>NW_026542601.1:73346659-73810818 GCF_028750875.1 Macrosteles quadrilineatus
AACATTTTGGTGCACACAATATAATTGTTGTACTATATTATAGTACAGTATTGAGTGAACTATTTGGCATATTAAATGCTGAATTTAACCACGACTGAAACATTAGCATAATGTTTCCTGGTCAACATGCCGATTATATTGGTTTTAACAAGAGATTTGTCCTACTATAATCGATACAATGTTGCATACAATTTTGTATTACAATAATTATTATAACTATATGCAGATTGCTCACAAATCGTAATATTTAAAGTTCTGTAATCACATCCTATTTGAATATGACCTAGTTTCTCAAGCAACACATATAACCCTTAATATGTGCTAGCTTACCTTAAATTATATATTACTGTATTAAAGTGTCCAACAGAAAAAGAGGTTTACTACAGTTTACAAATACTTTAAACGAGTTTTACAGAAACGAATTCCTAAATAGATATTACTTCCCTATTAGTAAGGGGACGTGATAGTTTAGTCAGCAAAAAACGTTGTTAGGCTAAGTAAATTTTAAAACCATTCTAATTAAAAAAGGAAAGTTCTTACCAAAATAATTAATATTATTAAATGTTCCAATGAAAATAAAATAAAAACTTAGTGTACGTATTTTGAGCTTTCAAAGTTCATCGCTTCTAATTTTAGTCCTGAGAAGGATTGTGTCTTAACCGATTGCTGTTTTTGAAATTCTAATAATTTAATTGACTTTTTAACGAAAGGTTCACTGCAGGTGGTGAGTGTATTCCCAGACTCTAGTTAGGCTATTCTCTAAGGTTCCAGAACAACAATTTATAAAAAGTATTACATGCAATAAATATCAAAACAAAGAGAACAATTTACTACTACAGTAGAAAAACCACAATTTCGTCACATATTTACAATAAATATACAAAAACGATAAAACGGCAAAATTGTTTATCTGTATTAAAGTGTGTTTTTAAATGCAATTAATGGAAGCGTCAGGAGGGATATTATCGCTAGAAGAAGAATTTCTTTACAATGAATGATTACAGCATCGTAATTACTTTTTAAGAAAATCTTCCATCTAGAAAATTAGGGGTTTACAACATTAATGTAGTATTACATTGGACGCCCGTCATGATTTTATTTTTAATTTTTTATTATTATTTGGAATATTGTAAAATGAATACTATAAAAAATATATTTTTGTACAAGGTGGTCTTACAAGCAATTATAAACGAAAAGTTACGCTGCTTTAAGATTAAATCATTTTCGATAATGATTATGCAGTTTCACATGACAAGATTATTCTGATGTTTCAACTAAAAATGTTAAATAGTAGTGACATTGTGATTTTAAAATATTAAAAATTATTCATCTTTGTGTATTTAATATACCATAAGGAATAACTTTTGTCCCAAACGAAGAATAACAAATAACGTATTAGTAGACTTGTCAGTCGTCCGCCTTCAAATGAGGGTGTTGTGAGTTCTGTTGCAAAGGGACAAAGGGGCATTACAAAAATAATATAGATAGCCTACCTACAACTTCAACTTCATTTAACCTAAATTGATTTCAAAGCGTTACACAAAAATATCACTTTAATTCAGGTAAATTTAATCTATTTCGATTTAAAAATGCAACGTCAGAGACAGGACTCAATTTAAATTTCAATACCACAAACGTACTGCACTATCATGTTTGCATTTACCTAAAATTGACAATTTATCTGCAGTTTTATTCTATAACTGTGACACTTAGTTCTAGAATACAGAAAAAACAACTTTGGATTTTAATTTATACCATAATCTAAAATGACTTTGGTTTTGATAAACGTGGGTTTACTTAAGGATCGATATTTTATCATAGATTTTTCTCGCCTCAACTATTGCATATAATAATTATATCCTAGCCATGTTTTATTTATTCAAAGTAATTATGTAAATACAATTAATTTAAAAAGAAATTTCGAAATAATCCATTTTTTATTTTATATTAACCAAATAAATCCACTATATACTACCCATAGGTAAACATTGATTTAAAAATATATTAGTTCAAATATTAAACTTTGTACGCTAAATTGAATGAAATAATCGTTTTATATTTTTATGGTTTATTGGTACGATTAACTGATTCGTAAGTATATTTAACTAGATGTTCAATAAAAAAAGGAACAAGGGCTGTAACTAACATTGCTACTGTTAGGATAATTAATATCTCTTACATATTCTTTTGATAATTAATTGATTGTTTATTTACTTTAATTGGGCATATATAATATTTTTAAGTTTTAAGAGGAGAACTCGGGAAGCAAAACTAAGATGGATACGTTAACTCAATGATAGGTTAACAACTTTTTTAAATCGTATATTTGATCAAAGCTACCAACCAAAGACCAGTTAATTAAAGTTTTCAACCCTGTTAAAGCTAAAATAAACATTACTGTGAATAACAACGTGCTGTCGGTTAATATTTCTGTTTGAAAAGTACGAGAAAAAACTGTTTTAATATTTAAACTCTACTTCATTTGTGTATTGGAGTCGTACTTAGATTCTAGGAAAACAAATGTTTTTTTTGTATGTATTAAAATGTTATGGGATATCCCTCTGGAGTTTTCAAACGAATTGCGGTCTAAAAATACGATTATAAACAGTGTTTGCAAACAACAAACTACAGCAAAGAGCTTTGTAAATAATGCATTCATTTTATCTGTGCAAGACGCATACATGTTCTATGAAATAAAAATGAAACAAAATAAGGGCACTCCATTCGTATAAAGGGTTAAAAATAACCCCTCGTAATTGGTTGGAATCTTTATGGTATTTCGTTATCAAATATGTGTCAAAATCTACTTTTGTCGAGGAGAACTATTAAATATAAAGCAGGTCTATTAAATGTGATCTTTCAATTTAACAATTTTTATTTTCGGCCGAAAGGAACAGCGTTCTTTGTCACCTCCACATATAATTTCTAATTGTTCTCGTTCTATTGCGTTTTATGCATACGAACAAAGACATACATGATAAAAGAGATGTAAATGATGTAGTGTATGCCGTGTGTCCCATAATAGTCACCCCTGATTAATTTTTAAATGGATGTATAGATATATCTCATGTTTGTTTTAGGGCACCATTTAACAAAAGCACTTAGACTCTAAACAATAAAGTGGTCCCAAAACCACACAATTAATCCTAATCATCTGATAGGTATCATCATGAAATTAGCCAAAAACGCGTCTTTTAATGTGGCTTTTGTTAGGCATTTGACCTAAACAGTCCCGTGTCTTTACAAGCCACCTGTGACGACAAGACTAGGAGGAAAATTACAACTAAGAAAACAGTCTCCAACCTCCCAGCTATCCTATGAAAACACACTGTGTGTTTAATAGCGAAGCCTCATGTTATGATGGAAAACAACAACCTACATTTTCTTCTGATCACATTTTAAGGATTCCTTTGTAGAAAAATATGCTTAATAAACAAAATTATATAATCAACACAGATTTAAATGAATATTCATGGAATTCAAGAGTCAAGATACGCAAACATTAGGGTCAAAAACCTTCACCAGGGGTTTAATATTCTCGACAGCTTTACTGCAGCACTATATTTTGGGAATTTTTATCATTTTGTTGAGTAGTATTTTTTAATAAAAAGTAAATGTGTACCAAACATTATTTCCTTCCATGTTTTCTTCCACATTATTTTAGTTGTCGATGAATTAACGTGTGATATTTAATGCATAATATCATAGCCACCTCTAATACATAATATAGTAATATAGTATATACATAATATAGATAATATAGTAGCCATATTTTGGTAAGTTAACGTAGATATTATAAAAATAACAATAACAAAAACAGAGTTTCTTGAACTTTTTTTATAAATGGGTTGAATAAGACGAATTAGTTCTTTCAGTTACGTCAACTAAGGCTCCTAAATGCTGGTCCCACATGGTGTGAACAATGTTATCACTCCCCTAGTAAACCTAATTCTTATTTATATTCATTGAATAAAACATTTAATCAGGCAAATGGAAATTTTCTGAGTCTGCAGTGTAGCTGTGGCGTAGTTGTTTTACTCATTAAATAAAGTTAAATTTTAAGATTTTATAGTATCACACTATTTAACTAAAAATGATTAATGGTCGTAAACCTTGAAAGTAACCGTCGATTTCCATGGGTTTCGCCTATTTTTGATAAATAAAAAGCTAAATATAATTAACCAAAAATAACTCAAAAACCGTTAGGCTTAGAGAAGAATTATAAATACAAAAAATTTGTTTTTTTAGATGGACTACATCTTGTATACCTAGCTTTTTCCTGTATCTCTAATAATAAAGTCACTATAGCCAAAAATACAGAAATATGCCGCCATTTTCCAAAATGGCGGCCGTAGCACAGCTTCAATTTTAGGGGACTTTTAGTATGTTAAAAAGGGAAGTACACCCAGCATCTTTACCAATTCCCCGCTTGGCCTAATTTTTTTGGGGTCAAAACATATTTTTATTGTACTACATCCACGAAACATTTATTTCGTTAGTTGTCCTCTCATAAAATGTCATTAGTCTAGAAAGAAAAAAAAACATTAATACTAATTGAGGTTTATATAATTGAAATAGATTTTAAATTTTAATCTGTTACCTAAGCTTGGATATGATGCAGACTATTAATTGACTGACATCGTATAGGTGTTTGTATTATCTTCTTAAATTAGGTAGTTTCAAATCATAAAACGTTGCTTCATTGCCAGTCAGGCCGCTCTAGTTTATTTATTACATGCTAGAGTGCTCCAACTCTGCAGAATCTGCTGCAGTATGTGTATTACATGTGGTGCAGTGGATTGTAGGCTTTTCATTCTTTTAAATTTACCCTTTTCATAAAGTTAACTACTAATATAGCCAAATACTAATAAATATAAAGTTACTAATAAAGTTCGCTTTTTCACAATATATACAAGTAGGTTGGGCTTTTCTGTATGTGGACATTTTTCCATTAGTGTATACCAGGTATACCAGGAGTATACAGGGTGTAGCGTAAGTAAAAAGCCAATGTCCAAGAAATTTTTCTATGCATAAAATAAAATGAAATGCAGAATAATTGTTCTCCAAAAATACCTTTGTTGACCAGATATCCACCATTTAGTATTTTTCACATAAACATATTTATATTTAAATTCTTACTACCAATCTTTATCAAACTTAACATGTATCTTAAGGTAGAAGAGTTACCTATGTTTTAGAAAACAAATAACTTGGTCAAGTTCTAAAGGTTTAAATAGTAGCCATTTTATTTACTTTAAATAAAAAAATTGTTTCTGATTTTATTTACATATTTCAACATTTAGCATTAACGTTTCCTATCAAACTACACCAAGCTAAGAATCAAATATTAAATAGCTGAAACATTCTGAAATAAAATGTAAAATAAGGTAAATAAGACCTGATTTTTTCTTCTTTTACAACTAAAAAACCTATTATTTCAGCTACTTTAAATCTTTTATCAACCTTTGAAATATTCAACTTTATATATTTATAATTCACTTTTTGAATATTTTATACGTTTTCGTTACAGATTAGTTCAAACTTTCCCATTTTACAAATTTTAAAGATAAAAAAGATTCAAAATCTGCAATAGATTAAAAATATGGAACCCAGTAAATTACATGACAGCTATGTTCGTTTAGTGCTGAGTCGGCATTGGCTCTGAGGTGATACAGCCATATTGACAATATTAGTGACGGCGAATCTGCGAAATCAGCATTTTCAAATTGACACTGGAAATGGTTTTACAATGTGTGCAATTTTTACTAAAGAGAACGTATATTCAAGTATGCACGTGTGAACAAAATGTAAGCTTTGGATGCATGATTTTACTTGAACAATTCAACAGAGTGTGTTCACATCTACAGATTTAGTAGCTTATGAAACAAACTTAACTTTACCCACAACGTAGACTATCAACTTAATGTCACTATTTTTAATAGCTATGTATAAGAAAGTTTTAATACGTTTTAGTTAAGGTTCATTTTATTGTAACTTCTACATTCTATTACTATTCAGTTTTTTTAAATACTCCTGGAATCGCGAGAGGATAAAATAAATTTGTATTAGGTAGTCATTGAATTAACATGTACAATAACGAAATAGATTTGAAGGTAGGGACTTCAATACCCAAGCAAACTTAATGTCCCACAATGATCTTCGAGTAATGGCCGGAAATAAGTTCAGCTGGCTGGACAAGACATCCCAGGCTACGACTTGGTCACATGTTGACTGGCTTGAGGTAGAGATGAACAATTTCAGGCCTTTATCCTTTAACGGTTTAGAGTAAGTGATCTGTAAGTAGTCTGATTAGCATTATCCTCAACTTAACTTCTGGTCAGCATTATTTGCACTATGCAATGTGAATACATATTTCACTTTATGTTTATGAACGTTCTTTATTTAAACTTTTTACTACTAGCAAGCTAAATTGTAAGTTCAGGGAACCTACCAGAGATTGCAACAAACATCATCTTGTATTACCAAACACAAATGACTATAGGCCACTTATTACGAAATAAAAGAAAACACTAAACATATTACCAGCTTACAACCCTTTTTTGAAGTCAGTGATACAAGCACAATTTTAATGCTCATCTAATACAGCTAAAAACAATTTATTACAATATATCAGCATCAGGAGAGTTGGTTGTGTTATACAGGTTGAGTGAACTGACAACCCAATCCCAGAATCCTATTTCCGCTCAGTATCACTCTCATCCAGGGAATTCTTTACGTTGTTGTAGTTTCAATTGTCTATTATTTCGGATCTGAATTTGGGTTTAATAAATTTTGTTAAAGCAATTAATCATGGAAATATAGTTCAAAATTTACTTTAGTATTCAAACCAGTTATGAAGTCTATTCTCCCGAAAACATTTTGTTAACATACAATTATACTGTATAAAGTATTCAGGGTGTGAGAGTTTTATCTAACTAAATTTTAATTTTGAATTTCAAAGTTATTTCTTACTCTTTTTAGAAGGATTTTTGTAACCCTATATTTTATGTCCCCTAAGATTATTATGAAATGTAATTTTACCCTCCTAAATTAGATAAATGAGTTCAATTAATCTTTTTACAAAGGAAGTATGGCTAGGAAAAATTAAATAATTACACTTTAACATTTTTATTTTACAGCTTAAAAATTATTTTAAAAATGGTTCGTTTTATTTGTATGTATTCTCGTTATTCTCGTGTATCAAAAACAATCTGAGCTTAATGCACCAAGCGATTCAAAGTTGTTAATTGATTAAACATTTCTTTATGATAATGTTTAGTATCTTAAAGAAAATTGTACACATATAACATTTGCCGGAAAAAAAGAAACATTTTCTAAATTGTTAATTTTAATGTCAAAAGTAAAATAAATTTTAACGGACATTTGCTTGATAAACGTATGTTCTGCGGGCTTGTGGTGGTAAAGTACCCCGGCACTGCTCACTCCGCTGGTAAACTTTGGCATTATTATTGATTCAATATTTATAATGAAAACAAAACTAAGTGTAGCCTAGTATTTTTCTTTGCTTCAGAATAAACATCGCTATTCAGTTACACATGAATGAATACTACATGACTCAAGTGTACATTTTTAAATAGTATAAATGGAAGATAGCACGTATAAATTGGCCTTCTGAAAATGACAACGTTGTAAACAATAGACCATAGGTGTGTCATCTTCAAAATACAATAACATTCAAAATAGCCAAGGCAATTGTCAGGAGTATTTGCCATTTAGGTGTTGATTTAAATGTGAAATAGCATTTTGACATAACATAACACAATAAACATAGCATATCAATAATAATATTTCTTTCGTTAAAACAACATTTTGTTGCAATTCCTAAAGAATGTTTTTGGTAAAAGTTCAAGACTACTTTTATCCCTTTTGTTCGATGCTGATTCGATGAACAAATGTGGTTCTTTTCCTCAGTGATACACTGTCACCCCTGGTAACTGAACTTGTGACTGATAACAGTTCCTTATCATTCACAGGGTGCTTTGTTTCATGTTACAAAGCCTACCCAGTTTGTGTTTTATCGTTTCATAAAACACATTCTTCTTGTCACTTTTTCTGATAGTTTCTAGTCAGGATATCAAAAGATAAACAGTGATATATTGACAATAATTGTGAGTTTCCAAAATAAAATCAATTTTGGAATAAATCACGATACTTTGATGGTTTATAGTTCAGAAAGATTCCACCCATTGGTTTTGCAAAAACTAAGAATTGTATTTACGTTCATTCTCTTACAAAACAGTACATATATCAATTCATCTACACAGCTTAGTCAGTATTTTGTTCTTATGGTTCATATAAGTTTTAGCACAACAAATTATGTTATCCACTAACGGTTTTATCGAATTAATCTTATCTGGTAAAGGTTTTATAGAATTATTAATGATAAAGGAAATTTCTTGCTTAATTAGTCAAATTCAATAACTCCCCTAAACAATTTTAGAAGTTTTAATAACCAATCTAATAAAATAGGTTGTCATGTATATAAGTTTTAAACCTGTAAGGAATGTAATCTAAAACTTAAATAGGATGAGTTGTACAGATAATGAAGAATGCTTTGTGTGTGTAGATTACAACAAACCCCCACCTCATTGTATACATTTTATGCACTGAACATTTCTTTTATCAATGTGTTTCTTTAAATTTCTTTAATTATTTGTTATTTATTTTTTTAACTGTTTCACTATTATACAATATTTTAAATACGGAATAGGTAAATAATATTTAAATACATCTCACATGGAGAATTGATACAATTGTCTTAGTATTGTGAAAAATTCCTTTGACATGCTACAAAACTATCGTAAGAAAACATGAAATTAGTTTAGTCAAATGCAAAAAATGCTGAGAGATTAAGTGGTTTTTGAAGATATAATTTTACAATATAAGGGATTTTAGAAGTGCAATGTCAAAAAAGTAATATTTGAAGTGAAAACAGGTTGTGTTGACGGCTGCTTATCTCAGTTACGTCAGGAGTTCAGCTTCAACCTTCTTGACACACCATATTATTCAAAGGTTGCTTAGAGCTGGACGCTTATAAAAGTTACTTTAAGATATGCATATTATATAGAATAATTTTATTCCTTCGAGTATTTAGGATATACCGTGTAATTATGTGTTTAACTGCTTGATACAATAGCCAAAAACACCAATTATGAGAAATAGTGCTTAAAGAATTCTTAAGGGAAAGTACCCAGAGAAAGTGCTGAGGGAAAAGAGCCCAGGAAACCAGCACTTTGGGGCTGGTAACTGGGTACTCCCCCCACCCACAATGCACCTTGCACATCTAAGGTGCATACTTGTGAGAATCCAGTCAGTTGAGCCCCGGTCTGAGCCCGCTGGTATGCATAGGCACCTCGATGGGTTGCATGCACTAGAGGTGCATTGAGCCCGGTGGAATGAATCTTCTAGTTGGGACGTTCAAGTTATTCAAAATATTTATTAGGTACAGTTGCCGTATAAAAATTCAAAACCAATATTGTCTTCCTTCAAATAATTAGGATCTTTGAGAAAGTATGATTGTAATTAATTATTTATGATACTGTCCATAAATGCTTATTGGTGTCCATGTGGTATTCAATATCGTAATAAGAATCATCCCATGTATTTATTTTATAAATATTCATTGTACGTTTCTTGGAACGCAAGCACGTCTGCTTCAATATCTTAAATCTCTTTCTAAGACACATTTCAAGTTCAAACCTTCAGAGTTAATTTGGGAAATGTATACAAGTTATTCTACAAGTCTCCACTGCTCCACCGACCTTCACAATTTCCTCATGTGTGTCATGTCGTACAAGTTGTAGCTGGAAATGTGAAGGTACAATCCTTTGAGGCATCGCTCTTTTAGCAAAACCCAGGAGAAAATGTTATGGTTGGTATAAAGTGTTACGTAAGAAAGTTTACTAAGCAACGAATAATATTTGTCATAGCTATAACTAAAATTTATTTCAAGTCTTGGTCCTTTGCAATTACTTTTATCAGACGTATTCTAAAGCTTATCATTGCGCGTAACGTACATATACAGGTTAAAATTCATTATAGTTAAATGATACAAAATACACCATTCATCTTAAACAGGTCAAACGGTTCATACAGGTGAAACGGTGGTTTAGATTTCGAGTTAAGGTTACTACGGATTTTTTTATTTTTTATTGTTAAGTAACAAAATACAATAATTGATAACAATACACATTTATTATAATATGTAATACAGGCCTACTCTCGGCTTGCATCATTATTTGGTTAATCTGCTTAATTTATCTCTAAAATCAACCGTTTGTTACAACGCGGAAATGAAATGTCTCACACGGAAATTGCATTAATCGATCTTTCAAAGGACATTATCAGTTAGATTAAATGTCGTGCGTAAATGGTTTGTGGGTGCTTTGGTATTATACCGACCACACCGATAAATCGACCTCCAAATAAGATTTTTATTAGTTTAAAATGCACAATCTTTCTAACATAACCTAACCTAAGCTTCCTAAATAATCTTAATATTGCGGCTTACATAGTAAGATAAGAACCTTGTTAAAATGTAACTTTACAAATTAAATTAAAAAATTCTATATTTTTTCTGGCAATGTTAGGGCCACATGGCACACAAACAGCGTCTACAAGCTTAAAATACGTCCATGAATTGTTTAAAGCCTAAAATTGTCTGAGGTGAATAATTCCTTTATCTTGTAGGTCAGAATTTTAAAGCTACTTTGCGAGATTACAAGGATTTACAGCCACATCGTTTACATTCCTTTGCAGAGTAGGATAATCTGTATTTCAAGAATATTACGATTATAATCTTCTTAAATTTGGTAAAAATCAATTTATTTGTTTCAATTCTTGGAATTAATTATTCATACAATATAATACATTTGTTTGCAGATTAAAATTTCCATACAATTTTTAGGCACAATATTTCAAAAATATAACTTAATAAAGAAAATTCTAACTCTTCTTGATTGACTTACGAGGAAAAAAGCACAAACATTTTTAGGTGTTCTATTTTGTGGAAACAATAATGTGCTAAATGTTTAAAACCGAACATTTTCTAATGTGAACATTTTAAAATAATGCATTTGAAATAACTATCCTTCATTAGTTAATTATTTTTGGAGTACCTAAGTTTCAAGAAAGCAGAAAACAGTAGAAAACTGTTTGAAATAATAATGTGTAATAATTTATTTATTAAAAATTTAACTTAATTTTTGGTTGAGTAAAATATTCCATTATAGTACTTACAGAAAATATTGAAACAGTGTATCTTTAGGCTATTACAATTGAATACTACAATACTATCATACTAAATAAAACTACAGACGATACTGGAGTATGCATTTAAAAAATCTGGATTATATAACATTTTTTTTATCTTGACAAAGCACCTTGGCCACTTGGGAAGGCTTACTGATGTTTACACTTAGGCTTCATGAAATGACAAATCTGGTGCAACTAATCCTTGCTAACTGGCGGCGTAATATTACTTTCTTTATTCAAATTTTATAAAAGCTGAAAAATAATTTTGTACCGAAATATAATTAAATGTTTTTCGTCCAATAAGGACCAATCAATCGGTTTGTCAAAAGATTTAGCTTTTATGCTTTTAAATAAATTCACTTATAAAATATTAAAACACAACTTTTACGTTTAAAATAGTTTTTTTATTTATCTTGTGTGAGACCAAAAAATACGTTTGAATTAAACTGTCACCACCAACGTAACCAAAGTTGTGCTTTGTTTTTATAAAAACATCACACAGCAACCATTAAATTGCAAAACCAATTGTTTCTGATACTGTTATAAGCGTTGCCTTTATTAATAAAAAAAATAAATAATTTAAGATGGTATGAAAATATAACAGTCAAAATATAATTTGTCTATTTTATAAGTTAAAGTTGAATTTAACAATAAGTAATAATATTTTGAAACATTTTATACCAAATGAATGTATATAGAATGTAATAATATATATAAATATTGGGTTGTGTAAAAAAATTAGCTTATCGTCGAAATCGTTTCTGACCTAATGAAATATTTTTTGCTTAACAAATATCACACTAGTAATGTAACAGTTTAGGAGATCACAACACATAGACATATTCAATTTGAACCAGAGACAAATCAAGACATAACCAAGACATCAAATCGGAAAGACATCAAAACAAGGAACAGCTGCATTTGATAGTAGAGAAGTTAGCCCCTTTCTCAACGTAAAACTTCTTCCAGATTATTGTTTTGAAATAAATTCTACATTTTGTTTTTTAAACGTATTTAGAAAGTTATTTACTTATGAATAACATAGAGAAAAGGGACTGTATATTTAGGTTTTCGATTATCCTGCAATCTATATTTAAATTAATTATTAAACACAAAGAAATTTGTTTTTCTTTGAAAAGTATGAAAAATGTCGGTATATTTGCCGATACTAAGTCATTAAACTAAGAAAAAAGGTAATAATAATGGATTAACAAATTTAACTAAATTGAACAAAGGGATACGACATGCGCAATACAATGCGTAACGTACCACTGCTAGTAATGTACCACTGCTGGTGGTATATTACTTCAGCATTCATTACAATATTTTTTAAGGTAAAAATTTACGTATTTACATTTAATTTATGCTCTTTAATGTATGGACTACCTTGATAGAGATCAAATAAAGCTTTAATGATTTTTATTTAAAAACAAATCTGGATATGTTTACAGGTTGATGTAAAATGAAGAGACCGTTAAGTTTATTAGGTTATAAGTATCTATACAATCAACTAACGAAAAAAAAATCATGAACAAAACAAAAGTCTAAATCAATGCGGAAATAATTGTTTACCCAAGAAAACTGGATAGAGGATCGTCATTTATACAGCGTGTCCCAGAAGTCCCTACGGATCTTTTAGGGCATCATTCATCAACCAAAGACAAAAACTAAATATCAAGTTAAAAATTTTCAAAACTCAAAAGTCACCCGTACAACCATTTTTTGTTTTGTTATTTGATAACAGCTTTGTGCAGTGAATAGGGATTTCATGCATGGATTATAAACGCAAAGAACTAATTTGCGGAAAAATACTTTTTTCATATTTAGTTGCAAAATAGTCGTCATTAAAAATTTTTACTAAAATATACGTGTCATTACTGTAATAATACATGTATATAAAATATACATGTAATGTAAAATATAATCATGTAACTACATGATTTATGAGGTACGGTTCCGTATGTGTCTTTTTATTTTCTTCCTCTTAACTTTGCTACGTATAAAGAAAAAAAAACGCTTAAGTCCGCCATTTTTAAGAAAAATAAACAGCTGCAACCCTTATTTCACTACTTATTGTTTTTTTATAATAACAAAAATATTTCGCATGTTTGCTAAAATAAAAATTAAAAAAGAATGAAATGGCAAGAAGAGAGTGTGAGCTTTTTAACTTCTCAGAATGATTTATATTGTAATATAATGCAGCTAGGGCACTAGCGTTTTACTGCTTTTGACATCAGATTCCATGTTTATAGTTTTATTTGAAAGCCAAAGCATTCAACTTGACTTTTGTTTAAAATTCAAAAATATCTTAGCAACTTGACATACGTTTGTTGTCCTAAAACAGAAAATATTTTGAAACTTCTTTAGGTTGCAAATAGACTGGCAATGTTATACAATAAATATACAGATTCGCATTGTTTACTTTAGTTAAAGTTTATGTCAAAGATTTTGGCAGGTGAATGGTATACACTTAAGTGGTATTATCATATTGGAGGGGGGGGATTCCCCTCAATGTAAGAGGGTTGCCTCTAGACTACTTTTCCAGGCCAATTTTAAACACCAACATATTTCTCGTATCTTTTCTTAAAACTACATAAATTCATTTCACAATATCCCCTCTCAGCTTCATAGCGTCATACTAAAAATACATATTATGTTTCTATTTTATAACACGTTTTATTAGCTCGATTTCTTGACTGGTACAATTTTTTTAATAAATTTTATACTAACGTCCCGAAGAGCTACAGACTTGAAACTAGATACATAGCTCACAAATGGATGACAGTGCAATATTATATCATTAAATTTCATACTTCCCTTGGGCTACGCCCCATAGGCTTGTTTTTGTTGCCTCGCTTTCTTACAAATTTTGATATCAATTTTAAACGTAGTTCCCGATGAGCTAAAGACTTGAAACTTGAAATATCGCTCACAAATGGGTGAAAACGCAATTTTATATAATTGAATTTTCATATTTCCCTTGGGCTACGCCCCATGGACTTCCAAATTTTCCACGTTTAATTTTGAAAGAATGTAAATATATCAATTAATTTAAGTCAGCGGTAAATACTTAAATTTGACAGTTCGAAGAACAGAGATTAAGAGGGAAACAGGTTCTGCTCACGAAATATTCTAAAAATATAAAACAAGCATTTCAAAGTAAATATAAAACATCTGATTACAGATAATAAGGTTTTGGTAATGTATTAACATTAACATACTATATAAAATATATCTAACATAATTACACATTAAAGACAAAAAGTAGAAAATAATTTATAGATAAAAAAATACCACGTTTTTAAACGTACTAAAAATTAGAATATAATATATAAATGTGTTGAGAGAATAAATACTTGTAAGATTTTAAACGAAAAACGTGGGACGCATGCAATAAATCATAATAGTTTAATAGGTGAAGTTAATTGTAATTTAGCATGCGCCATGTTTAGGTTTTATATCTTACAAGTACTTATTGGCTCAAAATATTTATAAATTATTTTCTACTTTTTAGTGCGTTTATAAACGTGGTATTTTCAAAAAAAGTATTTTTATTGATAAATTATTTCTATTATTATTATCTATGTTTGTATATTTTTAATAAAAAAGTAAGAATACTGTTTTTTAGGAATCATCACCTATCTTTGTTAAGCAAAAAGTAAGTATAACAAGAGAAGAATCCATTTTTTAGACGAACTATTTTTGTTCAGTTTAATGCGCAGGTATTTTGAACAATTCATACCTTGTTTTGTTGAATGTTAAACAGATATTTCTCTTTTCACAAAGACAAATACAAATTACAAAGACAAATTATGGAATAAAAAAAATGCATGTAGGTAAAATGCATGAATAGGTAGTGTGTCATTAGACATTATTTGAACAATTTTTATTTTCAAACACTTTGTACTAATATTAAAAAAAACTCATCTGTTGAGAAAGGAATAAAACTTAAAGTGAAGTTAAGTCGCAGTGCATTAAAACCAGCAGTAAAATTATAAAAAGCTCTATCGTTAAAACTGCCCGAAGTTATGGACGGTTTCAGAGTTTCATATTCCTCCCTCCGTCTTCATTCATGAAGTATTATATAGTGTTTTTAGATCATAATGCCTTGACCAATAAATTACCAAAAATGGAAATATTAGGATATAGATAAATTGCGAAATATATACAAACAGTGTATCCCCTTCTCGTTATGCAGATGGATAACATTCCAGCAACACTTGATACAAAAACAATGTTCTGTGTAGTCTAAAAATAATCTATTTGTAACCAACTTATTGTAAAAAACATAATTCTATTGTTGAAATTTAAGAGCTATTCTAGAATATTTTTCAAAATTATCTTAAATGTTAAGGGATCAAAACGATTGGAGCAATTAAGTTAAAAGTCAGGCATTTCGTATTGGACCACTTTCACATTTGGTATTAATTCGGATTTTTTTCAACTATTGAATATCAAACTCCATCTTTCAATGTCTGTTACATTTTGAAAGGACTTCAAAAAGACGCTAAACGCTTTAAGTTAAGAATCATTAACGATGGTATGTTTTTTCATTGCATTTTACAGAAAATACACCACTATAAGATATGTATTTCTGTAATTAGTTCATAAGTGTCACTTTCACATTATAACCTGTAATGTTTGGGAGTACTGTATTTTCAGTTATAACAAAATTGAATTCAAACTTTATTTATATAAAGGTTTTCAATTTATAAACTATAAAATATTTTATAGAATAAAACATTTTATAAAATATAGATCATACTGAATCCGCTGCCCGTATGATAACGAAATATGAGTTTTAATTAAAAGCATTGATATTACTATATAGATTCATATTAATCACAGTAAATACTTGACGGCTGAGCAAATTAGTGCAAATGATTGATGTAGACTTTCTTTCAGATTATTTATTTTGATAAACTGCTCTTTACTCTGTCTACCTTTGTGTCAATCCTGAATTTTACATTTTTTACCTGGCCAAAGAATAAAAATTGGAGTTATCACATGGCATAGAGGTTTAGAATCAATTATGAGAAAATACAATAATGTGTCTTAGGAAATTACTATGTTAAAATTATGAATGTTACAATTAACATCTTAAAATGTTATAACCATTAATAACTGAGATTTACAAAACATCGGATGGGCGAACATGAATGATAGAAAAATGTTTCCTTCTTCTTAAATTCCACTGATTTTGCATATATTTTTCTGTACGTTTATTTTGTTTTGGTTTAGGGAACTGATTTTACATAAATATTCTATGAGTGAATATAGCAAAAGACACTAATGGGGAAAATGTCTCATGTAGAGAATCTGGAGAATGATGGAGGAGAATGATGGAGAATGATGGAGGATGATGGTTACTATCCTCTGTAAAATCTGGAACGAAATGTGTAGAATATTTGCTTTGAACTCTGTTATAATGCCGACCTTAGACGGTCAATTAAAATGATTTCAGTTTCTTGTAAGTGAAATTTAGATTTTATAGTTTCATGATGTGTTTTCACTTTCACCAAGTATCCTTTGTATGTTTTTTATTTTTCTTATAAAGGGCAATACATTACTTATGGAGGAAAAAAAATCGTCTTAGTAGCTATTTAAAATAATGATTTGTGGTTTTTTTACTGAAAAAAGATTATTCTGTTTTACTGAAGTAATATTGTATACTGCATATACATTTTCATATAGCTGGTTATGAGATTTTTGTGTCACTTGTAGTTGTCAGATGTGGTTTGAATGTTATTGGTTCAATCTTAGGTAAGATTTAAAACATTTGGTGATCACCTCGTTTAAACACGAACCTTGGTTTATGGTAGTATGGTTGTCATGATATATACACCAGTCACGTGACACCGCAACACGATAGTCCCGAAAGGAAGTGATTTCCGCATTGTTACAAAATTATGAGATGAAGAATATTTAATAAATAAGTATAGAGATGGCCAAAAATTCATACTTTGTTAAAAGGTAGTCACCGCCATTGACCTTCACAACACTCAAAAACTTGTAAAAAACCAATTTATGTAGATTTTTATTTGATTTGAAAGTGTAAGCTAATAATGCTTAAAAATACAATTAAATCCAATAACTTACTCAAAAATCTGTTTGGATTGAAAGTTTGTTATTACATTCAAAGACGTTTTAAAAATACGTTTTGCTTACGTTTTGAAAATACTTTTTCCTTGTCTATACACGTTATACTTTTTAGGGATGCTACCTTCATTTAGGAAAGTATTAGAAACTAGTTATATAAGTCTCTTGCAGTAGTAACCAACATAATAGGTAGTAGGGACTTACATATAACTGGGGGAAAAGTATGACACTGCAATATGAAAGTGTAGTTCCTTTATAATAAATCAGCCTCAAAAGTCTGGTATTTTAGGTGTTAAAAATTTATAAATATTACTATATTATCAATAAATAGCTCTGTAGTTTCGATATAATCATTTTTTGTTGTGATTTAATCGTCTTAGGTTTAGGGTGTGACATATAACCATCAATATTATAGTAATATAATATCAACCCTGGTGGTATTAGGTCAGAAAAGTAGACACATCTCTTTAATAAATATTCGTGAACCACAAACAAGGTATGAATTATAAACAACAAGTATGCTGTGCTGAATCCAGCAGGAACTCACTTGAGCTCGTTTAAATGTAAATGAAGTGAACCCCTTCTGACATTTTGTTTCAAAATTCCCATTCTAAGGTTTTATAACTTTATAATCTTAGCAAAAATTCAAAGTTTTGATTGGTCATGTTGTTAGGATATCTAGTGCATATGGAAGATCAATTGTTATCAGTAACCCAAGTGAGTTGTAACATATTTTCCTACAGTTATCTGACAATGTAGGCTTCCTTAAACTGATTATAGCACGCAAAGTAGCTAATTTCTGCATGTACTTATTTGTCGCACTCATTTGTTGCCGTACTCCAGTATTCCAACCAAACAACACAAAACAGTGCCTCATAAAAGATAAGGCACGTAATACGTGTACACTTGAAAATAAAATGGCAACACTAATACGACTACAATCTGCTAGAGCAGCGTTTCCCATTTTGTTCAACGCTTGGATTTAACCTAACCTTAAAACGTGTTGTATGGTGTTTGAAGGACTAATTATTTATATGCTTTATAGTAACTGTATAATGTGTTACTCGAGTGCAAGGAGCCCACTTAGTACAGTAAGTATGTGAAATTCGATAAAATACAATAATGACCCTTGATAGTTAAGTAATTATTTAAGAAAATATAACTCCCACGAGCGATATTTAAGGTATTTATTATTAGTTGGCCATTTTTGCTAAATAATTAGCGCTTAGTTTAAGCCTTAAAGATTATTTAATTCAATCTGTCATTCATTTAAACTCTTGTTTTTCGCATTAACTACGGGAATGATGTATCACGATTGTTATCGGAATTATATATTGCTAATTATATATGTACTCGTCTTTGTTAAAGTTTTGAAAATGTTGAATAAGATTTATATTAGACTCGTCTAATAGGGTCAGTTCAACCCCATTGTTGATCAGCTGTTCCACATTTCACGAAACAGCAACAATACAGCTGTTGTAATCTGTAACACACATTTTCAGCTGACTGCAGCGTAACATAGTGTTTGGATAAGGTCCCCGGGGTTAACACGTTGGTGACCTGAAAAGAAACTCAATTATCATTTACTGAATATTAAGCTCTTACAAAATTGTAAAAGTTAAATTTGTCATCTCCAATTTAGCAGTTATGTTACCTTGTCTATAAAGGAAAACGAAATGCCAAATAAATTTAGTTAGATTTTCTGCCAATAGTTTAAAAGTTTTAACTCTTAAGAGCTTAACAATGCATTATTAATGACAATGGATTATTGAATGATTAGTCTATATATCTACCAAATAGACAATCATGTTTCTTGAATATATCTTTTTCTCTGCTCGTGTACATTGCAGAGAAAATCTACGCTATGTTGATGTGCAGAGTACCTTTATAATAATAGGCCCAAAAATAAGCATAACAAATTAATAAAAAATTACCATATGGCCGTAATGGGTTGCCATGCTGGGGACGAATTAACAACGAAATATTAACAGAAAATTATGAACAAATGGAAGAAATTCCAATCACATATTTTTATTTACAGCGTGGGGTGAAAATAGAAAAGTCTGTACATTACATATTTTTAGTTGAGTTTTCGACCACTGGACGACTATTAGTTAAAAATAACAGACAACGTTTTAATTCACACTTTGGAAAATATGAGCTATGTGTTTTATAGTTATAACTAACAATTTTATACTAGCACTGGATGGTAAACGGCGAATTATAGAATATCATCACACCTTCTGTCTCTAAACAATATTTAAGTTACTATACTGATGTTGAATAAGGTTACTTTACAGGGTAAACAGGTTGTAGTATGCGTTTTTTATTTCATATTTTTCATTAAATCAAAACGCTGTTGTACGATTGATTACAAATTCAATGCTGTAAGCCACATGACAGCTAGAGCACAGAGCTCAGTCGGCTGATCAGTGTCTGCTGAGGTGGATCAGCTGTACTGATATTGTTTAGTGACGGCAAATAAGTGCAATTCAGCATTTGCAAATTTTACAAGAATCTTGTCAACTATATTTACACATTTATACATACATTTATCTAAGAAAGAGTATGTGAGTGTGTATGCAATTAATTTTAAGGTTTTTATTAGTTTTTGAGAAGAGAATTTTAAAATAAATAAAATCCTGATTGACACATTGCAGTTTTATTATTGAGTCTTATGACACTATTGTTACTTTGCTTTGATACCTGTAGTAAAAAAACCTTATTATTTTTTTCTTTTCAGGATAATGTGTGTGTGTGCGTGATTTTTCCCACACAACGAATGAAGAACAGCGAATCTTATCACACATTTATTGCTACTTTATTGGCTTTAAGTTTGCAGCTTTTGCATCAAGGCTTTAAGTTGGCTGATGCTTATTGCAGGAATAACGATCCACACGGAGGCTCAGCCATTTTTATTCTCAAAGATTTACAATTTAACAAAATTGATGTTTCAAACCTGGCCCAAGATGGATTAATGGAAGCAGTATGTATAGAGCTGATAGATTATAAGGTGTTAGTAATATCATTGTACAGAAATCCTAGTTCTGATGTAAATAGCTTTTTAAGTTTACTAGATGCCTTGCTTGATTATGTTTGTGGGAAAAAAAAATAATTATCAGATAGTTCTGGGAGGTGACTTCAATATTGACATCCTTAAAGAGAATATGACCAGTACTATGTTTCTTAATATCCTCAAGTCATACAATTTGTATTGTATAAATAAGGAGCCTACCAGAAATCTGAGCTGTCTGGATAACATAGCCACTAATTGTCATAAAACACAATTTAGGCTAGGAATTTGGCCCTACACTATTTCGGATCATTCAATTATTTGGTTTGAACTATTATTAAATACCTCACAAAAATTTAAATTAGACGAAATTTCCTATAGAAACCTAAAACAGATGAATTTGTTTGCTAGCTCATTGACTAACACTGAATGGGATGAATTGTATTGTTCTCATGATGTAAACCTGGCATTTGATTTATTTCTAGATAAACTCCTTTTATTGTATGATTTATATTGTCCTAGAATAACAAACAAATGTGTACCAGGAGCTAAAAGGGTTTCAAAGCGGTGGTTTAATAGCAGTCTGAAAGAACAGAGAAACACTTTAATTTTACTAAATGACTTGCTAAAAATACCTAAGTACAGTAACGATAGGTTGAAAGAATTGTATCTTAAATTTAGGAAACAATACAGGTTAGCTATCACTGAGGCAAAAATTAAATACAACGACAGTTTAGTCACTAATGCACCAAATAAATGTTCTGCTGCTTGGCGCCTCATAAAATCGGAATCCGGCACTGGCACCTCACAGAAGCTCGAGTCCATAATTTCAGCACAAGAGTATAATGACCACTTCATTAATGTTGGTAGAATGGTGGCAAAAGACTTTGACTCTTCCAACTGCAATCGTGACTTTGTCAACTTCCTCAAAAAAGCAAAGCCAGTGAAAAAAGAGTTCCGCCTTCAACCAATAGATATCCGATCTTTGCTATCAATTGTTAAGTCATTAAAAACCTCCCGATCTGAGGATGTTTTTGGTCTTTCAAATAATGTAGTTAAGGAAATAATCCCTTTCATCTTAGAACCACTAGCCTATCTCATTAACTTGTCAATTTCTTCATGTATATTCCCACATTGCCTAAAATTTTCTAAAACACATCCAATTCATAAAAAGGGAGATAGAACCGTTATTGATCATTTTAGACCAATTTCTATAGTTCCAATTTTTTCAAAGATAATTGAAACGCATATTAAATTTCAGCTTTACAGCCATCTCGAAAAGAACGAAATTCTAAGTCCAGCTCAATTCGGTTTCAGACCTGGTTTGTCAACAATAAAGGCAGTTGACAAATTGATTTCCGAGGTTTTGAAGTCTTTCGAAGACAACAATTATCTTAACGTAGCCTTAATGGACCTTAGTAAAGCTTTCGATAGTACATCACACCAAATTATTTTGGAAAAACTGAAATACTATGGGATCCAGAACAATGAGCTACACTTATTCAAATCGTATCTATGTGGCAGATTCCAACAAGTGGTTGTTGGGCGGGACTCTTCTGAGTTTTTGGAAACTCTAGCTGGAGTCCCTCAAGGGTCAGTGTTGGGGCCTATTTTGTTTTTATTAATGATTAATGACTTACCTAGTAACATATCTTGCCAATCACTCTTATATGCCGATGACACAACTTTCTTTTCCTCAAATAGTAGTTTTACTGAGTCTGAAGTAACTGTAAACAACGCAATCACAATCTCTTCTAATTGGTTTAATGCTAACTTTCTTAATTTAAATCATCAGAAAACTGAACGAATTTGCTTTTCGCTAAAACACTTAGAAGGTTCAAATATCCCGTCTTCAGTGAAACTCTTAGGCATACATTTGGATACAAAGCTTACCTGGCAACGCCACACTACGCATGTTGTGTCTAAGATCTCCCGAGTCTGCTTTTTGTTAAGACGACTTAAGAGTTGCGTATCGGATAGTATGCTCATTACATCTTATTACAGTTTCTTCCACTCCCATCTTCTATATGGAAACATTCTGTGGGGTAATAGTGCTGGAGCCAAGAAGGTTTTCAGGTGGCAGAAAAAAGCACTAAGAATAATGTTTGATATTCCTCGCAGAACGACCAGCAAACCTCTCTTTATCAAACACAGAATAATGACTCTGCCATGTATATTCATTTTTCAAAATTTGCTATATGTTAAAGAAAATCTTTCATCATTCCCAAAACGTACCGAATTTCACAGTTATAATACTAGAGCATGTAACCAGCTAGATATTCCGACAGTAAGATTATCAAAATCAACCAATAGCCACAAATTCCTCCAAATACAGCTCTTTAATAAGCTACCTGTATTGTTTCAAGAGCTTGATTTTGATAAATTTAAAGACAGATTGGCTGATTGGCTTCTTGACAGAAGCTTTCATTCACTGGAAGAGTTTTTTGGATGCCAAATGTCTAATATATAGTTTCAGTTTTTTAAAATCCTGTTTTAACTTATTTTCTATCACTACAATATACCTAATTCATAGAAAAATTGTATATATTTTGACGTTGTCTATTGTACTTTTGTATTTAACGACAATAAAGATATTCTTATTCTTATTCTTATTCTTATACTTTTAACAGTCCATTACTTCTCTTACAGAACTCGTTACCCATCCCTCCTCTGGTTTGTTGTTTGAAAACATTCAGTGAGATAAGTACATTTCACTATGTGTTGCTTTAGATTAAGTGTAATATGTATAAGAAAAGGATCATTAATGTATTACTCATTAATTCCTACTTTAAATTTATTGTCATAACTTAAACAGCTAAGGTATCCTAAATTACATAGATAACTAGCATTTAATCTGTATTACTCGATATATTTGCTATTATAAAATATGTATTTTCTTATGAAGTTATTCTAACTAAAAAAACTAATTAACCACAACCGATCAAGGATCCCTGGTATTCATAAAATAATTTCATAAATCAAAGTGTGCTTATGTGGAGCAACAGACAAGACTTTGATGTATTAAACTTTCCTTTATTGATTTTTTCAATATTATATCTATATATAAACGATTCTTTCTTACTACTAATATTGTTTTTGTTATTTCTGTTATGAATGGTTACAACACCTTTTCTTGGAAATGATTTAGTGAATGCAGTGAATGTAAAATGGCATATTGGTGTAAAAAAATAAAACAAAAATGTTAATTTGTACATATACTATACTCTAAATGTATTTAAATAATTGTTAATTATGGTGTTTATCTACTACAGCCGAATGAAATGTATTACAATACATCAACAACAGGAGGGTTAGATGTGTTGTACAGGTTGAGTGGGCTGGCAACCCAATCCCAGGATCT
The DNA here is from genome assembly GCF_028750875.1 of Macrosteles quadrilineatus. Classification (NCBI taxonomy): domain Eukaryota; kingdom Metazoa; phylum Arthropoda; class Insecta; order Hemiptera; family Cicadellidae; genus Macrosteles; species Macrosteles quadrilineatus. Next base: position 73,370,407 of record NW_026542601.1, read on the forward strand.
TATTTCCGCTCAGTATCACTTGATATAATAGAGATTCTTCACGTTGTTATTGTTTCATATTCTGGGTCTGAATATGGGAGTCTATCAATGTATATTTTTGTAATATTTGTAAACTCTGTAGTTCTGTAGAATAGTTAAAATATTTGATGTTAATAACTCTGCATTTCAGTTTTTAATTTCAAAATTATTTATACTTCTGTTTCAAGATATTTATCTTAAACTTGTATTGGAACATTTTTTCAGGATACTTATAAATAACTGAAATACAAAAGAAATTTAACTGACCACCACATATTAATTTTATTGGTGAGCAACAAAAAACTAACAATACATGCTAAGCAATTATTCAATGCTTCTGATTGTTCCTATTATTCTCCGATTTATAAATAAACTCAATACACTTACCAAAATCCGTTTGGCTTCAATGGCAAAAATGTAATTTTGATATGACTACTTACAGTTTTTGCATGCTGAATCCGAAAATGCATTTAGTTATTTTAAAATGCTCGGTTTTTAAGGTGGTCTATTATAATATATAAAGTGATATTTGAAGTAAAAACAGGCAGTGTTGACAGCTGCTTATCTCAGTTGCGTCAGGAGTTGAAGATCATCCTTCTTGACACACCATCTTATCCAAGAGTTGCCTTAAGATCTGGATGCCTATGAAAGGAACTTTGAAAATGTATAATACTTTAGTTGATGAAATAAATGTAAATAATAGGACAGTAGGGGGCTTTGGTCACCCCTGGGTCCATGACTCAGCAGTTTTTAAAATTCTGAATTGCAGATTTTAAATTGCATGACTCAGCAGTTTTTAAATTGGAAAAGTTTGTGGAAGTATTGGTACTTTATTTGTTTAAGGTGTAGAAAGATTATATTATTCTTCAATAAAATGTCTATATGAACTTAACTTATCGTAAACTTAATTTTGTGGATGATGACGGAAAATAATCATTCTGGTTACCGAGAGCGCGGCGCTTGGTGGCTGTAGATCAAGTGCCACTTGCCCGTGCCTTCCCGGAACCGACATGCGATACACCGCCGCCGAGTGGTCAGCATTCTCACGGCGGTCATTCATTCACTCACGGCTCCAGCTCGTCGTCATCAATGGATTATTGATCATCAGTTGCTCGCTGTGCATCAAAGTAGAAACATTGCTCTTGTAGCTAAACGTTGTTTAACACATAACATTTCTAAACAGTTTTACAACAATTGTTAACGTTTCTTTTGTGAACATTATTATGAGGTAAGACATTCTATCAATGATTATTTATATTATTGTAACACTTGATTATTAAATGCTAAGTAGTTAAAGTTTTCAAATATTTCTGTTGGTGATTTTTAAATCAATCAATCGTTAGATTTACTTTTAATAATTTTCAATTATTATAAACATCGGAGTAATCAGTTAGTCTATATATGAAGATAAAGATGTGCAAATTAATCTTTGCTTTCATCTCAACCATTTTTACTCAAAGTTTTATAACAATGTTATATTCTTCAACATTATATTGCATTGAAGTAGTTTTATAATTACGTTTCATAAGCAAGCTTCTGATTGGCCAGCCGTTGACCAATCAGAAGCCGTCCCACAGGGATAAAAGACAGAGTAGCTACCACGAACTGCACACTTAACAGCATGACTTACTAAGGGCAGCATGGGGTGCTTGGGTACTAACAATCAATTTTTACATTACTACTATCCCTTAGAATCCTTGCTAATAGTCCAGAGTTACGAAGCCCCAGAGGCTGGTATGACCAGAGACTTGCAGCAAGATTCTAAGATGAAATATTTTAACAATTATTGAACTTTTAAATATTTATTATTAATTATTAACTGTAAACACTTAGAAATCTTGTCAATAGTCCAGAGTTACGAAGCCCCAGAGGCGGGTATGACCAGAGACTTGCAGCAAGGTTCTAAGACGAACTACTTTCAAAATTGTTTAACTTTTTTTATTAATTATTAATTATTAACTGTTAACACTTAGAAATCTTGTCAATAGTCCAGAGTTACGAAGCCCCAGAGGCGGGTATGACCAGAGACTTGCAGCAAGGTTCTAAGATGAACTATTTTAACAATTATTGAACTTTTAAATATTTATTATTAATTATTAACTGTAAACACTTAGAAATCTTGTCAATAGTCCAGAGTTACGAAGCCCTAGAGGCGGGTATGACCAGAGACTTGCAGCAAGATTCTAAGATGAACTTTTTTAACAATTATTGAACTTTTAAATACTTATTATTAATTATTAACTCTAAAAACTTAGAAATCTTGTCAATAGTCCAGAGTTACGAAGCCCCAGAGGCGGGTATGACCAGAGACTTGCAGCAAGGTTCTAAGATGAACTACTTTCAAAATTATTTAACTTTTTTTTACTTATTATTAATTATTAACTGTAAACACTTAGAAATCTTGTTAATAGTCCAGAGTTACGAAGCCCTAGAGGCGGGTATGACCAGAGACTTGCAGCAAGGTTCTAAGATGAACTATTTTAACAATTATTGAACTTTTAAATATTTATTATTAATTATTAACTGTAAACAATAAGAAATCTTGTCAATAGTCCAGAGTTACGAAGCCCTAGAGGCGGGTATGACCAGAGACTTGCAGCAAGATTCTAAGATGAACTATTTTAACAATTATTGAACTTTTAAATACTTATTAATAATTATTAACTGTAAACACTTAGAAATCTTGTCAATAGTCCAGAGTTACGAAGCCCCAGAGGCGGGTATGACCAGAGACTTGCAGCAAGGATCTAAGATGAACTACTTTCAAAATTATTTTACTTTTTTTTTATTTATTATTAATTATTAACTGTAAACACTTAGAAATCTTGTTAATAGTCCAGAGTTACGAAGCCCTAGAGGCGGGTATGACCAGAGACTTGCAGCAAGATTCTAAGATGAACTATTTTAACAATTATTGAACTTTTAAATACTTATTATTAATTATTAACTGTAAACACTTAAAAATCTTGTCAATAGTCCAGAGTTACGAAGCCCCAGAGGCGGGTATAACCAGAGACTTGCAGCAAGATTCTAAGATGAACTATTTTAACAATTATTGAACTTTTAAATATTTATTATTAATTATTAACTGTAAACACTTAGAAATCTTGTCAACAGTCCAGAGTTACGAAGCCCTAGAGGCGGGTATGGCCAGAGACTTGCAGCAAGATTCTAAGATGAACTATTTTAACAATTATTGAACTTTTAAATACATATTATTAATTATTAACTGTAAACACTTAGAAATCTTGTCAATAGTCCAGAGTTACGAAGCCCCAGAGGCGGATATGACCAGAGACTTGCAGCAAGGTTCTAAGGCGAACTACTTTCAAAATTATTTAACTTTTTTTTTATTTATTATTAATTATTAACTGCAAACACTTAGAAATCTTGTTAATAGTCCAGAGTTACGAAGCCCTAGAGGCGGGTATGACCAGAGACTTGCAGCAAGGTTGTAAGATGAACTATTTTAACAATTATTGAACTTTTAAATATTTATTTTTAATTATTAACTGTAAACTCTTAGAAATCTTGTTAATAGTCCAGAGTTACGAAGCCCTAGAGGCGGGTATAACCAGAGACTTGCAGCAAGGTTCAAAGATGAACTATTTTAACAATTATTGAAGTTTTAAATATTTATTATTAATTATTAACTGTTAACACTTGGAAATCTTGTCAATAGTCCAGAGTTACGAAGCCCTAGAGGCGGGTATGACCAGAGACTTGCAGCAAGGTTTAAAGATGAACTACTTTCAAAATTATTTAACTTTTTTTATTTATTATTAATTATTAACTGTAAACACTTAGAAATCTTGTCATTAGTCCAGAGTTACCAAGCCCTAGAGGCGGGTATGACCAGAGACTTGCAGCAAGGTTCTAAGGCGAACTAATTTCAAAATTATTTAACTTTTAAATATTTATTATTAATTATTAACTGTTAACACTTAGAAATCTTGTCAATAGTCCAGAGTTACGAAGCCCTAGAGGCTTGTATGACCAGAGACTTGCAGCAAGATTCTAAGATGAACTATTTTAACAATTATTGAACTTTTAAATATTTATTATTAATTATTAACTGTAACACCTAGAAATCTTGTCAATAGTCCAGAGTTACGAAGCCCTAGAGGCGGGTATGACCAGAGACTTACTGCAAGGTTCTAAGGCGAAATACTTTCAAAATTACTTAACTTTTTTATTTATTATTAATTATTAACTGTTAACACTTAGAAATCTTGTCAATAGTCCAGAGGAACGATGTCCTAGAGGCGGGTATGACCAGAGACTTGCAGCAAGATTCTAAGGCGAAATACTTTCAATATTATTTAACTTATTTTTGCGAGCTGCAAGATTCTAAGATGGATTACTTACAATATTATTTAACTTATTTGATTTATTATTAATTATTAACTGACAGGTTAACACTTAGAATCTTTGTCATTAGTCCAGAAGAATGATGCCCTAGAGGCAGTTATGACCAGATACTTTTGGAAAGATTCCAAAAACAAAGTATATTCAATCTTTTTTCAATTTTCTTTTTAATTTTCATAAAATATAAGCTATTTATTAAATTACTAACACTTAAAATTCTTGCCATTGGTACTGAGGAACAATGCTGTAAAAGCGGGTATGACCAGAGACTTTTAGCAAGATTTTAAAATAAACTATATTAAAACAATTACATTTAAAACTATTTAATCAATAACTACTAAACAAACCTTTAAACTGATTTCTCACAATTAACCAAGAGGAACAAAGCCCTAGAGGCTAGTTTAAAAATTATTTTTATTAGAATTATTTTTATGATTTACGCTTACAATCTTTAAAATTATCATTTAAATTTTACACTTAAATAAATATTAATTCATTTCTAAATATAAATTTGTGTTGATAAAAATATTTAACTTCCCTTATTCCTGATTCCTATCATTCCTATTAGTGAGCTTGATCATGTCAGCTTGTATAATGTTTCATAATTTTTTTTAAGGTGCACCTTTTTTTTATTTTATACAATGATAAGAATATTAATATTAATACTAGACATGGTCAAGCACACTGATAACCCCGAATGAGGAAGCGGTTGCTTAACGGATCCACCTCATTCGGGGTTTTATTTTTTTACCAAATGCGTGACCTTGACCTACTTTTTGGTATACATTTAAAGATTTATTATCATTAGTGATGAGCAAGCATAAAGGTAGGGAGGGGGTTAGGGTATATTAAGTGAGAGATGTTGTCTTGCAATTATTCCGTTTTTGGTTCCAGTCACAGCAAGATGGATGATCCTTGTCTAAGGAAATCAACAATGCCACGACCCGTACTAGCTCCAACTAAAAATAAAATTAAAACAAGCTTTGACAACAATAAAGGAAAAAGTCTACTAGAGAAAGATTTGCATTTGAGCGATAACGAAAACGAAACAACAACATCGGTAAATGACTTATTGGCACTTATGGTTGAGGAAGCGGTGGCAGAAACAGAATCCGAGAAGAAAACTGATGAAAACGCCGTAGAATCCACGTCTGTTAACAAACTAAATGAAACGGAGAGTGAAAAAAAACATGAAGATGGGAAGCTAGAAAAGAAGCTGGCAAAGAAACGTGTGCTAAGCAAGGAATTTATTTCCGATGATGAAGAAAACGGTGATCCTCCAAGAAAATCAATTTTAATTTCCCCGAAATCCAAAAATCAGTGTAGGTATGTTTTTGTAAAAAAACCTAGAAGAGGGGAGAGGTGTTCAAATCTGACTGACACACTTTTCTGTTCTCTTCATTTAAAAAAAGAAGACAAAAAAGAATGTCTGGAATCAAACATTAATTCGGCCCACAAGCAAAAAGAAATCAGAGATCTAAAATTGGCAAATCAAGAAATATCTACCAAATTGGACTTCCTTCTGAATAAACAACAAGAAAACGAGACTAAAATGAAGAACAAAATTCAAGAATTAGAAAAAACAATTGGAGTTTTGAAAATGACAAATCACCACACAAAGAGTCAAAAAGATGGAATCAAAATTAAGATTCACAAACTAAACAAAAGATTGGCTTACAAAGTATTGGAATTTAATGGTAAAAGAGAAATGAAATTAGAAGCAGAAAAGAAGATAATTATTTTAACATTACCAAAAGTAATGATAGTACCAGAAAATTGTACTGAAAAAACTTTGAAATTTAACAGTCTTACAAAGCGATTCGAATTCGTTTAGATTTGGATCATATACACTGCCGATTTCTTCTAACAAAAAATATATAAAATAAAAAAAAATAAAAAAATAAAAAAAAACACAAAAAAAACTGTCGTGTGAGTGGCTTTTTGAAACAGCTGATTGAACTTATACAATCATATGTTTTCTGCCTACCTCACACCTGATGAGACCCAATTAGGTCGAAACAGTTTTTTTCATGTGTTTATCATTCATTGCAAATTATATTACCACTATGTGTTACAAAACTTTTACGAAGATATTACAGCCTGGTTGATATAATCGTTTATTTGTCATAACAACCTACTGGAATGGGGGAGGGGGGGGTTTGGGGGGGGGGTAAAAACGAGAGAGGGGTGGTTATTATAAATAGAGGTATGATGCTATGTAAGGTCACTTCGATGGAGACTATCATTCGTGAATAATGAATATCTGTCCGGAGTGTGGTATCAATTTCGATGATGAATGGCTGTTGATTGCACATATAGATTTAATGCACCCCCATAAACATGAAAATAATTTAGTACGTTCTTCCCATAATCACCATGAATTGGAAAATTCTAGTTATCTTCTTTGTAATGTATGTGGAGTATGGATTGAGGATCGTGTCCTATTTGATTTTCACAATGAGCTATATCATAGCAATGAAGATGCAAAAGAGCCAATCACAAATGATGAAGACCTAAATAGTAAGGCATGTTCGGGTATAGACAGTTATATTGGTCCAGCTCATTCGAGTTATCTTTGTAATGTATGTGGAGTGTTGATTGAGGATCGTGTCCTCTTTGATTTTCATAATGAGCTATATCATAGCAATCAAGAGGCACAAGAGCCTATGCAAATTGATAACGACCTAAATAGTAAGACATGTTCGAGTACAAACAGTTATATTGGTCCAGCCCATTCTAGTTATCTCTGTATTGTATGTGGAGAGTTATTTGAGGATTATATCCTTTTTGATAATCATAAAGAATTACATCGTAATATTGAAGAAGTACAAGAACCTATGCAAATTGATGAAGATGAGATGTCATGTTCCACTAAATACCCTAATAATGCAATGATAAACACAAACAATATATCAGCAAGTAGTTCTAATGAGAGAGAGAAGACTGGCTGTGGATTGAAAACTAAGGAAAGGCAAGATATATGTATAAATCAATCAGAGCATACAAATAGGGGGGTTATTGAAACTTACGCTGAATCACTTGATGGGGTTGTTGTAAGACACTACAGAATTAGAAATGTAAACAATTACCAGATCGAAACATTCTTAACTAATAGTCAAACAGTAATAGTTAACACTTTAAAAAATGAGTTGAAACGATTGAACTGTGTAAAATTTAACATTTTATTGGATGCAACATTTACAAATATTGATGGGGAAACATCTATTAGAGGATTTATTGCAAGGAGTAGATCTATAATTAAAACTACAAATCTAGAAGATGTTGTTCAGGAGTGTTTTCAAGAACTTATAATCAAGTTAACAGAACATGAATCTAGAGGTTCAGGGTGGTCATTATCGCAAGTAAACTCAATGGATGTGAGAGTTCATAAACAGGGCTATGGAGATAGAGGAAGTAGTTACATTCCACTCCCTAAAAAGATTTCAGACACCAAATCTTGTATTAATGTTCAAAATCAAGATAATGAATGTTTCAAATACGCCATGTTAACAAAGTTCATCCACGATCAACCAAATTTTCATCCTAAAAATATAAACAAGTTTTCCAGTTTATCCAACAAATATAATTTCAGTGGTGTTAACTATCCTGTTAGCTTGAAAGATATTGTCAAGTTTGAGAAATGCAATGTTGGGGTGTCAGTAAACGTTTTTGGATTGGATGACAGGCAAAATGTTTATCCTTTAAAAATTGTAAATACTGAGCTTAGAGATCATTCTGATTTATTATTACTTAAGGATGGAGATGTCTCTCATTATGTATACATCAAAGATTTTAACCGTCTTGTTGCTCGTCAGCTTCGTAGGAAAAATAAACACGCCTTAATTGTGTGCAAACGATGCCTCTGCTATGTAAGTAGATCAAATAATAGACTTGGAGTCAATTGGTTGTCCGAGCACATGAGAATCTGTGGTAAACATCAAGAAGTTAGAATAGATCTACCCTTACATGATAGAGCCAATTTAATGTTTAATAAAGTAAGTCATCAATATCGAATACCAATAGTTTTGTATGCTGATTTCGAAGCAACCTTAATATCGGTTGATGATGTAAATAATGCAGGGTCTCGATTTAAATACCAAAAGCATGAACCTAATAGTTATGCTTTAATGTTAAAATCCACTCTAACTGATGATCAATTGGAATACTATGATCTAACATCCAAACCCAAGATATACAGAGGTGAAAATGTAGCTAAACACTTTATCGATGAGCTTTATGATATTGCAGCAAAAGTAGAAATACTGTACAGTCATATCATTCCAATGGAAGAGTTAACAGATTATCAACAAGCGATACACGAGGCTGCAGCTCACTGTTATATTTGTGATCAAATTTTTACAGAATTAAATCCGAAGGTAAAAGATCATGACCATTTAACCGGGGAATACAGGGGCCCTGCATGTAATTCGTGTAATATTAATTATAAGCTACCAAAATTCATTCCTGTAGTGCTACATAATCTACAGAAATATGATTCCCACATGATCATTCCTGAGCTTGGAAGAGATAGCGGATCGATTGATGTCCTAGCAACAACAAATGAGAATTTTATAAGCTTCAGCAAAAAAGTTGGAAAAATGAAACTAAAATTTATCGATTCATATAAGTTTATGTCCTGCAGCTTACAGAAACTTACGGAAAATCTTCAGAGAAGTAATTTGGTTGAGACCAGAAAACTAGTTCCTGAGGATAAACTTGATTTAGTAATAAGAAAAGGTGTGTTTTGTTATGATTACATTGATTCTCTTGAACGATTTAATGAAACGTCATTACCACCCATTGAACAATTTTATAGTAAGCTTACAGAGGAGGATATTGATCCCAGTGATTATCAACATGCATGCCGTGTTTGGGAAGAAATGAAATTTAAAAATTTGGGGGAATACAATGATTTTTATGTTTCATTAGATGTGACTTTGTTATGTGACATAATGGAGGAGTTTCGGAATACATGTTTTAAGGCTTATGGTCTTGATCCACTTTATTACTGTACAGCACCTGGATTAGCATGGCAGGCCATGTTAAAACAAACCAAATGCAACCTTCAGCTCTTGACTGATATTGATATGTTATTGATGATTGAATCTGGAATTCGAGGTGGTATAACCCAAAGTATCACTAGAAGAGTAAAGGCGAATAATAAGTATTTAGCCGATTATAATCCAAATGAAGAGTCTATATTTCTAGGTTACTTTGATGCCAATAACTTATATGGATGGGCGATGTCCAAGCCACTACCATATGGTGAATTTAAATGGGTTGACCCCTGCAATATAGGTGATATTCTGCAAATACAACCTGATGGTGAGGTGGGTTACTTTTTAGAGTGTGATATTGAATACAACGAGGCCTTACATGATCATCACTATGATTTACCTTTACTACCACGATCAGAGACACCCCCTGGGAAAAAACACAAAAAGCTTATGACTACTTTATGCAACAAAACAAAATATGTAGCGCATTACTTGATTATACAACAGGCAATACAATTAGGACTTAAGGTTTCAAAAATACATAGAGCTATTCAGTTCAAACAGTCTTGCTGGTTGAAGCCATACATTGATTCAAATACTTCAAGGAGAACAAAAGCAAACTCTACATTTGAAAAAGACTTCTATAAATTAATGAATAACGCTATATTTGGAAAGACTCTTGAAAACAAGAGGAAACATAAAAATGTTAAATTGGTGACCGATGCAAGAAAGTTAGAAAAACTTGCAGCAAAACCAAACTTTAATACATCCATCATAATCAATGAAAATTTAGTAGCAGTATGCATGGATAAAACTAGTATTAAAATGGATAGACCTTTGTATGTAGGAATGAGTATTTTGGATATATCAATAACCCTAATGTATGATTTTCATTACAACAAAATGGTGAAATATTTCGGAAGAGATAATATAGGAATTTGCTACATGGATACAGACTCATATATTTATTGGATTAAAACAGATGACATGTACTATGATTTAAAAGTATTTCCGTACAATAATGACTTCGACTTTTCAGATTATCCCAAAACACATCTACTGTATGACAATCAAAATAAAAAGGTAATAGGAAAGTTTAAGGATGAAGCGAATGGTAATCTGCTTAAAGAAATAATTGCTTTGGCTTCAAAGATGTATGCTATTGAATTTGAAGAACTGAACTGTATCAAGAAAGCAAAAGGAATAAAAAATTCATTTGTAAAGAAAAACATTACTTTTGCAAATTACAAACATTGTTTGGAAGAACATATTACTTACACTGCAACGTTCAACAATATCCGAAGTTTCAACCATCAACTGTTTAGTGTTAGAGAAACCAAGAAATCGCTTTCTCCATATGATGATAAACGTGTTATATTACAAGATGGTATTCACACTCTGCCATATGGACACTACTCACTTCGTTAATGCAATTGATATTTCCATAGAAGAGTGATATAATTACAACGAACATTTGAGCTTGCTTACAGTATTGTTATAGTCGTCAAACAGTAAAGGAGATAACGGTAAAAAATATGAATCATACAAAACGAGCAATTGTAAATGAGCTTCACAAACCTGCAAGGAGGTATTATCCTAGACGGAATACTGTATTAAAAGGTGTAAATGATTTGTATCAAGCGGATCTCGTTGAAATGAAATCATACAGCAAAGTAAATAGGAACTATAAATACATATTAACTTTAATAAACTGTTTTACAAAGGTGGCATTAGCAGCTCCATTAAAAGATAAAAGAGGGGAAACAGTAGCAAGTGCTATGGAAAAATTAATAAAATCGAGCTGTGTCAAAATGATTCACTTACAAACTGATGATGGAAAGGAGTTCTTCAACAAAACATTTTCAAACCTCATGAATCGCTATAAGATCAACCATTATTCAACAAAAAGTGAGATGAAAGCAGCAATCGTTGAAAGATTTAATAGAACGCTAAAAACGCTAATGTTCAAACGGTTTTCTCTGAAAGGAAACTATGTATGGTACAATATTTTAGCAGACCTTATCAACACTTATAACAACAAATTTCATAGGACTATAGGAATGAAACCTATTGAAGTGAATAAGGAAAATGAAGATGTTGTCATGAAAAGAATATAAAAAAACACTGCACCGACTCAAGAAAAGTTACCTCCAAAGAAGTTTTTACCTGGTGATAAAGTTAGAATTAGCAAATACAAAAACGTGTTTACAAAAGGATATTTGCCAAATTGGACTAATGAGGTCTTCAATATTTATAGAGTACAGCCTACAATTCCAGAGACATACATTCTTAAAGATAATAAAGGTGAAATACTTCAAGGTAGTTTCTATGGCCATGAATTGTTGAAGTCGAATATTGGGAATATCTATCTCATAGAAAAAATATTAAAAAGAAAGAAAGATAAAGTATACGTTCGTTGGTTGGGATTCGATAAATCACATGATTCTTGGGTGTCTAAAAAGGACTTGATATGAGAGTTTAAATTATTCTTTCGCAGGTGTTCTAGGAATGTACACAGTTAAATAAAAATGAGTTTTAGAATAATGCAACATGAAAAGAAACTGAATGTTCTTAACATTGACGATTTGACAGTTGATAATTTAAAATCATCAAAATTCAGTAGACATGGATGTTTACTACCTGACTCAATTAGGTGTATAATATCAGGCCCGTCAAATTGTGGTAAAACTAATGTTGTTTTCAATCTTTTAACCCAGGCAAATGGTTTGCACTTCAACAATGTCTATATATTTTCAAAATCATTAGAGCAACCAAAATACCAGTTACTAGAAAAGATCCTAAGTGACGCTGATGGAATTGGATATTTTAGATTTAGTTCAAGTAACTCTGTTGTTGCGCCAAACAAGGCTAAACCATACTCAGTTTTTATATTTGATGATGTTTCATCTGAAAATCACAAATCAATATCAAGTTATTTCGCCATGGGAAGACATAACCACATTGACTCGATATATATTGGACAGACGTATAGTAAAATTCCCAAACAATTAATTCGAGACAATGTTAACTTGATTGTGATTTTCAAACAAGATGATATGAACCTAAAACACATTTACAATGACCATATTGGCTGTGATATGACGTTTTCCAAATTTAAGGAATGCTGTTGTCAAGCATGGAGTGAACAGTATGGTTTCCTAGTTATCAGCAAAGATCATCCACTTCAACAAGGCCGATACAGAATAGGGTTTGACCAATATATCATGGTATGAGATTGATTTGATTTCATTTACATACTAACCGTTACGGAGTTAACATGGACAATCGAGAAGACTTAGTCGAGAAAATAAAGTTTCTTAGTGATTCTATAAGGAAAAAGTCACGTGATTTGAAGTTAGGAATTCAGGAAAGAGAACGATACTTAGAAACAACTTTCAAACCGGTAATAAATCCTATTAAGGAAATTTCAAGAAAATTTGAAAGACAAATTCCGAAAAATGATGAATTGATCTCACTTCTACCAAGTGATAGCAGGCATATAAAAGAAGAAGAAAAATCAGAAACTGATTATGATGATGAAGATGATACCAATAGTAGCAATGTAACAGACAATGATATGCCTGAAGAAAATAGCACCAAAAATGATGAAGATGAAGAGATAAATGGTGAAAGTGAGTCAAATTATGTAGACGAAGAAGCAACACGTGTGTTTGTGGATAATTCTATTTCAAATGTCAGTGCAATAGCTTCAGATATAGGTGAAAAAGGAGTTTTAACAAGAAAGTATATTATGAAAATGCTAGAAGGAAAGCATCCAATGAGAAAATGTCATGTATACGGTGCTAGAGTTGAAAATAACAAAATAATGATTGGTAACAGTGTAATATCTACTGGTGGTAATGACAACCTCACAATCAAAGGAAAGACTTACTCTGGCACACCAGGCCTTTTTGAGCTAATTTTTAAAACAGATCCAACAAAATACACTTCCAAGGATCTTGCAGATTTTAAAAAGATTATGAAAGCAACAAATGCTCATCGAAAAGGGTATTCTTCGCTTGCTCCAGTATACCGTAACAAATCAAAAAAATATGAAAAGATTATTGTGAAGTTATTTCCACCACGGAATACTAAGTCTGGACGCGGTATATCAATGAAAAATGCATATAATACTAATATAATTTATTATAATGATATTAATAAACTGGTTGATAGGATGCGTTTACTTCATGAAGCCAAGCAAGCAGGACACACGGGGGTTGATAATGAAATTATTGCTTTAACTCAAGAACTTAGAAATCAAGGATATATAAATTAGTACACTTTCACAGATCATTCAGTCGTGACTTGGTCTCTACTGAATACTTTATGGTAACACATATAAGGAAAGACAACATATTATAATGGTCAGTTGTAGACAGGTCACTCACAAGAAAGGAGGTGGTTTAGCTTCTACAATTATAACAGCAAGTGAATCTCTTCTCCGCAAGATCCCAATTGGAAGACTGATTAATACAGGGATTGACTCGTTACCTGTGGAGCTTCATTTACCTGGTGGATATCAGTATTGTGGTCCTGGAACTAAACTGAAAGAAAGATTGACACGAGGGGACCCCGGAATAAATAAACTAGATAAAGCCTGTAAAGACCACGATATAGCTTATTCAAAATATTCGGATTCGTTTAACAGGACTGTTGCTGACAGGATTTTGGCTGAGAAAGCCTGGGATAGAGTGAAGGCGGGGGATTCAAGTATTGGTGAGCGAGCTGCAGCTTTAGCTGTAACGACTGCCATGAAAGCAAAAACAGCAATAGGAGGTGGAAGGAAACATCGGAAAAAAAGTCGAAAGGTTACTACAAAACGTGGTGGAACTATAAAGAAAAAAAGATGCAATAAGAAAAAAAAACATCAAAAAATACATCAGTGTGGACCATGATAAAATCTGGAAAAGGATTATACCTGAAACCTTACAATCATGCATAAGAAATAACGAAAACAAACTAGTTATACCGAATATTGCTCTGTCAAATGAAGATTTAATCATGTATGCAACATGTTTGAAAATCCCATTCTTCAGAGGTGTTTTCATGAGAGATGGACTACCGAAGAAAATATGGAAAAATGAAACGGGTATAGTTAATCTAGATGCATCAAGTGGTCCGGGGACTCACTGGGTTTGTTATAAGAAACTTAAAAATAAAGTTTACTACTTTGATAGTTTTGGAAATCTTCCTCCACCTCTAGAGCTTCAAAAATATTTTATTGGAGCGGATGAAATTTTGTATAACTATGATAGGATGCAAAACTTCAATACACTTGTCTGTGGTCATTTATGTTTAGAGTTTCTAGCGACAAGTGTTAGTATGCTTTAAGATGTCATCATATACAGTGGCGATTGATGGAAAAACATCAAGTCTACGGACAACTCTATTTCCTGCTTTACATTTACAACAAGATAAAATATGGGAGGTCACCCTTCTGGACTTTACAACATACAATTCCATTCCAAACATAACGGAAGATGTAAACAATAAATTTCACTATTACAAGAAAAAGCGTTCCAGTGATGGGTCACAGTTTATGGAAACAGTTACGTTGGGCACAGGTTCTTATGAAATTGAATCCATTAATGAGGAACTACAAAAGAAAATGGGGAAAGAAAATATTGAAATTAAAGCGAATAATAGTTTACTAAGAACAGAAATTAAATCAAGATTTTACATTGATTTTAAACAACCAAAGTCTTTGGGAATGTTATTAGGATTTCCCCCATCGACTGAAATACTGGAGCCTAACAAAACTCATATCGGACCAGATACAGTAAATATAATAAAAGTGAATACAATAAATATAATGTGTAATATTGTACAAGGATCGTATAAAAACGGTGGTAACCACCATATTTTACACACATTTTACCCGACTGTTGCACCAGGATTTAAAATAATTGAAAAACCTCATAACCTCGTGTACCTGCCTTTAAATACCACTTCTATTTCAGACATTGAGGTGAGCATATTAGATCAAGACGATAACCCTGTGGACTTTAGAGGTGAAGATATATCATTGAGGCTGCACATTAGAGCCACAACGTAAAAGAAAAAAATCAATGGGGCTAAGCTTTATAAGAAGAGAGTCTCCAAAGGAAGCTCTCATTTCTTCAGCAACTAGCAACCAGTTAACGAGAGAAAACATAAATTTCTTGGAAGAAATTGGATTGATTGTAAGTGAACATGGACGTATTGAACATTCGCCAAGGACCTCTGTTCGACGAGAGCCTTTGGGAAAAAGAGTACCACACTCATCATCCTTACGCTTCATCAAAATTTGGAAATAACGATGAAATTCGTATACCAATTCAACAACAGGATGCTTACACATTACCTTGTGAAAGTTACCTATACATAGAAGGTAGGGTAACTAAAAAAGATGGAATGACAGCAGGCTCAACTGTGCCATTTATTAACAATCCAATGTCGTATCTATTCGAAGAAATCAGGTATGAATTATCAGGGATTACAGTAGACTCTACTAAGCGAGTAGGCATTTCTAGTACTTTAAAAAACCTTGTTTCTTTATCATCCAAGGAAACTAATAGTCTACATACATCTGGTTGGGTACTACCTTCTCATAACTCTTTTACACCTTCGTCCAATGGATACTTTGATTTTTGCGTGCCACTTTGGATGCTACTTGGATTTACAGAGGACTATAAAAGGATAATAATTAATATAAAACATGAGTTGGTTTTATTACGCTCATCAACAAACAATGATTTGATTGTTGCACCTGATGGAACAACCTCAGATAAATTGGAGTGGAAAGTTTTTCTAGATAAGATTGTTTGGAGAGTACCTCATCTTAAAATAGCTGATGAACATCGCTTAGCTATTCTGAAGCAGTTAAATTCGGACCGGGAAATTGTGTTACCCTTTAGGAGTTGGGAAATGCACGAATACCCATCTCTCCCAACTACACAAAGACACACATGGAGCATAAAAACCTCTACTCAACTAGAGAAACCAAGATATGTTATATTTGCATTGCAAACTGGAAAAAGAAATGAAATAACTAAACATGCAGGAAAATTTGACCATTGTAATCTTACAAATGTCAAGTTGTTTCTCAATTCTCAGTTTTTTCCATATGACAACTTAAATGTTACATTTACAAAAAACAGATTTTCTCTACTGTATGATATGTATGCAAGATTTCAATCATCCTACTATGGAAAAACAAACTCACCCCTGCTTGACCCTAAAATGTTTGCGTCCGATGCCCCAATAATTGTTATTGACTGTTCAAAACAAAATGAATCGTTAAAATCATCAACAGTTGACATTCGTTTGGAACTAGAGTTTGAAGATAATATCCCTGCAAACACTACGGCTTACTGTTTGATCTTGCATGATTCAATTGTCACATACACCCCGCTTACAGGGATTGTAAAAAAAGTGTTGTAATATGACACCTATCCCCATCCTAATATCTTGAAATCGGTATAAATATGAGTGGACACACATGAAAAGGTTCAGACTTGAAAGCACATTCATCGTGGAAACATCGGTTTCAACAAAATGGAGGTTTTCGGAAATTTACACAACGAGTCGGAAAACGACAGTTATTTTCTAAAAGAAAACGATCTTGAAAATTCTAACAATGAACAATATTTGTTGACGCAAAATTTGAAAAGAAAAATCAATGAAGATAACACAGATGATACAACCAATACCAATGAAATGATCCAAAATAACCAACAAGAAAAAATAATCATTGAAAAGAAAACATCAAACAAACGTATGAAAAAACAACAAGAGTGCATTCCTTTTTTCATGTTGAGTGAAATATTTTTGCGCATTGTATATCCCTTATCCGTATGCACCAACAAAAATGTTACGGTTGGATTTTGTAAATTTCTGGATTATTCACCAGGTGTTTTACTCAATCATGGAGGAAAACAAATAACATTTTTTGAAGATTCATGGAACTCTTTTAACAAATCCATACACCTAATTCATTGCTACCTCATTAACAAAGTATATGGGAAGAAAACTAATATAACTGTGGAAAGTTCTGATATTGAAGTTGGTAATATTAAAGTTCGTGGTGATTTATTTGTACGAGTTAGAAACCTTTCATCCCACGATGATAAGGTGCTTCTTAACAGAGATGAATTGGAAATATTGATTAATTCTATACCTGCTATTGAAAGATACATGCACCAACTAGAGTCATCTAAAACAACAATTAAAGATTATTTGGTGAATACGATTGAAGATGGACAGGACACTCCTTTGATCTATAGCCCGTTAGATAATTCAATATACAACAGATTGCCACAAGAGGTTTATCTGTTCCGTAACTTGATATGTACACTCCCTCAAAACACAACAAATGACTTGAGTGTAATGGAAGAAGAATCAGTTAAGATAAAAAGTGAAGAAATGATTATGAAGTAGTTAATGAAACAGAGAAGCTTTTACACAATGTATTTAACAAGTGGTGGGGGAAACACATATAATTGAAGTTAACTGTGCAAAATTGCAGTTGCATACGGATATTCATGATGGATGCACAAAAGTACCGATGGAAAGAATTTTCTTGTTTATCTGAACACAACTCTTGTGTAATTGAGTTTCAAGCATTCAGAGGAAACAATGATGAATACATAGTGAAAGAATTAGTTATTTTAGATCTAAAATCTGGCGTAACAAACTACTTTCTTTTTAAAGCACCGTTTCCATTTCATAATCTTAATGAAAAGAATTCAAGAACCAACAAGTGGCTTTCGAAATTCTTCCATCATTTATCATGGCATGAAGGATTTGTGGAATACAGCGAACTTGAAAACATACTGATAAAATATTGTAGCAAGTACAAGTTTATTTTTACATCAGGTTTAGAAAAGTGTGAATTTTTATCATTGTATGTCCCTTCAAGAGCAACAGTTTATAACATTATGAGAAAAAAAGAGCAAAATTTTCCTGGAATATGCATTGGTGTTAGATGCAACAAACATAGATTTTCTAACTGTGCCATATCTAATGCTTATGGTTTAAAAGCAACACTAGAAAGTGAAATAAAGTGAGCCTTAGTGGAGGGGATAGAGTGGTGGGGGTATAGGCATAAATAGAGTTTTGGAGCCAGGAGCTCAACAGTATTATCTCAACATCCCTAATATCATCATTCAACACAAATAATGGCTGACTCAAAACTGCAGACCTTGGTGGATTTATTTAATCAACAATCAAAATCAAGCATACTACCGATTAAAAAATGCTTTGAGCTGAAGGAAAAGAAACAGTACATAATTCACTTTATGAAAAAAGTGGATACATCTGTTGGTGATGGAATCGTTGCAGCATTAAGTGAAGCGCCTTACAAGGGAGGAGACATGCCTCGATTTCAAATTTATCTTCCAAAGCGATTTGTTACATTGCTTCAAAATGAAGATGTGGAGTCGATTGAAGCTGGAAAACTATGTCTTGTCTCTCACGGTCAAACAGGAAATAACTCGACAGAATTAACACTTCAACTACTCTAGTCCAGTACTCTAGTGTAAATTTGTAAATAATTAATTGTAAATTTGAAATATCTATTATTGTTAGACATTGTATTCTTAGAAAATGGTATGTGTGACAATTGTAATAAGAAAAAATAAATAAATAAAAAAAAATAAAAAAAATAATAAAAAATAAAAAATAAACATATTGACCTAATTCGTTAGGTCAATATGTTTATTTTTTAAAAATTACTCTGAATGACCTTGACCTAATTTCAAGAAAGTATTTATTACTGTTTCACACGTGTTGAGGATTCAGTACAAAAATGAGTGTAGACAAGTTCGGACGTCATGAAGACTATGTTCTTCGGAAAGAAAATATCAATCAATCCCAAGAGAGCTTAATCTTAACTCCTAGTGGTAATTACGACATGAAGAATCGGATATTGCAAAATGTTGGAGAACCAACATTAGATAATGATGCTATAAATCTAAGTTATTTAAAAAACCATTGTTTGATGAAGAATAAGAGTCCAAACGAACTTTTCAATCCTGGGAGCTTCGATGCTTCTAATAATCAAATACGAAATTTAGGTGATGGTGTAAACGACACTGATGCCGTAAATGTCCGAACTCTAAAACGGGAAGTAAACAAATTAATGAGGGAACAGCAGCAACAATATGAAAGATTAAGTATGCTACTTTTCCAGCATGTGCATAGTCACACAACTACCAACTCAAAATAAGAATATATTACAAAAAAATAAAATAAAAATGCCATGACTAAGATTTGGATGGATAAATTAACGATGTTCCTAAAGCTTAAGACAAACTTTTCCAATTTAAAAACTGCTGAGTCATGCAATTTAAAATCTGCAATTCAGAATTTTAAAAACTGCTGAGTCATGGACCCAGGGGTGACCAAAGCCCCCTACTTAGGACTAAAGTAAATTTAAGCATAATAATTAATATTGTATAATTGTGTTTGAAGAAAAGTGGCGTTCTATCGTTGTGTAAATTGTTACTTTCATCTAAAATTCAAATTATATGATGCAAACGAATATTAAAATTGTAATACAAACAATCTTCTTTAAGAATATGATTATTTAGTAATGATGTTTCTTAGCACAATCGTATTAACCATTTAACTTTGAATAAAATATATTAAAGTATATTGAAGTTAATTATTAATACTACACTCAAGTCAGTAGTTATTTAAACTGAATCAATAAGTAATTAATTACAATATGGTCACCAATATTGCTCTGTAATAAATATTATAAGTAACAAGTATATATATATCTATATAAATAAAATTAGAGTTTTGTCTGTACATTGCTCAGAATTATATATTTTTAGGTTATTTTTACGTCTTATACATAAGCAGAAACGAGTCTTATCTCAATTTCTGTCTGTCTGTCTGTCTGTCTGTCTGTCTGTCTTTCCCTTTGTCTGTAACACTCAAGATGGCATTTTACGCTATCTTCTCCTGGAAAACGAGAGTACCTATCAAGATCCAAGTCATTTTAATGTATTCACTGGATTGGCGAGATTGTCTTTAGCCATTAAAATATGGCCTCACTACTTTGTAAATAATATTACGAACGTTCAAAAATGTAGTTTTGTGCGATTTATGTCAAGTTTTCGTCCAATTTTTATTGCATAATCATCTATGAAATAACGAACAGCTGTTCGGATCAAGATTATTTTTCCTAGCTGTCACTGATATGTTTACAAATGTTGTTTACAAATACCGCAACCTTTTTCAATCACGTTTTGAATGTAAATCCCAAGTGATTAAAAACGTTTTTCTTAACGGATTTAATTAATCGACAGTGCAATAATATAGTGTAATAGTGTAACCGTGTAAATGAAATTAAATAACTAGGCATCATCCAGTTCAGGAACCAGAGATTCTTTGTGTATAAATTGTTCTTGAGTTTTGATAACCAGAAAGAAGACCTTGAATCAGTGTTGTATACGGCTGGGAAACTTTAAATTTAATAATGATCGTCGCCAATGGCTTAGAAATATGGTTTCCACTCATTGACACGGCGCTTCAATGGCGGTTGTGTAAAGTGGTAAGTAAAAAATCACAACTGCAGTGGTTGATTGTAACAGAGGTTTACGGATGATGCTAAACTCGCTTTTCTAATGTGTTATTTTCTGTTCCTACCATCGACTATATATATATAGTCAATAGTACCTACTCACCGTGTGATGCAATCGCTGGACCATACAGCCATGCTCTTGGGTACGTACGCCTACCCAATTATTCATAACAAACTGTTCGACGACGATCCTTGATACCGGTACTTTTCCCTAGAATACACGGCCTACCTACTTAAGAAATAAAATTACAAACGTCCAAAAACCCAACGTTGTGTGATTTTTGTCACATTTCCTTCTAATGTTATTAGATAGCCTTTACCAATCATTGTTTAGAGAATAGGTACGTAGGGCCTAATCTATTAAATAACAAAAAGTTGTTTGTATGAGGTTGTTTTTTTTAAAAACTGACACCGATAAGTTTACATTAAAAGTTGTTTACAAATAAAGCAATTATTGGGAAATAACTTTGATTGCCGTTTTAAAACGTTTTACGAGAAAATCAAAAACCAAGAGATCAATAACCTCGCGACTTGATTAACTCATATAATTGGTCGGCTGTACTATAGTTCTCAACTGTGAACGTTGGTTTTTGGTACCGGTTCTATTCCTTAGAACCGTTGGTACTGTTGGTAGTAGCAAGAATCATTTTTAAGTACCAACACATCACTGTACTTTACAAATTAGTTATCGTTGGTGTTGCACCTTATTTATTATTACAGGCGTATTCAATTTAATTGATGTCTTAACTGTACAATTTTTGCTTTTTCTTTCTTGATTCCAAAATGTTAGTTTATGCTAAGAAAACGATAACGCACTTTAGTAAAACATTTATTCAGCTAACCATAATGAATTGTTTAAACGCTTTACGTTGTTTATG
The DNA here is from genome assembly GCF_028750875.1 of Macrosteles quadrilineatus. NCBI lineage: Eukaryota > Metazoa > Arthropoda > Insecta > Hemiptera > Cicadellidae > Macrosteles > Macrosteles quadrilineatus. The sequence goes on from NW_026542601.1 coordinate 73,392,243, forward strand.
TATCAATAGTTCGTGGCCTATTTTGGTAATATTTACTATAAATTACCAATCGTCTATACCAGGGTGGCTGGACCACCCTGGACCAGTCGTCTTCATTTCATATAGTAAGCCGTCATTTCGGGTCATCATCGGTCCAAGCAAATATACATTGTTATGATGAAATTTGATGACATTAACAAAATATTTTAGATACTAATTTTACAAGTACTTTGTTATGCTTAAAGCGTAGCAAACCCCCTAATTAAGTTCTGTATTTTTGTGTGTATGTCTGTTAGTAAAGCATTAATGTCCTTATTTCTCAGTGTTTCACGGAAAAGACAAAAGTACCTTTATAATGAAAATGTCAACACGAATAAAGTGTTAAATTGGGAGGTTGAAGTAGTACCTTAAATACTTTTAACCATTGTGGAAGGTAACTTTCAATTATAGGCCTACATTAGGGCTATGCCTCATAGATCTATAAAGCATTTTTTTAGTTTAATCATTGGATTTAACATATGGACCAACACGACCCAGGTTACATTTAATTTCGAAGCATTTGTTTTGGCTTGAAACTGTCAGATACTGTATTTGCGAAGGTTTATATACTGTATAATAGTTTTGCCAGCATATCTGAAAATATGCAAACCAAATTCTGTTCTTAATAAAAAGGTTTCAATAACTGACTACAATAAGATCCCCGTGCGTAGAACGGGCACACAGCTAGTATATTATAAATATTATATGTAACAAGAGATATGAATATTACAATTTACCAATAGGTTAAGCATTATGATAAGGAAAACTTCTAAGGAAAAAAAAACTAGGTAAATAGCCAAGTTATGTCATTAAATTTAAAATATATAACCTATAAATTACGAAAAACAGCAGTATTACTTTCATAGTTGTTTTTCCACTACGTTTTGCAGACAATTAAATAGTAGGGATCTTAACAGTGAGATCTTTTTAAATTTTTAGATTTTTCCTGGAATTCACAGGATTTTAAATTATGTCTAATTGATTGTGTGACGCTCTAACTGCCAAACCAGTCGTGTGCCTTTTAAATGTATTGGTTTATTAGTACATTAGCGTATTAAGTTATCTAAAAAGGAAAAATAAGTTTACCGGAGGGGTTTTATAAAAACTACTTTTATTTTTTTCTAACTAAAAACGTTATGTCTTATAGAAAAATTCCTCCTAAAATTGTTTATATCACAATTCTTACATTGATTTTACATGTAAACAACTAATACTTTTTAAGCTGTATCCTCATGTTACATTAAATTAATAACACGAATTGCTGGAACATCAAAGGTAAATTATATAAACAGAAATTATGAAATTAAATGCTGCGAAATAAGTGAAACAGGGGAGTACTCGTTAAGTTAATTAGTTAAAACAAGTCGTTGTGGCAACCTGATAAACTAACTGATCTTCTGACTTTCTGAGACTGTATTTTTATATTTCGTTGTAATTTGTTGATAGAGACAACACTTCAGGTTTTTTTTATAATATTATATTAGTTACAGTACATGTATACAAAAATTCCATGTATAATAAACATGTTTATAAACACTGTTTAATACATTACATGTTTAAAATGCATTTTCAGAATATTTCATTGAATAGAACAGATTCAATGAGAGACGTCTTATAACACTTAAAACATATATTTACGCTTATACTGTTATAAGCGTAAATATATGTTTTAAGTGTTATAGGACGTCTCTTTTATTTACTTTCAGTAAATTTAATAACACGTACAATGCTGATTAAGAAGTTATTGAATCTTTAAGAGTAAACTATATTTAGTATTATAAACATGAATAAAATTTACTCTGAATTTAGTGCTGAAGCAAAATTCTTATAAATTATATCTGTTGCAGGTAGACCGCTTTATTGAAATTACATGTTTTAAGGCTTATATGCAGTTTAGAAAATCCCCATAACTTTTGCAAAGAATAAACTTTATTTGAGAAAATATTTCCATATCTTTTGTTTCATGGATAGTAAGTAGCTTTTGAAAATAGTAAGTAGCTCTGGACCAAGTATTTCAAACGTTTTCATTAAATAATATGCATTAAATGTTTTAAAGTAAGCCCAACCTACTTTGTTAATATAATATGAGAAACAGTTATTTAGTGCTTTAATAATATTATTAAAAAAATAATCAAAATAATAAACTAAAATAAAAAAATCATTCTGCATAACAAATTTTTCACCAGGTAAAACAATACACTTAAATATTTAATTAAAAACATAAGAAGTCCTTGTAATTTATTATATGATAGGGTAATTGTAGTTATTTAGACATATTTCTTACCGAGCAATAGTTAGTATACTACATTGATCATCCCCTTCAACATAATACGCAACACAACTATGAACAAATAGCTCATTTTGATGTTGAAAGCACAGAGACATAAAGTGATAAATTAAACGTCCGCAGCCGGTGGAGAATAGCCAACCTCGCGGCTGAAATATACTCTCATATGTTGCAAGTGTTACCAACCCTCTAGAATTACAAACCTCCTTCTATTGTTATATGACTCTATGTTTAATTGAACATATCTAACATTTCTGGATTTAATCTTGTGAAAATATCTAGCAATATCTAGGCTTATAGTTATTGCGTTTACGGTTACAATCATAAAATTGAAATAGCAATTAATAGTTCATAGGTAGATAACTAGTAGGTCACAAAAGTTATCTATATGGGTACATTGAACTTTTGAAGATCCTTTTGTGTATCTTGTAGTAGAATATGTAGTCGGAAATATGACGGTTTAGTCATGTGAGCCATCAATTATTTTGAATCACCAGAGACCACTTTTGGGGTTGGAAAAAAATTAATTAACAAATATTAACAACTATTAATTAACAAATATTTGTAAAAAATTACCATGATTAAAATAGAAACTTATCATTTTAAGACAAAATTAATTTTGAAGCAGAACAAGTTAGGAATGTTTTAAATTGTTTGGGTTAAATAACTTATAGTTAAATAAAGCAAAATACACACCTAAATAGCACTACTGACAAAAATATATTTGATAAACTTATTCATATAGTGGCAAATAAACTAATTAAACTGTCCCCACCGTAAAATCTTACAATCAACCATCCAAAGGATGACATAATCATTATAAAGTATGATTTGGTTACAATAAAGGAAGAAACTTGAAAATAATTTGTTTAATGATTTAACTAGTAAACACGTTGCTCGAAATAGAGCAATTGCAAAGAAGTAAAGTAGTTATTTAAAAACAAATAAAAGTCATCATAATTTCCGTTGAGTTTAAAAGACTTTGAAATGAAAAATAACAGCAATTAAAATAAACAGCTGATCAAAATGTAAACAATCATGTTCTTCATAAGGATAACATGGGCACTTTAACAGCCACTGGGGCAGAGCCCAAGGGAATTTTTCAAAAATGTAAGGTCAGTTTGCAAATCTACGCAACACGCTCCTTCCAATGAGACGTCAATGGATAAAATCGGTTAAGAAATGGCGGAGGAGTTCAACCGACAAAGTTTCATGTAGCGTATTAATTATATAGATTAATTGATAAAAATATTACACAATCTGCTTCCCGTTGCAAGTTCTTAATTATTCGTTTACAACCATCTTGATTTTATTTTCACTACCCGTAACTTGTGTCTGTTCCATTATAGTATAGAGTGATGTTTCTCAATATAAACTATGCAGCAATTATGATTATACGTAGCTATAACAATTTTAAAACAAACTGCAGGGATGGTAATACTATTTCAATAGAAAAATTGATTGAACAGCTTGATTTCACACGTTATAAATCGTCCCCTTATGTACACATACCTGGTACTAATTTCAACGTTTCTATAAGCTGCTCAAAGGCTTAAAAACGTTTTGTGGTGAGTAATTCCTTTATCCTGTAGTCGGAATTTTACCGCTACTTTGCAAGGAGATTACAAGGATTTATGGCCACATCATTTACATTCCTTTACACAGTAAGATTATCTGAATTCCAGGAATATAAAAGTATAGTTTTCTAACTTACCGTAAATTGAAAAACTGATTTTTCAACTTTACTTAGCCATTTTTATACATATTATGATCAACATTTACTCATGTACAACATTATCATATAGTTTTCATAAATGTGTTTTAGCTTAACCTTTTGGTATCGTCAAAGAAAGGTGAAATAAATTTAAATTTAAAGAGATAAATATCAAACTTAAGCAAGTATAAAGAGAAAAAACAAATGGGATAGAACCATTTCAGCCTTTCAGTGCGGATAAAAAAAAAAACAATATAATTATAATAATTTAATGGTGTATGTTAAAGACTAATTATTTTTTTATAATATTGAATTTCGCATTTTAATGTTAATTTCAAAATTTATATCCGTAATATTTATAATCCTGAAATACAAATTTTACAGACGCCTCCGCCTCAACCAAACACATGCATACATCACAAAATTATATATTTAACGTAAAGTCTTTTGTTGGATGTGTTTTTGTTAACGCATGTTTTGGTTAAATTTCAATTATTGTGACGAATAAGAGACAAAGATTAACCTGATGATGTGACAATTCTCATGAAACATGTAATTATACCAGATTACCAGATAATGTAATTATAAGGTAACATAAAACTTTTATTATTGTATCCAAAAATAAGACACTTAATTGTTGAATAATTTTCAGTTGTGTTTAGTATGTTACCTATATAATAATTTTTTATTAAACATTTCTACATCTTATAGACATTATTTACCATTTTAATAGACACATGTGAAATATTGAGGTATAGGGAGGTTTAGGTAGGTATATATTTTCAACATATTGTCAGCCTATCCTTTAAAACCATCGGTTTAAGCTGGTATATAAAATAAGAAAATGCAGGATACTGAAACATATTTTCGTTATTACAAGATGTATTGGCAAATAGCGAGCTAAGAAATTCCAACATTTACAGTATAGGTAAGTTGTGCGGCCACCATTTCTTTCTTTAACGGGTTTTTGTGGAGGAATAAAATGTTGTAGAAGATCTACTTTACTATTGCAAATACCTATTTTGAGATCCCTGAAAACTTAAAATTATAACCCAAGAATTTTAATTATTTATTCTTTGGGTTTTTTATTGTTTAAAATATAATATATATGTGAAGTTTTCTACGAAGAATGTTAAATGTTAACATTCTTTAGAAGGTTATTGTACATTAAAAAGTACTCTTATAAATTCTATTACAAAAAGTATCATTGACAATATTATAGAAGCAAATGCAACGTTCTTTATAAGAGTGAAGAAGAAAAATAAATGAATAAGTTGGTGTAAACAAAATAGATAAGAAATAAAGGATCTTGGATGAAATATGTAGCGGTCTGTGACATGTTAAATCCCCTAGAAGTAACCTTACACAGCTGCTTGGTTACAGCCTGTAAGATCACATATGTTGTAATAACCTTTATAAAAGTTTCAAAGGTAATATCACCAGTTAGTTTGCTGTAATACTGTTATACACTATTCTTATAAATTATACGTCATTAGAATATGCTCTCGGTGTTTAAAAATGTAAAAAAAACGAGAAACTTCCTGTGTTTACTGTGTTTAAAACAAATGTAATGTTTTAGGTGCAAGTACCGTTTTAATATTGCGTAATACACCAAGCTACCCTACACACACCGTTGCTGGGGTTTAAAATAAGCTTTAAATAATTCTCATTATGTTTGATTCATAAAATTAAATACGTAAAGTAATTCCTAAATAAAGTTCATACACTGCTTGTCCTGTGAAATAGAATAGTATTGATCACAAAACTAATATTAAATTCAAGAAAGTTCTAATTTTTTACTCAGAGTATTACATACACTGTCACTCAACGCGATCAAGCCACTTTCAAAAACCGGATTTACTATTTTTGCTCTTATAAACAATCTAAAAACATTTTTATAGTCCTAGGACGCTAGGGAAGAGCCTGGGAGTGTTTTTCACATTACTTCAGGGGTTGCGGCATTATAACTTACATAAAATCCATTGGTGATTTGGCGGGATTTTAACCCGGGACCTCTTGGACCGAAAGTCTCACGCTCTAACTAATAGGCCATCTCACTCCTACAGCTGAAAAAAAGCTAAAAAAATATTAAAACGTTAGTCTCCTTAAAAATGTATACTCTTTTAAATTTGGACATTTTAAAAATAATTTGTTTACACATTTTTCTATTATGTTTTCTTTATGATGTTAGGTTGGATCAAAAGATCTCGCCAGTATAGGCTTAAAATTATGTTTTATTCAATAAGGTTGCACCTACCAGTTAACACGCAAGTTACAGTATTAAATCTGACTATACTCAATTACAATACAAATTACAGTATTATTAAAATTTCAGTGATAATATAAGATATGTTTTGCAATATATTGCTGACAGAAGCTTTCGTTATTGCGTTGCTTATTTCCCATACAGCCTTCAACTAGTGCAACTCTATTTAGACCTGCTAACCAGACCGGATCGGAAACGGTTGACCGATATCGGAAATTGAACTTGATTATTGTAGTGCGTTTTATCTGTGGCAATAGGCCAATATGTATCAAGGTTATTGCTTATTTAAAAACTTTGGTTTAATGAGTACAATAAAAAAAAAACTTCTTATTCTATTTCGATGGAGGAATTAACTAAACAATTTAAAAAGTAATAAAATAATGCTTTGGTACTTTTTATTTATTTATATTAATACTGTACTGCAAACATTTGGAAACTGTTGAGAAATATGATAGAAAGTAGAGATTTAACCAGTTACATCGATTTTAATCTTGCCTGGTCAGAGAAATTTTTCATATAAATGTGCTAATGCGTCAAATGCCAAAGAAGACATTTTAAATATCAACATTAACATCCAATTTAATTGCCACGGTACATCCTCATGAACTCGTGAAAAATGCTGAGAATGTCAATAGCTTGTGCCCTATATTGATGAGATTAAATTTATAATATGTATAAGCTTATCATTAAAAAAAGTAAATGTTTACTCCAGTTGCACTTGATAAATGGAGTGTCCAATCAAAATTGATCACTACTTACAAGTACTGTACTGTCTCGTTTTGTGTGAATGAGGAATATGCACATATTTACCGTCTTGTGAGTTAACAGTATAAGTTAGTGTAAATACATATTTAAATTGTTGTTAAGGGTATTTTTGTTTACTTTACGTACATTTCATAACACGTACAATTCCGACCAAGGAATTATTCAAAAGTCATTTATACATTAAATAAAGGAGTTAAAATGACTCGTTTTCGTATCTTTGAAATAGTTAGATGTTTCGTTACATCGTGACAAAGGGATAAGTTACTGTTTGTAAGAAGGCAAAGTAAAGCAGTAAAATATACTTGGGATTGATGTAGGTTCTTTACAGTAACCCAATCCCCTGACTGATAAGTCGGCTTGTTTTCTACAGCTGTGTTTTGTTACTTGTAACAAAATAAATCCCCTGCATTTTTCCCCTTGACGATAAAATATGGAAGCAAATAAAGTGATACAAATTCATTGTAACAGGTTTGAAACAGATTTTGAAAATCCATTAGATGGAATTTTTGTATGCAAATTTATATTACCTTAACAGTGAGTAAATGCACATTTATGTCATGATGTTTTAAGCTTCCTCGTGAAGGGCTGAGCAAATAATTTGTAAATAACAAGGATGTGGTTTGGATTCCACTATAAACTGTAGGTCAATAAGTTGCCATTAGCTGTATCGGCTATTAATTAACAGTCCTGTCTTAAGGTCGGCCTTAGTCACTAACAAGACTACAATATCTCGCCACTCATCCTACACTCATCTCCATTCATACTTAAAATACCTACCTTCGTATGGTCACCATTTCAATTAAAGTATTCAAGTATTTACTTTTTCTTGAAGTACGATATGTTCCTTCTACAACAATGATTTATAATTGGGATATATCAAGGGACCATCCCATTACATAATGTGATATAAAATTTATTAGTTAGATATAAATATGTAAACTATTCTTGTGGTTTCAAAATTTCTGTATCACTGCATAACACTGTTTCATTAACATTTACTTTTTCATTTACTCGTGAATATCAAAAAGATTATCTCAACAAATTTTTTAACTATCTTAACATTATATTTCAACTTTGAAATCATTAAAAGCATATTTTTTAAATGCACCTTGCAAAGGAGATATACTTGTCATACGCATGTTTCTTGATGCAAACAAACACTGTTTATATACTTAGCTGCACTGTCACTGGGGGCAATACAGATCCTTTGTACCATTACTATATAATAGCTTTGTGCATGGATGTATAGTTTCCCCTTCAGGAAATATAATCCTAATTGCTTCTAAACGTACACCAATGCTATATTCCCAAGTAAGAATTATTTTAGGAATCGTCCAATAACATTATTAGTGAATTACCCTATAGGGAAGTAGCTATTACCGTAGGTGGCTAGGTAAGACCAAAGGCTGGGACCGATTTACTTTTTTCATTTTGATGTTATTATTATTCAGTTTTATGTCCCCATCATCCATAAACACCATTCGTTCAAATTTTTATGTATATATAAAATATATATAGAGTTATATATGTGTCCGTAAACGCAATAGTAGTTGGTAGTTTTTTCCGACTTTTATGAAATTTGGTTTATAGGTGTTAGGCGGGATAAACTTGGATGAGTTCGCGAACCAGCATGATCGGACCACGGGAAAGGGGTTTTACGGGGGACTTTATGGGGTAAAAATTGTTTTTCTCATTTTTGACTTGGCAAATTAAATGATTTTATACTAAGCTATTAATATTTGACTAAACACTACACCTTATTCCTTGTAACTTCCTTGTAACTACAAACCTAGGTACTCGTTAAACCTAATGTTATTTAAATAGATTAAATTGAAACTCAATTCTGACAAATGGAAATTCTTTTAGTCTGCAGGTTTGCTGCGGCGGGGGTATTTTTATTTTCGTATGTCTCGCATTTCAACACATAACCACCCAAACCGGTTTCGTTTATACGTATAACATAAGACTGGGAGAAGAGAGTAGTGGTAGTATAATGGCTACATCCATTAATTTTTGGTGAGATTTGTGCCTGGAACCTCTGGGATCGAAGCCTTCCAAATCCACCGGATATGCTCACTTCAGTGGCACGACGCAGTATAAAAAAAAAACGTATTTCACTAATTGCAACTTATTTTTACGTGATTTACAAAAATGAAATTTCATTAATTTTTTATTCTTCTTTTTTGACAACCCTATAAAATATTTACAGGATATACCGCCACAGCAAATTGACGGTTTTCTAAAATACGACTTTACCTGACTTCTGATCCCAGGAGTCCTGGCTGTCAAATATTCAGAAACCTGAGTCTTGTGTCATATTTTCACTCTTGTTTTTCTTTGAAATTTTACTATAAACTTTTGTTATTATTTAGTTTAGGCTAACTTATTTCTTGTATTTATTTTTATTCATTATAGCCATTAAATAATCGTCCTGACTATAACTAGTTTAACATTACGTGTCATTCTTTTTAGTGATTAGGCAGTCCTTTTAAAGGGGGAATAATTTTTTTGACTTATTTTATAGTTTTAAAATACAATTTACTTGGTTATCAACTAATATTGTTCAGCGTAACCTAAACAAATAATGTCTTAACGAACAATTGTTGAATTCGTAAAATAATTTTGAATAAATTCAATTTTTAATAATAGTACTAAGTCATAAAAAAGATTAGAAAATTTTACTGAACTGGTTTACTAACAACATAACAATAATTACACCCTACTTAAATCCAACTGTTAAAATTATTTAAGCTTAGATGATTATTAAGATTTTCTTCATGGAGTTGTGTTTTTAGTGAGAAAGAAAAATATAAAAAAAACTAGTGATAGTTACAAATAATAAACAATGTTAGTTAGCTTATTCAAAATATCATGGGGTTTATAAAAACTATAAATACGGAAAATCATGTTAGGTTTAGACTATTGTACTTAAGGCTTAATTCATAATAATTTGGGCCATTAATGTTAAAAGTTCTACTTACTAACCTAACACATTTAAGGTACTCCTAGGTATTTTGATTTGTCACGCATCAGTTCGCAGTTTTAAGAAAGAAATTTTCAAAATAAACGATTGAGAAACTTCGTATATTTCTCAGAAGTAGACTACCTCCCTCATAGGTATTCCGTGGTTGTGTCATGGATGTTCAGTATTCAATCACAGTTCCACTGAGATTTTTCCAAGCAGTTTGTTATTTATCATTGTTTTACACGCTATAAAATATAACAAACCAAACTAATTTGTATTGGCCACTCACGCCTACCTGAGCACTGTAAATTTAATTTTTAAACGTCAACTTATATATGTTTCATATAATGTGTGCTATGTAACTTAATTTAGTGTATTAAGTTTACCACCCGAACTATACACTGTATTGTTGTTGACTTATCGTACGGATAAAGAAAATAAATAAAACATTAAACACAATTTTGGTACAATTATACCTGAAACTAGTTCCACAATGTCTGATAAGCGTGTTAAACTGAGTTACATTGATTTCTGTAATTGGAATTATTGCATTTTCAATGTATGTGTAATGTGTTATTGCACTTAAACACACGATGTATCTTTTATGCGTATAAAATAAATATATAAATATACATTTGTAAAATAACTTTTATAACTGATTAAAAAAAACCTTCATACTTCGGTGACTCAGCTGGTAGATACCCCAGCAATGTCGTGAGCTGGCACATCCCAAAGCAACTTAAACTTTATGAGGAAAGTAATCCCCATTCTTGCTCTGTACCCGCTGACCCCTAGGTGTGTTTGATACGACTTACTATTAAACTTAAGGTATGGATGGGCCAATTCAAGGTCAAAAGATGTCAAAGCCTCATATAAAATTACTTATAATAATATATTATTCATGTGAATTATAATGATTAATATGAACCTTAAAGCTCAAATATTTTTTATTGGTTTCCTTGCTTTATGTGAACATGAAAACCATCGGCAACTATTCCTAAAACTTAAATGTATTCAAAACATTATCCTGAGAGCAGGGCCAGCCTTGACCGAACCTAATCCAACCTAAACTAACTTAACCGAACCTAACCCTTGCGAATATCCAACGCTTGGTGCTAAATACAAAACAATAGTTAAAGGTGTGTGAATGTGACATTAATTATGTCAATTATGAAAAAAAGAAAAGGGGGAAATAATGTTTATTGGTAGTTATTTTTCTGATACTAACTTTTTTGTCATTAAGGGCTTTGCCCTGATTATTTGCAGTGAGACCCCGCTCGGCCCAATGCTGTTGAGGAATCTGTTTCATGGCGAATGAGCCCGATAACTGTTTTCATTCAACAAAGTTTTCCTACAAGAAAGCAGAAAGCCTCGTTTCTGAAGATTGCCTGGTTTGACCAAGTCGATAGCAATGTTCACACAATAGGCTCTGTCCCTTTAAAACGAAATTACTTACAGTAATAAGGAACAATGGTTAAATATTTGTTCAAACAGGTTTGTTTGTAGTATTCTACATGCATTTAGTTGAATGAACGAATTATAAGCCAATAAGTTGTGGTTTCCCCAAGCATTTTAAGGAGAAACATTTGAATATCCCTAATTCGTCAAATATGCACGTTCGTAAAATGATAAATGAAAGTTTTTTTCCTTGTAAAACACAAATAATTATAGCCATATTTTGCTGTTAACAAATTATTTTAATTCTTAATTCTCTTAATATGTTTAAAGGACTTTTGATGTTTTAAGTCTATTATCATCCTTTGTTTATAGTAAATTTTCATCTAAGGAAAGTCAAGGTCGTTTAATGAATCACATTTTGCTATTCATATTTTGTTATAAACATCTTTACCTGTTAATAAAGGTTACATCTTACAAAAAAACTCATACCTAGCCAAGATTCATAACTTTTAAGTAGCATCAATGTATTAAACTGGTTAAATACTTGTAATTACACTTTTGACAACTTTAAATGCTACGTTATCAAACAGTTTCACCTGTGTTTGCTGGGTCACGTTTATGTTGAAAAAAACTATAACATGATACAGTGTGAATCATACAAACTGTTAGGTTTGATTGAGCTCAAACAGTATCAACAGAATGCTAATGCAGCTATCTAAACAATGAAATTTCCGTTGGGTGCTTAAATACACATTGTATTGCTTATGTACTGTTGTTCTACCAACTTAGCTTTGCATCCGATATTGTTACTAAGTGCTGCTGGATTGATTCATCGAATTTGAATAATACTTGATTTAGCTATACAGAAACAACTAAACAGAAATTGGGGCGAGTTGGTCACAGCCTGTCTCGGATTTCAGTGTGGGAGGGACAGGTTCAATTCCCGACACATCCACAAACATTTGGGTTTGGACCGCTATCCCAAAAGCGTTTGAGTTTACTCTTTTTCATCTCCTCTAAAAATTACCAACGGCGTAGACAAAAAGGTATAAAACTACACAACGATGTTCCGTTAAACAAGCCGTTTATGGATCAAACTGGTAAATTTTGTTCTCAAAGGTCATAATATGCACAGTTAATGGTTAAATTTTCACCAGAACCTGAAGATAAATGCATTATCAAATACTGTAAAAGCTATCAATTTCAAAATTTTCCCACAATTAGGTAATGTATGCCCAATATTAATTGTATTTTAAACGACTTTTCAATAGGTTTATTCATATTTAATTTTATGATTAAATAACTGATGATCGTGCACAAACCATTTGCTTTCACCATTCAAATATAAAAGTATTCATACATTTACAGCAGCACTGGTGTAGTCTACCTCATGGTGATTTCACTAGGCTATATATCAGTTTAATGGTGACCTGAGCTTCATGCATTGCCTCGAGTCCCTGTGATATATTGTTGTAATTACCTCAGTGATCTCAAACGATCTCAGGTTTTTATAAAAGCGAACCTATTTTGTTTAATAATCTTTAGAACTGATCAGCTGCCGTACATATGCTTCATACAGAGAATAGAACGTGACAGATAAAAATGTGGTTCTTGATATCTGCTGTATGACATTTTTACAATCCATAATTCATTTTAGAAACCAAACTTGATGTTACCACTTAAATAAATAGGGTTATATTCTATCAATTAAAGTAAGGGTTTAAATTTCCCTCGGTAATCTAGCAAGCAGTTATTAGTAGCTATATGTGTTAAAACTACTGTTAGGCCAACTGTATGATTTTATTTTAAAATATTTTTATGAAAAGTGTAGAGGGTTTATTTTGAAACCCTAACTATATTTGATACACTAGACCCAAAGTCTAATAACATACCACAATGACGTTTCATAAGATATATATAATTATTATAATATTAATTTAGTTTAGTATGACCCTATAGTTATTTTGGGTTAATGTTGATATTAAGCCTTGGAACGAATAACTAACTACAAAAGGTAGAATTTCAGATTCAATATGAATGTTTTATACTTGCAAATTTTTATATTAGGCTTCCCTGATGTCAACCAAGTTCTTTCTAGATATTTAGACATCAATAGCTTTTTGTGTTTGCCCTGATTCTATACAATGCACTTAGGTATTATAAATAACCCTACCTTATTATAAAGGTGTAACATAAAGTCCTCACCAGAGATATAAAGCCTTCATAGTAGTCAATTAAATTTGAATGTTAGGTTTTTACTTAAAAAAACATAATACTGTTATGATTTACAAGAAAAGGTTTTACTGTTCAGTTTTATACATACAGCAAACATACAGATTTTTACAACGTAAAATTAATTAAATAAAAAACATATGTTTATTAAATCTCAAGTTTAGTAAAGCTTTAAATAGTAAAAACTCGCATGATAAGAAGAACTTTGTAGCCGTCTCTATCAAAATATAATCTCGAATGGAAATGTTATTATTTGTTTCAATTTCTTAATGTGTTATTGAACAGAATTAATATTAAAAACAATGCAAATCCTAAAAAGTAAAAGCAAATCCAATAGCATTTTGTATTCGCTTCAGGTTATCATCCAAACCACCCTTTATTCATATAAATCAGTAATGTAATAAGATAAACACGTTAGTTAAAACAGGATACTTATAAGAACGTATATAACATTTATACACATATTAAGGTTTTATATTTTAAGTCACAATTGAATCTGACTATAATCTATATATTCACGAAGGTCGTATGACATAATTCATTACCACAGATAAAACACGGGAAAAAAGTATTTTGTTCTTCTAGAAGTAATAAAGTTAGAAAATAACACAGGATTAATATAATTAATTTACAGGATTAAAATAATACAGGATATAATTAGTTTCTTAATCGTTAACGATATAATAACTTTCTGGCCTTGAGGAAACTACTTCAAGATAACATTATATAAGGAAAACCACGAGGGGTAATTTTCAGATGTTATATCAGTATTAACTTAATATAAACTAGTAGTGCTTACCGCACTACGCAGTATGGTGACTTCACAGAGAAGACATGGTTACTTGAATTTTAGGAGAAAAGGTTCCTCAATCCATGAGGGTACATTTAGTTTTCAATAAATATCATCTTTAATGTTAATGTCAAAGTATTTTTGAAAATTCCTATTAAAGGTTCGTAAATATTAAGGAAAATAGAAACAAACGCTTATTCCTCATCTTCTTGAAAAAATAATGACGTTCTTTTTACGATGGGGTTTGTGATGCAATTTCTTAAACGCGCAATTGAAGAGTTGCCAAAATAATATTTTCTGATGAGGGAAGCGGAAAAGAGTAACACACGTGATAAAACGGTCCACAGCTGGTAGAAAATAGCCAACATCGCGGCTGAAATACACTCTCATATATTGCAAGTGTTACCAACACTAAACAATGTCATCATACAATGGCTACATTTTTTCAAGGAAGTATATAAAACACATTTACTAGTGTGGCCATTAGCTGTGGGTTGGGTGTTGTAAAACATTTTGAATAATCTATGATAACAGGATTTGGTGTGAAGAAAAGAAGTTTATGTAAGTGTATAACTGTTTGTGCGTAAAAGTAGGTATCTTTAAGAACAGAGTTTAAGTATAATTCAATTTAAAATCGTCTAAATAAGGTTTTGATCCG
Source organism: Macrosteles quadrilineatus (assembly GCF_028750875.1). NCBI lineage: Eukaryota > Metazoa > Arthropoda > Insecta > Hemiptera > Cicadellidae > Macrosteles > Macrosteles quadrilineatus. Next base: position 73,407,336 of record NW_026542601.1, read on the forward strand.
ATTACCTTCAGATAAATACGCTGGGAAATAGGAACATCAAAATTTTTTTTTTTTATTCTGAGTGTGTTTTACTTTACGTAGATTGTGAATTTAAGGTATTTTTACAATATGTAAATTTGTAATTGATTGTATAGTACTATATTAGTATGTAAAAGTGAATTTTGGTTCCTAAAGTGAACATGTTTTAAGAATGTTATTATACTTGGGACCAAGTTCCAATTGGTAAAAGGATCACACAGGGATGTTATAAATTAAGGATTTGTAATTTCCATGTAAGCTGGGCCAGCGTAGTACAAGCCGGGTGTTGTAGACATGAGTTATGGACCAGGTAATTAATGTTGGACTCAGGAACATATAACACTTGGGAAGTACAGTGTATAACGGTAAAAGGTATTACTATGGAATAAAAATATGTTTCCATATATCAGTTTAAATGTGGTTGGTGGAAATAGTTAAATTAATTCATTACCGAATGTTGATACGTATTCACAGCTCAATCAAGTAATAATTTATTGATATTAGCTAATCCAATTCATTGTGTTTGATAAAATTAAACATAAAATATAGTAATACATTATTAAAAAGTGTCATTAGTTTTGTATTTTGTCTAACTAATCATAATTATTGTAAATTATAGATCATAAAACATGTTTATTAGTTTTTATTTATTTATGTGGTACCACAAAATACTGTATTCCTACCCTTACTTAAAAGCCCATTATTTTGTCCAAACGAAAATACTTACCGTATCATACTTAAAGTACGGTTAGATTCCAAAGTTACGTCCGATATTTCCTTGCTGTACTGAACATTATTTAATAGGTTATAAAACCTCAAGAGTGGTAACTTAGATAAGCCCCAGCGCTGATGTAATTTATTAATTCAATTTGCTAATTAAAAGTTTTTTTAGTAACTCTTCCTCCAAATCAAATCTCTTAATGAATGGACATTTTTTTTTGTTAGAAAAGTTAACAAAATTATTTAGTAGAACTAGAAACCTGTAACAGAATATATGGACATTATTTTAGTGGAATATTTCCGAGTTGAAATAGTATATTTTGAAATTATTACGTTTCCATCAATGTATATGCCTATATTTTGAAGCTATATCAATGACAAAATTATGACAAATTATTATCTGATCGTACAATATTAAGAGATTTAAACATGGTCACATTGTAACGTATAATATAGAAAACATTTCTTTCAGAAATGAGTCTTGACGAAAATATTTCAAACAATGATAGAGGTTTAAAGAAAATAGTAAAATTTCAGTAAGAAATACATGCAGTTTAGAAAACGGATGTTTTTTCATTGCATGTGCGAGTGCGACTGTAATTTTTGCTAGATAGTAGGGTGGTAACTTATTGTTGTATGGAACTACAGTACTTTAATAGCCGTGGGAAAATTGCCAGTTCAACATCATAATCTATATTTTCCAATTAAGTGTATATCCAAAATGGCTGATATATCACGAGTGCGCAGCAATCTTTCAAGTTCACGTCCAGCTTGGGTGCCATGATAGTTTCCAGATTAAATAAAAATGTAAATGAATAAATGCTTAAAAACAAATTCCGAAAACGGACAGATCGTAATGACGCCATTAACAAGGAATTGCGATAATAAGTGGTTACAATGAGATGCTGATAGGTGCAATAGAAGACTTCAAGAATAAAATTGTAACCTACATGGTAGTGTGTAAATGTACCATACCATCCGGATTATATGATAAAAAATAAAAAAAACTGGAAATTTAACGATCGTAGCTATTAATCTTTATTGTTTGGATTACGGTACTTCTTAAAGAGTTTGTGAATGTTTTATTATAATTAAAGTAATTGCTATCACAAAAACAGAAGGGCAATTATTATTTTAAACGTCTTTTTCCGGTCACCTGTTATTAACTTTTATAACTTTAGTTATAATCAATGTGATATATATTTGCACTTAATTACTACTCAAAGGAGGTTAACCTCATTCCTTAGTTCACCTCAATGAAGAAGGATTTTCATTTAATTTCAAAGAAGAATATATATAAAGATATTACAGACTTAGTATCACCCACAACACACGAAGTATATTTCTGCTTGATCGTTTGTTATTCTCTACCAGCTCTTACGTTTATCACTTTTCATTCTTCTTTGTTGGCGAAAACTTAAGTGGATTGCTTGTAATGATTGAATACAAATGCATTTTCTTATATTAGGTTTGAATCAAATTTAGTCAAGACCTCTTTTAATCCATTCATCGATCATATACGTCTTAGTCAATAAATATGCTAGTTGTACAAATAGATCTATTGGCAATATTCTGAACCTGTAAACGATGAAGTATTATACTAATTATTGATCAAATTGAAATCATAAATATATAATCATATGTATGAACGATATATTTAAGTATAAATATAATAATAGGTTTTTGTGTCAAAGGCCAAAAAAGTTATGTTTGCTGATATTATTGCTCTCATAAGCAGTGACTTAATGAAAAACAGTAAGTGTTAGATAAACGAAACAGGATTAAAAAAATAATTTATTTAAATATGTTATACACATTTTTTACAATAAATTTAATTAATTAATTGAACATTACACTAAAACGTTTCTACAAATAATTACAGTGAGTGTAGGGTAGTAATAAGTGTGATTTGGGCTTTATATTGACATTTTGTACAGTGTAATTTATACCAAATATTCTATCAAATTATGGATATGTTCTTGTATTGTAGGATGAACAAGCCTTATTTTTTTGGATGAAACTCAAAACTCATTAATACCTATTTCAAAACAAAATCTTTATTAGATAGAAATAGTACTGAAATGGAATTAATTGAAGCATAAAGTAAATAATGTACAACAAATATTGTCAAGTTGACATTTAAATTTGTCTTTGACAAACTATAACAGGACACAATTGTTATTTATATCAATTGTCACAAAAGGTAACATGAGATTGGGAGTTCTGTCATACAATCAGCTGTCACAACAATACATTCGTTATTGGAACCGTGTAACTGATATTAGAACTCGTCACATTTTTTTAAACCTCGACCATATGTTGTTTCATCAAATGTTGCACCATTTCTGTTACCTATAATTACTGTTAATTACTGGTATAATTACTGGTTAAAAATATACTGATCTTGAACAAATGTAAACAAGCATTTATTAGCCCAATGGAGTGTCAAAATATTTTATACATTATTAATCCTACAGGTAATAGATTTGTCAAATGTAATCCATTGTTTTTTAATATAAATGTACTTTGACCAAAGACCTTTTAGTAGCGAATTATGTTATTACTGCTTTTTTTTAATTGTTTAGGCCTTGCATTCCAATCTGTTGTTGTATTTTCTGATCTTAACTCTTATAAACTCTTTAGCTTTGATTGGGTACAGTTACCAAAGAGTGTTATTTGGTAACTGTACCTGACACAAAACCATAGTTACCTAGGAGCATGTTTCAAAACCAGTACTTATTAAGTGTCATAACATTTTAAAACTCTTGAAAAATGTCATACTTTTAAACTTTCTCCCTTGTGGAAGTATGAATGCCTCCCCGAGCCTCAAGTTTCTGAATGTTTTATTGACCCTGGACTCCGGGGACCCGACCCCAGGTAACCTTATAAAGGTTATAAAGGTTATAAAGCAAACCTGTCATGTTTAAAGTATAACATATGACCAGTGAAAAAAGAACAATTTACAAATTTATATAAATATTTCCTTGACATAAACTTTATAATTTTATAGGTTTTCCTACGAAAAGTCTTGTTGTCTAATATTATAGTCGCAGATTGTTTATTTATATTTACCAACCATGTAGGCCTACGTATCTATAAGAAAAAAGTTACTATTGACTACCTATGTTTCTTGTTTAGTTGGTATCACTTCGGTTCTTTTTTTTTTGACATAACCAATTGCACTGTCAAGTTTATCTTATACAAAATGTCCCAAAGTGGATAGGCTAGTTAACTGAAATTAAAATTCCTTCGGCTAGCCTGCTTCTTAAACTGCGCTATGGCCGTAATGAGGAAGTCTTTCCTAGACTCAGTAATATAGTACTACTGTCAACCATAATTACTTATAGAAAACATACGTTAGGCCGTATGTCCAAACAATCTGCAGCTAACCAACCATTTATCCTAAAAAAATAATTTCATTACGATTTCTGTTTATGTCTAGCATCAATTGGCCATATGTTTTGATTACTAACAATTAAAGAAAACTATTTGTAACTTATTTCAGCCTCAGTTTTCCTTGACAATTGTTATAGGTCAAGCGTTCTGGCTTTAAGTCCTTACAGTTGCATTGCGTGAGTAAAAGCAAATATTTATTATTCTGGAGCGTTTATTTCTTTACATGCAAGTTTTACAGGTATTGCATGATCAAACCTGCAATAAGATGTTTTCCTGGCTGTGTAGCCGTTGTATGGATCATATTCTCTGGGGTTTCTTACTACTTCCGTCCCTCAGAGGAATTGTATTCAGCTCAACTCCATTTGCATTTGAGTTAGACTTATCACCACTATGCAGATGCATATTCTCTTGTAAGTTTCATTTTACTTTTGCAAGATACATGCATTTATGCATACTGAGTAGGGAACAAATATGAATGGAGGTAATATTCAATATACTGGTGAAAATGTTCATGATATATCTTTCTTTCATAAATATTTTTAAATTTCATGAATGTAACTATAGTAAGTGATGTAATATTTAAAAACATGTTGTCTATGATAGCAATGAGATAGTGATTTCGGAACAATGTAGGGCTTCAATTCTAAGAATATTCACTTTATAGTATGCATATCAACACTTTTCAAATATAGCCTATGCAAATTTTGGACTGTCAAAGGAACACATAGTTTCTAGATCAAATGATTCTGTTTCCTCACCAATAAGTATTTAATCTTCAAAATATTGACCATTGAAGTATCTGTTTTTCACGTTCGCATAAGGTAAAGGAGTAGATTCTTTATTACCTTGGTCAATGAACAAAACGTTTTATTAATTGTATCTAAGTTTATTCAGTGTAAGTACTGTATTTCATAAAAGATAGTAACAAGATTCTATTTTACCATTGATACATAAATACAATAGTTAATGAAACTGCCAGACTGTGAAAAAGTAGCAAAAAACCAGTTATTACAAAATCGATCATCTCTATCAGCAGACAGTAACAAAGTCTTTGGTTGTACACCTGGATAATATATTTCTTGGCCTTATAAATCAAGATTTATTGCTCGAAATATTTAGCATATCAATGCATAGCGTGCTTACATATCACCTTAGTTTTCTTTTAACTTGACATGTAATTCATTCCTTTGGAACCGTGATGTTTATTGTTTTTAAATGTGTATTTGCAATAATTTTTATTCAAAATGGTTTGGCAAATGCAAATGAACACTAGTCACTGTAAGCCCTGTTACGCCGTAATTATTTAGTGTTTATGATTTCATTATGGCTTCTGGCTTCTTGTTGTGCCATAGATACAATTATTCTCAACATGAAATTATATATGTAATAGGTTTGAAACGTTATGTAAATATTTTAATCCAAGTCAAATTCCTAAAATAAATTCTTAGAAATCATACTTAATCCAATTTTTTAATATTTAATTGATGATTGAATTTTTTCATGAGATCGTATCCCTGTAGGTAAGAGTCATACAAATGTGAAATGAAAATCCTTTATTTCAACAGGCAAAGTTAGGGCCACATGGCCCTTTCTTACACTTAACCTGCCTGTTGGTTCTTTCTTAACTTAATGTGTTACACGAGTTTACTGTATAAATCTGCATTATTATTTAACTTAACATTTATTTAGCTTTTTTAAGGTATCAAAGTATAAGAAGATCTTTACCAGAATATCGGCTAGAAGAGAAGCATTTCAATATTACATTTGCAATTCTAAACCATCTAAAACCAAAAATGGAACCTTTCCAGTGACTAGCAATTTTATTTGAACAAGGATTGAAATTAAAAAATATATTTGTCTAGGGTACTGTTCAAGTGACATTATGCTTACTACACGGGCAATCTTCTGTTGTATGAAGATGAGCATCACATCATGACAATGTACTTAGTTCTTTAAAATAATCTTTTTAATTTAGTTTTTTTTTTTTTTTAAGAAGTCCAAACCATTGTCGTGCAATTAAGTATAAGTGGTTTCTTAGTCTTCCCCATAGGTTGTCATACTTAATAAAAACCAATTGTTATCAATTTTTATTGGTTCACATATCGTACTTAATTGAAATGTAATAAGGTAGTTTTGTAAAAACCCAAACATTATTGCATATTATTAGTAATATTGGTAATAATTTTTAAAATTTAATGTAAAAGTAACCCATATACTAAAAATATTCCTTATTATCACGTTGTTTTTTAACACCTACTATTGTGTCATGGAACAACGATATTTTGTGGATCTTTCAAAACCACCAACTCATGCAATATATTATGTATCAAAGTTAAGGAATTCTCTCACATAACAAAGTAGTTGTACCTTTAAACCTCAGACTAGTACAGCGTCTGTGACCTAAATTACTCATGTTTTAAAAAAATATTCATAAAAGAAATTTACCTGACAAAGTTTATGTAGGACTGTTGAATGCTAAAATTATTTGTTCCATCCTTTTTTCTTTTAGCCGATTTCCCTTTATAGGGAATAAGCTATAACGTAGTACTCATGGTAGGACCTGGACCCGGGAACAATTACTTTCTCGTTTTGATGTCCCTTGAGGCCAAAAATACTATCCGTTCAATTTCATATGTATACCACGATAACTTCCCTAAAAACATAAAATATTTAATTTACTACCAAACTATTTTGTAAAACTAAAAAAAAATGATTCAGTATATTGACGCGTTATTATGAGCCAAACGGTTACGAAGAAAATTCAAAAGATTGTAAACTTATTATGATATTTTTAAGGGGATATTTTAGATTAGACCCTATTACGCAAATGGGAATTCGCTTAGTCTGCAGGTTTGCTGCGCTGAAGGTATTTTTTTGTTTCCTCTGTCTTTTAAAAGGTTGATGAAATTAGTTGACAGCCAAAATTATAAATACGCAAAAATTGATTAAGTGTAAAAATACTTATAAAAACGTTACGTTACTCTAAATTTCTTTATTTATAATTTAAATGGTTTCCCAGCTATGTAACATGATTTGAATAAAATATTTACATAAGTGTAATAAGTAGCTCACCTTGTAGACATTAAAAAATCTTTTATCATCAGCATATAAGTTACCATAAGCACCATTTTTTTGTATTTTAATTTATATAATTGAAGTTAGTTAGTTGCTGGAAGTGTACCTATAAAATACTAGGCCCACGCAATTTTTGTGTGGAATTTAAGCATATATCACTATTTCAGTAACAATTTTGAGATTTTACCACAAGGTAATATGAGTATAATTGAAAGGGCCAAAAAGCCTGGGTTTCCAGAAAAGAGCCGAACAAGCGGAAACCAAAATATGTGACAGAAACCGGAACTTGGACTGCGGCAACAACCACTACGGCCAAACCCCGGATTGTTTACTTACACAATCCTACAGTAGGGTTTGAGTATTGAGTATGAATTTAAAGTGTCAATACCTATGAAACTAGGATAACCCTTTGATTTATACTTTTTTGTAGAACCCTCGTACAGTTCATATACTTCTCATATTAAAATTTTAATTATTTTTTCCATAATAAATATGGACACAAGAAGGAGCGTATCGCTTATAAAACATTATTGTTAGTTATTTACAAACAGTTCCATTCGTAGTTACTAGTGTATGTGTAAGATATAACTTTTGGATTTAGCAAAATCGTAGAATATAAATCAAATCAATCTTCGACACTGTATCACGGATCCGTTTGACAAAAATAAATAAGTTATGATTGTGGCAAATAACTGCCTGTGCTCGGATAGCCGTTTTTTTAAGTTCATTGTGTTGCTATGTTTGTATCACGATTACTAGAAAAATGTTTGTATCACTATATAACTTCTTATTCAGCATCGTACGTGTTATAAAATTTAAGGAAAGTAAATAAAAAATGCGTCTATTAACACTTAAAACATATATTTACGCTTATACTGTTAACTCACAAGACGGTAAATATACATTTGTGGTGAGTGGTGGTGGTGGTACCACTACCGTGTTTTATGCATATTTACCATATTGTGAGTTATAAGCGTAAATACATGTTTTAAGTGTTACTATACGTATCTTTTATTTACTTTCTTTATATCACTATGTGGTGAAAATGAATATGTAGCAAATTAAAACTAGTCAATCCCTATACTGTGTTATATATAATTGTTACAAAACAAATTATAGTAACATTTTATGTTGCTGAATTAAACACCTTATCCGTGCCAATTTGTCGCTAGGCTGGCTTTTTCACTAACTGACTTTTAATTAGCTAATGTCAAAACATTGAGGGGTAAATACCCCGTGTAAATATGTTTACAAAGAATTTGTGGTTTAAAGTTTTAAATTTTGTAATCATATACACTCGAAAATTCCCAAATGGTTAATTTACATTACTTTCATGTGATGATACTGGTTATGTAGTTAAAATTATGTTAATTGTTAATAAAAAAATCATTTATTATTATTTTTTCGTAAAAATTGTTTTTTTTTGGTGAGTGTATCTTTGATTTTTGTGTAAAAAAGGATAATGAATAAACGTTTTAAATAATAGTTGTTGTCAATGAAAAATACAATGATTTAAAAGTTGTTGTCTTTTTCCATGCATACATGTAAAAATCAATGACATGTAAAACATCAATACACGATCGTAAATCGATCAAAATATAAATGTTTTTCGCCATTTTGTAACTTCTATAAAGAGGGCTCCTTCACCTCAATACCTTTCTAAATACGAGTAATTAATGTTCCGTTAATAAATGAAAAAAATTAAAACCTACAAACAATTGCAAACATATAGTTTTATTGGTCATAATGTTCGAACAGGGACTAATATATCCTTGCTTAATTAGCTACTGTAATTCAGTAACAGACTTGAACACTAAAAATATACCTCACACCCTAGATGGTCTGTCACAGACATTAATCCTTATCATCCTTTTGTAAATTCTTAAGGTCCGGTTATAATTTACTCGAGTTGTCAGTTAACATGTTTTCATTTATATTAAAAAATTACATCTTATACAATAATAACTATATGAAACCTCTAATTGTAATTTGAAACTAGTTATATGTGACTCAATCCGAATTTGACGTAAATTTACATACGTTTAGTAATCTACCAAGAAGATATATTATTTACAAAATATGTTGGTCAGTAAAATAGTTTTTTATTCATCCAACATAAAATTTTAAAAATACCAACATAACATGTTAAACGTTATCTGAGTAAGACGTTTAAGGTTATTTATTTTATAATACGCCCAAGTATTACGCACATACTTATTAACGTGTCGCTTATTGTGTTTTAAACATTGAACAAATAGTTAGACACGGCATACAACTTTACAAAAAATATATCCATATATTAATAGGCAAGTATGTTTTTATTACCTTTTTCCCAGCTTGTGTACATCGCTGAGAAAACCTACGCATACTGTTATAAAGATATTTTCCTGTAGTTGTGCAGAATCCCTTTAAATAGACTCAAAAATACGCACAACAAATTAATTTAAAATATAAACAAAATAACATGGGCCTTATGGGTTGCCATGCCGGATACGAAAAAACAACGAAATATGTATAGAAAACCAAAACAAATGGAATAAATTTCAATCACATGTTTTACTTACAGCGAAGGTTGAAAATCTAGATGTCTGTACTTTAAATATGTTTGGTCGAGTTTTCAACCCCTGGATGACCTCTAGTATATATTAAACTATAGGAGTGCTGATTTTCTATAAAGTTTTAAATATCTTATAATTTAAGGTGTAAACAAGGAAGAAAAGGAAATTTAGGTCTGGACAAGTGACATAAAACTGTTTATAAAGCGCGATTTTTCATAATAAATTACCAAAGTTGGCGCATAAATCAACGATGAGAAAGTTTAATCCTAATAGTTAATCGCTCGCAAAACCTTTGTCCGTGATATTGGCAGCTTAATAAAGAATGTGTCATTACTGTTCTCAAACTTAAATGTTTTGGAAAAAATAGAGGGGGGTCTTCACTATTTTTTCACTCTGTATATATTTTAAATTTTATTAGAAACGTTTGAAAGATATAACATTTGAACGTGATATATAACCAACTAGTTTTTAACACGTTGTACTATGTCATGAGGGTTTTGAATGGATCTATGAATTTAACAACATCAAATATCCCTATGATAGAGGGTATTTCATTCTAGCCATATTATTTTCTACAATAAAATTGTTCTATAAATGGCTATTTTTATTGTTGTCGTAACGAAAAAACAGTTCGGCCATTGTTTTCATGTTCAATATTTTCCCATATAACGTAAAGTTATGTATTGTAATGAAATTACTGAGAATCATTTATCAGACGCTATGCTGCGATGGGAAGGATTGTGGGAAACCAGAGTTTTAGGATTGTTAGCCTTTGTGTGTGCCCGAACAGAGAGATGTGGGTTTCAACGATACGCACTTTTCGATGAAGAAGGATTTACTTTCCAAAGCCTCAATATTTCCAAATATTGTGCATCTTTCATACTCAGTATTTGTGAAGCAACATTTACTCCTATTTATTTTTGGTTTTACATTTTACAGAAATATGGTTATATTTTAAAAGTAACGTTTATTAAATTACATTTGATTAGTATTTTATTAAAATGTACAGCCCTTTTAAAACTGTAACGTGTTTCATTAAAAGAGTTTAAAATGTGAAAAATTAGTTTTCCTTTACTGGCTTGGATGTTACTTAACACTGTTATGGTGTAGCATAGATTTTTTTTCATAGAATGTGTTTTTTTTTATAAAACGAAAAACTAATTTGTATTAGTAAGCCTTAGGATTGGCATCAATAACAATTTTGAGTCTAAAATGAATCTTTTTTGTTTATTAAATAATAAATTAAAATATGACTAGTCTACTTACTATTTACTACATTTTATGACAACCTTAAGGAATTCACCATATTTTGGCATGTTATACATAACAGAATATTAAACAATATTTATATTCCAGCTCAATTCAATATGAAATGTAGGAATGGCACAGATGCAGCGAGTATATTCTGTATATCTGTATATTACGAGTATATTCTGTATATCTGTGTATTACGCGTATATTCCGTATATTACGAATTTGTCAGGCGAAAATGTACAAGATCTACTTTTTTATGTGCACTGGGCTAATTGACTAACCGGATGTGTACTTTTAGATTTTACTGTATATATTTTGCTTATTTATCTATCCGTTTATTTATTTACTTATTTATTAATTTTTTTTATTTATTAATTTATTTGTTTATTTATATATTTATCTATTTATTTATATATTTATTAATTTATTTGTAATTTATTTATTTATAAGTTAAAAATTAAATCTGAAAGTATAAGCAGCAAATCTGCAGCATCTTGCCATTTTCAATGAATATTTGTTATTTTAACGTATAGTTCTAAAAAAGCACTTTCACAAGGCAAGGTTGTACAGCTGGGTTCGGAGTCGTTATTTTCCGGTGACGCTACCACGGCCGATTTAATTAAACAGCTGTCAATCTGTATATACATCAGCGCTCCTCTGCTATTGTACACTTCTGCGGAACAACTACAATGTCGTGTCTCCTATACAATGAGGTCAATACTGTATAATTATATCGGAGACGACCATTGTAATACATAGTTTAAAGTATTCTTTACCTTATAAAGTAGGGGAAGACTGTGTTTAATGAAGTTGTTTTTCGAGGTGTGCAACCGAACTATATATAGATTTTTTGAAAATACCATATGTGTAGCAATTATGGAATGGAAAAAATATTCAAGTAGCATAATGTTTTTGTAATTTTGGTATATCTCTGGCACAGTCTAAGGCAATATACTAAAGAACATCGTTATTAAAGCCTTCTAAATCACTGCAAGTTGAAGCTGGTCTAAGTCGTGACAATATTTGTAGTTATAACAGTATTATTTGAAAAAATCAATAGCTTTAACATGATTACCAAATCGTGTGGTTATTTAATATTAATTGTATAAAATACAAAAAGAAATTTAAGTACCCATATTTAGGTAAAACCTAAAAATTCATTGTTAACAATAAGGATATTTAATCAAATTTTTTATGACTTTTAATGACCAACTTTTATGAACTAAATTTAATAAGTTTTTCGCACTATCTGCTCACTGGTATAAATATGGTATAGAAATAATAGAATAAATAATAGAATGTAGTATAGAATAAAAATAGTAACAACTTTTTTTTCTAATCAACGTTATTTAAGTTGCCAGAGTGTTTATAGTAATTTTATTGTTGGGCAAGAGTTATTTTAATAGTAATAGAGTAATATGTTTATGTCAGTCATTAGCATTAACGTTCGTTCAAGATTAAAAAGAATTTAAGTAGTAAAGAGGGTTTTCCAATTCTTCTTTCGCCTCTCAAAAAGTCATTATTTGTATAATCTCATTCTGTAACATAGTTTAAACCCTTTTTTCGTATGAAAGTCATAAGACAAAGTTGTGTTAAATAAAGGTACAAAATTTAATATGTGTTACATATAGATTTACTTGGAATAATAAGAGTTTTGCAATTAATTAGGTACTAGTTAAGGTTTTGCACGATTCACTTAGTTTTGTAAAGTAATATGTAAGTGGTCATATTTCACACAAGTAGTATTTCGCGATAGTCTAGCCATCATTCAATCGCTAATTCTCTGGATTTTCAAGTTGTTTGCACCATTATTACTACAGTAATGATTTTTTTACAGTACTGAATATGGACTGGTCAAATTAATGAAAATTTTGTGTACTGTCACTCTAGCAAAAAGATTAAAACTATTTACAGAGTTTGTAAAAGTCATTGTTATTGTGAACCGTCCACTCTTCAATATTCAATGCAATATTCAATTTTTGCAATAAATATTATCTCGAGAAAAATAACAGAGATAACGTAATGTGACAGGATAACAAGTAAATATTTTTCTAGAAAGGTATTTTTAAGATGATATATTTATAAGATATTGCATGTAAATTAGTTATTACCCAAAAAAATCCAAACCACATAAAATATTATTATTTTCATTCAAATGTTACAGAACTCCAACATTTACAGCAGCACTGAGGTAGTCTACCTCATGGTGATTTCACTAGGCTATATATCAGTTTAATGGTGACCTGGGCTTCATGCATTGCCTCGAGTCTCAGCGATATATTGTAGCAATTACATCGTTGATCTATTACCATCTAAATTGTAAAAGTTAGATCTTTGATGTCCCAGTAGCAATTAAGACCAGAAAACAATTCAGAGTTTTTTTTTAAATTAATTGGTTAATGTTTACTCGAATTTAAAATAAAGTACCATACAACTAATTTTAAATTTAAAATATTATTTCGACCACCATGAAATAAATTCCTGTGTAAAAAATACTTAGCTTTCAGTTGCTCAATGTTATTTATTTATTTATACACAATTTACAATAGCTACAGGTATAATGAAAAATAATACAATATTAATACATAAAGTGAAGAATAAAAGAAAATACAAAATGTGCACATAAATATACAATACAAAACCAGTGATGATAATAGTAAAAAAGAGTGAATACAAGTTACAAAAATGGACAACGTTGTTGAAAATTTTACTTATTTTGGCTGCAAATCTAAAGGGATGGATTTTACGTAAGCAAAGCATTTTTAAATTAAAACTGCTCATAGTTATCAACGTCTTAGTAATCCTTTGACATTTATTATTTAAAGTGAAAGATACCAATTGAATAGCTACAAACTCATTTTTAATTGTAATTTTATGTCTTGTAATTGGGAAATATATTATACCCACTTAAGGATACAAAAATTTAAGAACTAGTAGTTCTAAACACGAAACCTACATCATGTAATAAAAACGAAAACATTTTCAATAGCAAAATGGTGATTCGATATTAGGTATAATTGTTTATAAAATACGAAACATGCTCACATAAACATAAGTAAAGAGGTTAATTACGTTTAATAAACACGTGGAAGTCAGCTGACATATTCTAGATAATTGCACTGAGAATCAACTTGATTTACGAATGTAATTATCCTCCACATAGTTCTGTGTGTGAGATTGTCTTCTTGTTTACTGGAATTAATCATAACCCAGCAATTACGTTTGTATTAACATCTTGTGTAATGCCTGTGGTAAACTAGTTCACATACTGTATAGACAATCATTATCGCACATGACATTAAAATATTTAATTCTATATGAAAACTATCTAATACAAATTCTATGACACCTTAAATATTCTGGACTTATTTGTAAGACGAGAAATTTACGGGAAAGATCATGAAAGGTGATTCTTTCCTATATAGGTGAATTATTGAAATCAATATTGGTTATGATCAATTGTTTAAGTTTTCTTGCAAGCATCTCGTTATCGTCATTTAGTTAAACTAACTTTGCTGTATCATGTTTAAAGTTGATCACATTAACACTTAAGATTAAATGAAATCTGGAATGTTAACGATGATTAAAAATTAAAATATAGATTTTTAATCCTATTTGTCTTTAAAGATTTATGGTTTTATTTTTACTACTAGGTAGGTTATAATTATGTTAGTCTATGGCCAATATTTATATATGTTATTTTATAACCTATATTAAATCACACTCGTGAAATCTAACCAGAAATGTCAATATTATAAAGTTTTCTTGTCGATTGAGATGTAGCAAAGAAATTCTGTTAATTCATAAAAGCGAGGCTTTTAGTGCTGTTGTATATAGACTGGAAGAATTATATATATTTTTGTTATTTTATATTATTGAAGAAATCTATTATTTTTTTGAAGAAATTATATTTTATATTGTATAAGAGTTATCATGTAGCACCGATTATGTTCTAATTCTAATGGCATTGCACGGAGCAATAGAAAATCTTAAGTTCGTTAGTTCTTCTTCTATGTTCCGCCAATGATTGTAATGATGTAATACAGCCAACGAGATGTCTAATGTTTTCGGCCTAGTCATATTTTATTATCAATTCTAATCGCCATAACTATTTCAATTTCTTTTTCAAGTTTTGTAAATTTCATCTCTTCTGTACTTCTAACATGTTTCTGTATCAAGCAAACACCTTTTAAGGTAAGAATATTGTTATTAATAATGTTAGGCTAAAGTCACATGTTCATAACCTCAATTGCTATTTTATATACATAAAACATTGTGTCTAAATTCATTTAATGTTTTGTTTAATACTTTTGTTTTGTATAATTAATCCTAATTTGCAATATTAAAATTTCAAATAAATATAACTTCAAATAAATGTTTTACAGCTTAAGAATTTATTAGGCTATAATAGGCTACAGCAATTGTAATTGTTACAGGTGTTTTCTTTCTTTCAAAATACAATTTTATTCTACCACTGATGATGCGTCTCTTTCCAACTCCCTGATGCGACAAACTGGCGACGAGGATGCCTAAGAACGATGGAGAAGGGCAACCAACCACACCTGGACTTGGACAAACGGCTACAGCACCCACATCTTCCAACTTCGGAAGGATTCAATTATTTCAAGAATATGACAATAATGCGGAAGACTTTGATTCGTATCTGGACAGGTTTGAGTGCTATTGTGAACTTAATGGGGTGAGTACCGCTGACCAAGTTTTATTGTTCATTAGTAGTGTGGGTCAGGAGATTTACAAAAAGTTAAAATCAATATCATGGCCTAAAACGCCCAAAGAACTAAGCTATGACCAAATTAAAAAATCCTTATGTTCCCACCTTTCACCCAAACCTCTACCTAGTGTTGAAAAGCAAAGATTCCGTGCTCGGAAACAGGGAGAAAATGAATCATTTAATGATTTCTTAAGTAGTTTGAAAAAACTCAGCGTTCATTGTGGTTTTGAGACGGAGGAGCGACTTCAAGAAGAAATATTAGATCAAATCACTACAGGTATTAGGAATAAGCAAACCCAAAATTATTTTCTAAGGACACCTAACCTAACCCTTGATGAGGCGGTGAAAAAGGCTTTGGCTGACGAGTTAGCTGACAAAGGGGTTGAGAATTTGCATGCTAGGGATATCAAATATTGGAAGGGAAATGTTTCTAAGTTAGGTCCCTCTGATAGAGTTAAATATTTTCCAAATAAAAAGACCCAGAGTTATGGCAGCAAGAGCAATAGGTCAAGTTCGACCAATTTTAGGGGAGAAGCAGGTTCTAAGCAAGATAGGGACACATTCAAACAAGGTTCTAATAGGTCTTCACCTACTACTGTTTGTTTTCGCTGTGGATCAAATTTTCACCTTGCCAATAAATGTAAATATTACAATTCTAAGTGCCATAAATGTTCAAAAGTAGGACATTTAGCAAAAGTGTGTGGGAAATTTCCTAGGCCTAACCGAGTATGTACATTACAGGCAAATCATTCAAATGTCATGAGCGATACTGAATCAAATGTTGATGAATGTGCTGACATATTTCATATTAAAAGTAGTGTTGATCCGCATGAAAAAATCATGTTGGATGTTAAGCTAAATGATAAATTGGTATCGATGGAACTGGATACCGGTAGTACCTATTCGGTAATGTCGGAGCACAAATTTCATGATCTGGGTATTGGAGGCCAGATTAAACCATCTAACCTACTGTTGGTAACCTATGACAAATCAAAAATAAAAGTTAGTGGTTATGTTATGGTTAAGGTTAAATATGATGAACAAGAGAAATTATCTAAACTATATCTTGTGAAAGGAAATTTTGACACAGTCTTTGGCAGGGATTGGCTTTATACCTTTAAGTTGAATTGGGCCAGTATTAAACACATTAGTGATGACAACTTTGTAAATAGAATCAAAAATCTTGTTAATGATTACCAGGATTTGTTTCTCAAGGAAGTAGGCTGTATTAAGGATGTTGTAGCTTCCCTTCATTTAAAAGAAAATACAAAATCTGTATTTTGTAGGGCTCGACCTGTACCATTTGCGCTAAAAAAGCGGGTTGAAGATGAACTTCACAGACTAGAGAATTTAAATTTAATATCTAAAACTACCCATTCAGAGTGGGCGACCCCGGTGATTCCAGTCATTAAACCGGATGGTAATATTAGGCTTGTAGCGGACTACAGGGTGACTGTAAATAAACACATTATTCCTGATGAACACCCGATTCCGACAATTGAAGAAATTCTGAGCAAAGTTAGTGGTGCTAGATACTTCTCTAAATTTGATATTAGGGAAGCGTATATGCATCTACCGGTAGACGAGGAAGCGTCAAAACTCATGACTATCAATACGACATTAGGCTTATTCAATGTAAATAGGTTGATGTATGGTGTAAGCAGTGCACCGGCGATATGGCAACGTACCATGGAGTCTATTTTCAATGGAATTTCAGGAATTCAGATT
Source organism: Macrosteles quadrilineatus (assembly GCF_028750875.1). Taxonomy (NCBI): domain Eukaryota; kingdom Metazoa; phylum Arthropoda; class Insecta; order Hemiptera; family Cicadellidae; genus Macrosteles; species Macrosteles quadrilineatus. Next base: position 73,424,817 of record NW_026542601.1, read on the forward strand.
TTTTATGATGACATCAAGCTTTGTTCCCCTGATAAGCAAACTCATATTCAGAACTTAGAGAAGTTTTTCACTATTTGTAGAGAAAATAATATTCGTCTCAAACGTGAGAAATGTGAATTTTTGACTGATGAAATAACGTACCTAGGGTATAAGTTAGATCGTGAAGGGATCAAGAAGACTGAAGATAAAATTCAGGCTATTGTGGACGCAAAACCTCCTACAAACCTCACAGAACTACGCTCTTTCATAGGGTTTGTTTCGTATTATTCCCGTTTTATTCCAAAAGCTGCTGACTTGATGAGACCTCTTTATGACTTAATGAAGAAAAATAAGACATTTCAATGGACTCAAAATGCAGATACTGCGTTCAACGCGATCAAAAAGGAAATAGTCTCTGATAGAGTTCTCGATTATTATGATCCTGCTAAACCTTTGATTGTAGCAACTGATGCTAGTCCCTATGGAATAGGAGGAGTTCTGTCCCATCAATATCCGGATGGGTCGGAAAGACCAGTGATATTTGTTAGTCGGAGTCTTACACCTAGCGAAATGAGATATTCACAGATAGATCGTGAAGCCCTTGCAATTGTATGGGTCGTTAAGAAATTGTTTAACTACATTTATGGCAGACATTTTATACTCTACAGTGACCATAAACCTTTGGCTTCAATCTTTAACGCTGAAAAGGGAGCACCCTCACTTAGCACTACACGACTTCTTCATTATTCGATCTTCCTCCAAGGTTTCGACTATGAAATTAGGTACAAAAAGCACGACCAACACTTCAATGCTGATTTTTGCTCCAGATTTTTGATTAAATCTAACAAAAAGACTACTGACGCGGCAGAAATTTTCCAACTTGAACAATTAAATATTCTACCAGTTACGGCAGAGCAAATTGCAAATGAAACTGATGAAGACACTTATTTATCTCAGCTTAAAAGGTCTATTCAAGAAGGAAGTAGGCAGGTTCAACAAGACAGATTGGGGGAGTGGACGATTCAAGATGGCTGTATCATGAAAGGGATCCGAGTAGTAATCCCCAGGAAACTTCAGACAAAAATACTTCAAGAACTCGAAAGTTAATTTGGAATGGTTAAGATGAAAACCCTAGCAAGGTCACATGTTTACTGGGAAGGGATTGACCGAGATATAGAGGAATATGTCAGGCATTGTGAAACATGTCAAAAACAAAGTCCTATGCCAAAGAAAGAGAAAATGCATGCATGGGAGTATCCAAGTGGACCGTGGCAACGAGTTCACATAGATTACGCAGGTCCGTTTCACGGCCAAAATTATTTTATCGCAGTTGATGCATACTCTAAATGGCCAGAAATATTTTCAACTTCAAAATGTACCTCAGATAGCACCATAAATATATTGGAAGAGTTATTTTCCCGTTGGGGTTTTTGTTCCTGTATTGTATCGGACAATGGGACAGCTTTCACCTCGCATGAATTCCAAAATTTTCTAAAGAAATACCAAATCAAACATATCACAACAGCACCATTTCACCCAAGTTCCAATGGCCAGGCAGAACGTTATGTTGGCATCCTGAAGCAAAATCTACGGAAGACTCTAGATAAACCAGGGAAAACTAACTCCAAACTTTTAAATTTTTTGTTGCACTATCGAAGAACGCCTCATGGTACAACAGGGGTTTCACCCGCCCAGCTCATGCTAAATCGAGAATTAATCACGTCAATTGATCTGGTAAAATCGAACACAGTTCTACAAAATGTGATCAAAAACCAAGCTAGAATGATGAGTTACGACACAGGTAAATCTACAGACCTTGCAATCGGAAGCAACGTAATCTACAAAAATTTTTCGAGAACAGGGGAGAAATGGCACCAAGGAACCATCCTTAAGAGGAATGGGAATGTCATGTATGATATCAGGTGTGAAGACAAAACTATACGAAGACATGCAGATCAGATAAGGAACTGTCCGATCTTGACTGAGGGCAAAACTGAACCAGGAAGTCATTTAGCATATGAAAATGTTGAAACAATTGATCTCACTAAAACCCCACAACCTATAACACCCACAACCAGACTTAGCCCAAATCCTAATTCCGTGACTCCTAAAAATCAATCTGATGTCCAAACAGAACCAATTGTGTCCAATACCCCGAAAAGACCTAAAAGACTGATCAAACCCCCAAAAAGGTACTCACCCTAGTGTTATTTAAGGAGGGAGGAGTGATGTATATAGACTGGAAGAATTATATATATTTTTGTTATTTTATATTATTGAAGAAATCTATTATTTTTTTGAAGAAATTATATTTTATATTGTATAAGAGTTATCATGTAGCACCGATTATGTTCTAATTCTAATGGCATTGCACGGAGCAATAGAAAATCTTAAGTTCGTTAGTTCTTCTTCTATGTTCCGCCAATGATTGTAATGATGTAATGCAGCCAACGAGATGTCTAATGTTTTCGGCCTAGTCATATTTTATTATCAATTCTAATCGCCATAACTATTTCAATTTCTTTTTCAAGTTTTGTAAATTTCATCTCTTCTGTACTTCTAACATGTTTCTGTATCAAGCAAACACCTTTTAAGGTAAGAATATTGTTATTAATAATGTTAGGCTAAAGTCACATGTTCATAACCTCAATTGCTATTTTATATACATAAAACATTGTGTCTAAATTCATTTAATGTTTTGTTTAATACTTTTGTTTTGTATAATTAATCCAAATTTGCAATATTAAAATTTCAAATAAATATAACTTCAAATAAATGTTTTACAGCTTAAGAATTTATTAGGCTATAATAGGCTACAGCAATTGTAATTGTTACAGGTGTTTTCTTTCTTTCAAAATACAATTTTATTCTACCACTGATGATGCGTCTCTTTCCAACTCCCTGATGCGACAAGTGCAGTGTATTTTTATTTTAAAATTATATTGCACCATTAAGCTACCTACACATAACTCCCATATTCACTAGTCTACCTATTTTATTTAAACCAAAAACCATAGTTTATTAGTAGTTCGAATATACTCATGCTGAATAATAAAATAAATTAATTGATTTGTTAGTTACGTCACATTAACTATAAATGTGTTAATAATAATATAGTCAAAATCAACAAAAGTTTAACGAAAATAACCGTTTACTGCATTTGCCAATATACTGGGAAAGGTTTTGGTTTCACAGACAACCCAAATCTATATCGGACTTTAACCGTAAGTATTTAAACTATTGAAATAACCTTATTTCCAATAATTTTATCATTGATATTGGAGTATTTTTCATTATTATACAAATACAAGTAGTTAATTCAGTAAAGCAAATATCTCACGATATCTAATGTAGAAGTTACAAAATTAAATTTTTATTAAAATAAAAAAACAAAGTTACTCTGGATATACAGTACCGTAATACAATTTTTTACTATGTTCATGAATAACAAATCTTCCCAGCAACTGGTGACCAGAGAAGATATAACCACAGACAAGTAGAGCAATAATTATATAACAATATTTAATTCTTCCTTCTATGATAATTATTGCATTGCAAATTTTATAATCATGGCGACTGTCCCATAGACTCCCTTTAGACGTCACCACAGTTGCTGCAGGGGTGAGGTATACATTCCTTTGTTGTGGTTATGTAGCCACTGAGCACTTTTGGTTCGTATGAAATACCATTTGTACCGAGCCACATATAATATAAAAAGGCTATTAGATCTTTTCTGTATTTTAAACTTCGTCGTTATCCAACAAATAAAGATTTACACAGATTGAATTAATTAAAGGAATTTTAGAGGAATGTTTTCAAAGGAATTACTTTAACGCAATCGTAAGGAATTGATCGTAAGGTATGGAGTGAATTTTCCCTATTCAATATGTAAAAGTATGTCCTGTAAGTAACAGTCAAAAACTTGTAAAGGTTGTATAACTCAAAATGAATAGAAAATCATGAATTGATTTTCTAAAAATGCCCCATTAGCAAACTAAACAATAGAAATCTTTTGTTTATGTTATTTTTTATAATTCAAAGAGTATACATTATGAAACAATAATTTATTTGTATGATATTTTTAGCATATAGTTTATGAATGATGCAAATTTTAGGCCTGTACCGAATGTTAATACTGTCTCATGATCTCTAGTACCATTATACATATACATTTTAAACACAAACCAAAACTGAATTTCTTCCTAGAGAGCAATTCTTCTCAAAAATGCGATTCCTGATTCTATTTTATTTTGACCCTGTAAAACATATCCTGGAGTTAGCTGGAAGTTAGCTGTTTGCTTACTGGACACCATGTATGTTTGATGTTTGGTGTACTGAATGGTAAATGCATGTTTAAAAAATTTGGAATATGATATTGATTTCATAGCTTGTGTTTCATAGTTCTATACTACACCCCCCCCCCTCTTTATTCCCCCCTTTCCTTTCTTCCATTTCGCTCCCTTTGTTACTGTAATACCAACACGTAATTATACTCTTAGTTCAACCGATAACCAATCAGCTACCAAAAATTACTTTTTGTCGTATATGACTAAATAAATAAATAAATAAAAATGCCTTTATTTGCGAGCGTCTTTCAGTACAAGAACTGTTTTACAAAGTAACTCATGTCAATATAACTAACTTAAAAATATACAAAAATTATGATACAAAAACAATGTGTATGACAAAACAAAACAAAACAAAATTATAAGCTATATACAATACTTTACATTTTCTTTACTTTTCTTTTGAAAGCCAGGACCCCCAGCTGTTTTAGGTCCAAGGGGAGATCATTATAAATCTTTGGGCCAAAGTAAGAAAACCCTTTTCTACCCACTTCTAGTCTTACTTTTGGAATGTGGAGCAAGGCGTTCTGCCGGGTCACACGTTGAGTCACCTCCCCACGTGCCACAAGCCTCTCCACCAAGTACTTAAGCTCTTGCTGAACCAAGACCCGGTGGATGAGGCTACAAGTCTGTGCCCTGCACACGGCACCCATTGACAGCAACCCCGCAGCATCCCGAAAAGGGGATACGCGTTCACGCTTACGGATACCGTAAACGAAACGAATGGCGGAGTTCTGCACTTTTTGCAATCGGGACATCTCTTCCCTTGAGATGCTGTTGCCGTATGCAGGAAAACAGTAATGGAGCACTGACAACACTAGTGACTGTACCAGCTGCAGCTTGGCTGTTTCTGGCAGGATGTTTTTGTACCGGTACAGACCACGCAACCTTCCCAAAGCCACCTGGGAAACATAAGTGATGTGATCCGAGAAAGTGAGGCCACTGTCAAGTACCACACCCAAAGTCTTGACGGTATCCCTCACCATTAGAGGTTTTCCTGCGATTTGAACGTGCATGTCTCCATTTGCAACTCTGTGAAGAGTAGTGGGTGTAGCAATATGAAGAATCATGCATTTTTCAGAGTTCAATTTCAAACCATGTTTGCGTGACCACTCACTTATTCTCACCAGATCAGAGTTCACTCCTGCAAAAGCTTGATCAGCAGTCTGAATCTCATAGGAGAAATGCAATTGGCAGTCATCGGCATATGAATGCACATTGCAGTGACTCACACATCTGGACAGATCTGCAGTGTACAGGGTAAACAAAATGGGCCCCAGACAGCTCCCCTGAGGCACTCCCCTTGATTTCTCAAGAGGAGGTGAGATATCGGTACCCACCCTGGTAACTTGCAGTCTGTTTTCCAGGTAAGATCTAAACCAAGCAACCGCATTGCAATGAAAACCAAAATGTTTCAATTTTGCTAGGAGCAAACCATGGCTTATGGAATCAAAGGCCTGTGAAAAATCAAGCATGACTACAGAGCTACACCTGCCCTCGCTCCTCGCCCCAAACAAGTCTGCAAACATATTCATCAATGCAGTACAGGTGCTATGGTTCTTTCTGAACCCTGATTGCAGTTTGGGAAGCAGATTCTCTGCATCTAAAAATTCTGTTATTTGGCGTATTACTAATTTTTCCAGCACTTTGGACATAGCAGGCCAAAGCACTAACTTATAATATAATGTAATGCATCGTTTGATGTGGAATATAATCTAAATTTTAAAATGAGTCAAACAAGTGATAAGCACAATTGAAACATTCCACATACCTATCAGTGATTGGTTTATCGCTTGCTGTGATGTAAAGCGTCAAAAAGCTATAGATTGCTTTGCGTTCCATATCACAAACCAGGCGTTTGTAGCTAATCATTTTGTCCTTCGATGTTTCATGTTTCAATAAACTAATTTAAATAAAAAGGTGTGTAGCTAAACTGGCTACAAAATAGCTTTTTCGAAAGAAACATAGACATTTTTCGATTCCAAACAATTACGTGAACTATGCAATTGTTTCATGTTTCAACACGTTTAATGTTTACAAGAATCAGGTAATTTTATACAATTTTAATATTCAAGAAGTGAACACAAGAACATCAATATGATTGCAAGAAGTTGTAAAAATAATTTGCATGCCTTTGTAACAGGTTACATTTACTGGGCCCTTTTTGTCGTAAGTAAAAAAATAAATTGAGGTAATAACTTACACACATAAAAATTTTTAATAGTTAGGCTGGGTTGAATTTTGTTTGTAGTTTATGTATTATTTTGTTTCTATAGCTCTAGCCTTCATAATCTTCTCACTCCTATATATTTATTCTTTATCACCTTTTTTTATCATTTTGAATGATTTTACCAACTAATTTATAATTATATCTGAATTCAGGATGATGATCAAATTTAAACACAATAAAGTGTAAGAAGAAAGGGAAGACATTTACAACAGTGTTGCTAAGCCCCAGAATACAACTGTAAAACTAAAAGAAAAAAACATTATGAAGATATTTTAGAAAACCCTTACATCTCCCAGGGTTTTTAGTCGTGTTGGTAGAGCTTCCCTAAAAAATAATATTATACTCTTTAAGTAAATTTTGAAAAAATAAAATTATTAACACGTAAGGTCTTTCAAAATACTTATTCAGATATACAAAGAGTCTAAATAAACACTTAGCCGAATTATGCACATTTATGTATTTTTATATTAGAGCACCAAGAAATATGAAATCAAAACTATACAATTTATATTGTCGACAATAAAGTATTTATTTATTTAGATCGCTTTGTGCTTTAATTGTTACAAACCTTTTTTGAGCTTTTTATATATAACTTTAAAATATTTCTACAAAAACTACACTTGATTATAAAAACATAAAAGTAATATTCAACGTATGCTAGTCTGAATTCAATACTACGTAGTAATGTTTTATTGCCTTCAAGAAAACCGTATAAAAACAAATATAGTATAACATAAAGAAACGTTCATTCAATTTTATGAGCGTATTATTTACAATCGGTATTTAATACTCATATATACCAATTTTTTTTAAATATTGTCTTAACTAAACCGCAAGAAACCTAATCTTATAATCGGTATTTGTGCTGCTACATGCACACAATATTACTATAGAAAAACACGTGTGGTAACGATTTGACTAAGTCTTGAAATCGTTTAAATAAAAAGGTCAACAAATTCTTAAAAGACGTTTCGTTAACAATAAAATCATCGATAGGCCTACGGTTATTGAAAAAAATAAAAACATTAATAATACTTCAAATACTTCCCCTTGATCCTATTGATTCCTTAAACGTGCCATTATGTCAAAGACGCAATCATCTATAGAGTTCCATTTCCTCCGCACAAAATTTGTTTCCGTTTTACACTTAAGTTCATCTTTCACTCTCAGATATCCTCTACGGAACAGATTTATCTTAAACCAACAAAGACCCCTGTATATTCAATTATAAATTTTATTTCAAAATAATTTTAATTTAAGTAAGTTGTCCAATGTGATGGCTTTTAAAAATAATACATGAAAGCTATGCCAATGGTGTACCCATGCTTGTTTGTATAACGTTTTATATATATTATCAAAAGTATAGAAAGTTTATAAAAGTATATAAACGCTTATAAATGCTTAACAAAAAAGAGCTCAAAAGATAGAGAAGATTAGTGGAAGAAAATATTTTCAAATTAATTTTTAAAATCTTACTCTAATACAACAAAGAGTTTTCTTGAGAGGAGCGAATCATATTGGATGGTTATCATGTGTTGCATTACAAAAACTAAACTTACATCTTTCACTACTGGAATTAAGAGATTCTTTTGCCCTGAGAAATGGGAAAACTCCTCTATACACATCCCCTCTTCATGTGATGGCTGTGGCAAATACTTTAGTATGGAACATGTCCTTAACACTCTTATGTCACACAGGTTGGTTGATCATAAGAAGACATAACGAAGTAAGGGATTTCTTTAAAGCTTGGTTATTTGAGGAAAGCTTACATTTTAGTGATGAACTGGATAAGAGTATAAACCAGCTGTGTGACATTAAGGGCTAGCAGCATGTGTCTAAGGAGAACAAGAAAGAAGTGGAGGACCCTTAAAAAATTTGAAGATTGGGCTGGAGTACCGGCTTTTTATTAGTTAAAATATCATTGTTTATTGTTTCTCTTATTAAATGACATGAATTATCAAAATTTGGTGTTACTATCGTTGTATTCTGCGAAAGCTAAGTTTAGATGAATTGTTTTCCTTATTAAAAATGACGAAGGAATTGCAATGCTAGTGTTCGACTAAAATATTCAACCACTCCCTGAAAATCTAATTGAAGGAAATTAAGTTTATATTTTACCCAAGCAGTAATGTTTACATCTCAAATGAATACGAAGCATGTTATATATTCATGCAATCCACAAGTTAATTGTATATTTAATTATAACTTTGAAAGATTAAATTCCATAGCTAAAGGAATAGATTTCCTACCATTTCCAATTGATCCTACCCCCTTCCATTAAAGTTTAGGTTTATATGTATGTAAATCTCAAATTTATTGGCATTTACTGTACATAGATTATTGCTACATTCTTCAGTCATTTATGAGGTGAGTATATTCACAATATTGTTGATAATTATAGTTGCTGCCGACGAAATACAAAACTTTACGGTTGTGTCAGCAATAATATTACACGATAAGTACTCAATCATTTATTACTATGTCTATGAATCTAAAAATATATTTCAAAACGAGATGAATATTCAAAGGTCAAGGCCTAGCATAACTCTTAGTTATAATTTTAAACTAGTCACAAAACGTATAGCATTTTCTGTCCATACATTTTTAACTACTTTTTACATAAAAAAGAATAATCTATCAAACTGTCGAACACTGAACAAAGTAGCAACAATACAGTTCTATCAACCTCCGCCCCCTTATCGGCTGACAGTAACAAAGTCTTTTGTTGTACACAGTGGTGATATATTTTTGGCTTACCTCAAATTTATCGTTGTAGAACTTTTGCAGAGTGATCTAATATAACTTGCTGTAAAACCTTGCTAATCTTACTTTAAAAATATACTTAAACATATATTCCGTCACGTATCCACTGGAAAACATGATGGTTTCACACCTTAACTGCTCAAATACATAGACTTTCTGGGGTTTGTAGTAACTAAGCTGTGAAGTAGGCTACAACTACACAAAACGCACGCAACACTATTTGTAGGGCACGTAAAAACAAAATATATGGGAAAGCGAGTGATCGTAACTTTCGAACCTTAAGCTTTTTTGGAAATCCAAGGTTCTATAAATGATTTTTATATAGTAAATGTAAAGTCTATTAAATAAAAAACTTAGGTGACAATATTTACGAATTGATAAAGAAATTGTGTAAGATTGAATACAGTTGACAATGTTCTGCATCAATGATGAGTAAAGAGATGAATATGAGCAAATTAATGACGAGAAATAAAATATTTAACATCACTAAAACTAATCAGGACATTAAATATTTTGTGATAAAAGAGAATCTATAATATACTATTGCGAGAAGGAAAATATTGTAGGTAATATATTGTAGCTCGACCTGTGTAGAAAGGCAAAGTAGGTGGTAGATATACACATTGTATACTTCATCTATTACCAGATCCCTATTTCTCAGTCTTTCCAAAAATCTTGTCTGATCGAGTATTTTATCCACTTAATTGATTTAAATCCTAAACTAAATCTTTGACAAATATGTAATCCTTAACCAATTTACTCTTGAAATAAATATTTTTAAAAGACTTTATGTGTTCTCGAAATATGCGATATTGTTCGTAGTTACTCGACACAAACCATTGTCATTTAAACAATAAATGTAACATTGCACACATTTTCGGGGTTTTCTTTAAACTATTCGTCTTATTTTTTAGATTGTTTGGGCTCAAACAATAAGGTAGTTACATGAAATATGCGAAGTTTGTCGGGGTTTAGATTTAATAAGTGTAGACCCTCTATTCTTTCAATGACATATTGCTTAATAGAAAGGTAAACGTAAATACATTTAAAGTCAGCTAAAACACTGTTAACGGTTGACCGAGATAAAAATCAGGTCTTGATCATACATTTTACTAATCTGGTCACAGCTGTTTCAACTGTTACCTCGTTTTAAATTCCCAAACATCCTAAGCAGAATATTTCATACTTCCATTCTGATTTTTCATCTGTGGTCTAACTGGTTATTTATCATGCTAAAAAATTTAAAACAAATTTTAGCCGGTAAGGTAGCAAATAATAACTGTTCTGCAAATATACCTGAGTTTTAAACATTTGTTTGCAAGTGTTATGTTATAATGAAAATAATATTATAATGAACTATACTAGTTATAGTTACCAGTTAAAAAATAGATTTCCATCTTTATTTATCCAGCCCGCCTACTAGGTTTATTGATTATAAGTTAATATTGTGTCATAAAAAATAAGTTGGGTAAAACCAAATACATGTAGAGTCGAGTGTGTATGCAAATGTAGCTTAATCAAACTGAAAACCACAAAACCACAAATACCCGGCTTCGTTATTTAAAGTGGAAAAGATCAAATTGTCTCTCTCATGCGTTCAAATAGCTTCATGATCCTATTTCCTATCATTCAATTTTTGAAAATAAGGATTACTCATACAATTCAGTGTTAATTTATTTCGTTTGTTCACTTAATGATTGATTCACTTAATCATTCAAATTTCACTCCATGAAAAACTATCCATATGATCTTACATATTACTCGATTATACAATACGACATATACATACAAATATTTCATTAGATTATTTCAACTATTTTACTAACTGTTTACGCTAACTATATGTTAAGTAACTCTATATTTTAATCCATCAACACAAGTAGAGGTGTGTATAAAACATTTGTGAGATAAATGAGGAAACGCCACGCCCCACCACTCAACGTGTCACTGACATAAAGCTAAAGTATTTCTAACTTTTCTTTAAAGTTAAAAAAAAAAACTTACTACAGCAGAAAGTATTCATTTTGTGTTTAAAAGACTCAATGAAAATTGGTAAAGCTAAAATATTACGGAAATACACTTTTTCACCTAATATATTCCAATAAACAGAATCAAAGTGACTCAACATTTTTTTTATGAGTGGATTTGAAAACTTATTTTTTATCGTTTCTGTGAGAAAATTCTACTAATTAAATATTTAACTGTGTGTGTTCATTCATTTATGCGCAAAAAGATTAATATATGTGATGCTTTTCAATAGATTACTAGTATGCTAACTAATAATATAAATAACTACAATAGAATACTACATTAGCCTAATTAAATGTTCTGCCATGTACTATAGTAATGTATCATATCTTTTTCATCAAATAATTAAGGAAACAATGATTACGAGTGAAAATTGGATTTTCATTGAAACTGTTAACAATATGTTATTTAAACATATCTCATAATTTAAAATTTTACAGTAAAAGAACAAAACGCTAATGCGCTATTGCTCTAAAAATATATGAAAATCAAGATATTTCCAAACACAATGTATCCGTAATATTTGATGAACGTACTGTAATTTACCATCGTTAAATTTTCTATACAATTACAAACGTTGCCCTTGCAAATAAATATCATCGTGTCAAATTTATTAATATTTCATTGCGTGTTTGTCACATCTACATTTGACTCTCAGACTCAATAACTTCCTTTTTTAACTAAAGACTAGTCGTAAATCCTCGCGAAGGTTGTTAATTTATTTTATTGAATCCATAAAATACTGACACGGAGAAATGGAAGCTTTTTAGTGAAATGTATTGTAGCTTGCATAAACGTTGATTATGCCATGTAAAGTATGATTTTTATTATCCGTCCGATTCATTAAATGTCGGTACTTATAGTTTTTTTTTTTTTTTGGCTGCAATCACATTGGTATTAACATTAATTTATTTCTAATATCTATCATTATCATTTGTATGTTTTTAAATGGTATCAAAATGCCGTAAACCCAGTAGACTACCTTAGGATATATACATTTAAAGCAAAATACAATATAACAGTCAAAACACAAATGTCCTTAAATCAACAAATTTGAGAAATTAAAAATATTAAGACACGGTGATTATTTGTCATTCATAAAATTTAGTGGGTTTTGTGCTACCACAGCTTTTTGCCAACGGAAAATGTATTCGGAACAAGATTTAGTGATATGAAGTTCCCTGTTCTTATGAAGTTCCTTCTTCTTATGAAGTTCCACCTTGGAAGGCTAGACTAAGTGGAAACGTGACTACACTCTTAAAGATATCGAGATCCTTCAGATATTGATTAGGTTGATGACACCACATTTCTGCAAATAAAATACTTTGATTATGTCACTCATCTTATGATTCAATTTGTTTTCCATGACGATACCTTTAATTGGTGTTTGAATAAAGTCTAAAATAACATTAAATACATGTGTTTCACATAGGTGAATCCATGTCAACATAATCAAAGTATTCAATGTCATTGATTTTATTCATGTAAGAGTTTGTACAGATAATTAATTGTGTTAGAAACGAAATATGACGATTTTCTATAATAATTCTTTAAAATACAAAGAATTATTCCCTAAATAATGATCGCAAAATGTGAATTTTTTGTGTAAACTTAAGAAATTTGTTACCACATTATTGATTTAATTCGTTCGATTGCTTTATCACTGTTTTATGTAGATACTGTATACTTCAATCAATGAATTATTATATTATTTAACTGCCTAGTATTGCCGATACACTTTATTAAATTTTAAATATGACTTTACTCGCAAGACAACTTTCAACATACAAGAACATAACTCAATGTACTCGTATCTGAAAATCGGTCATATTCAGTCTATTGTATTGTGCCATGTCATATTTACGTTACAGTTATGCGTGTAAGGCTTTTTCCCTTCTTTTATGTCTTGCGTCATACTCATAAGTTAAAATGAAATTTTAAAATATTTTTTTTACTTTTAAGCACTAAATCAAAAACTTTTTTAGTAAATGCTAATCGTAAATGTATACAGTTATATTTAATTACAAAGAAAATGGGTAAACTTTCTTTTACTATAGTTAAATTCATTTTAAAATATGTTCTATCAAAATGATAAAATAAAAATATAAATTAGGGTTCAAATTAAAATTGTAATAACAAATTATTTAAGTAAGTGGAAGGCTAATACAACGTCCCAACGATGCCAAATATGTAAATGTTAGTGGACATTGTAAATTTATAGCCTGGATCACTATTTCTGCCAAGAGATTTGCATTGCAGTTTTATTGTCTATTAACTTTTAACATAAACTTAGCTTGTAAAGTGTAATAATGTTTTAAGGAATGGATGGAATGTTTCATCAAAAGCTTTTTGAGATATTTTGTATTAAAACATAAATACTCAACGTAATAAAACAAGTGTATTTAATAAAACATGAGAAAAGTCTAAGTTTCTAATTTGTTCACGCTTGAACTCTTATGAAATAAACACTAATTGACAATAAAGAATGGCAAAAATCTGATAGATTTATGATAAATATTTTCTTTTTTTTCGTAAGTACTATTATTATGCACACGTAATTTATATATTTTAGAGTTTTGTAGGATAACATTTGATAAAGTTGGTGCAAAGTGTGTGAAGCCTACGAACCTTATTACTTTATAAGCTGCTCGTATGACAATCATGTTTTCAAGAACCCTTATTAAACCCTTATTATTATTGAGGAAGCACACGATATATTATAACACATATTGTAATCGTATAGTGTGATATAGTACAAAGACTCAGATCACAACACTTGTTATAATTTATTGCCAGAATCGTATAAAACGATCTTAGAAACAATAATTTATTATTGGTCTGTTTACCTAACAGAATCACAACAGTCATGTAGATATTACTTTAACTTTTGTTAGATATTTTATGGAACTTCAATTTAAAAAAAAACTATATATGTGTGTGGGTATATATATTAGGTTGCGATTCAGCCTGTTATATGGCTGCTGTTTTACACACAGAAGCCACATAAAACGAAATTTAACTCCATCGCATTTTATTGTACACGCATGCGGATAAATGCTAAGTGCATTACGGTGTGTTATCCTTAAAAGCATACTAAACGATTATATTTTTTTAATTAAATGCACAAAAATTAATAGTCCTTATGAATATTAGGTAACAGCATACTAATATTTGGAATAGCCCTTATGAATATTAGGTAACATCGTACTAATATTTGGTATATTTAATCCAATTTCTGAATAATATTTTCAAATTACAAAAGACTTATTTTTCATTTCAATGAACGTAACCTATTTTATAAAAATTCAGGGCCTAATAATTATTTCGGTAAATGCATTAACTTTTCTGCACAGAACATAATTCAAACATACAATCTGAATGTCCGAAACATTCGTTCCCCTGAGGTTACGTAACTGTGTTAAAGTTTAGCGCCAAAGTTATAACACGTCGTAGCCTTAACTAGAGTTACCAAGTTTGAACTTTCCGAACGACCACAATTAATTTATCAAACAAGTACAAAGATCGGACATGTAACAATACTCGACATTTAATTAAAATAAATTATTTTAGTTATATTTAATAATGTGTTTGGGTTGAAAATGCAAATAATTATGATATGTATAACTTGATTAAGGTTTGGTAAAACTGCATCATAATAAATTTCAATTTTAGACTGATTGATTTTGGATTGATTGAAAATCAGTATTTATTTAACCAATCCGATAACAGATTGTCACTGCTAACCGGTCCAGAAAACGTCAGTGGTGTAAACCAGGCCCAAAATTTACTTAATTTGACTTTTTTCCTGTTATTTCTTCCAGGAACATAAGGCAGCAACCAGACCTCTTCAGAGTGTGCCTACTCGGTTGGGAGCAATTCTCTTCACCTCCAACCATGAACTCCCAGCCTGCCGATGCTCTTGGTACAACTCGTGGAAGGCTCAAAATTGAGTGCATTTAATTTCTTATACAATTTTTAATAAGCCACACATAATCCATAGTTAAATATTGTATTACCAAATCATTTTATCGCCCTATCCGTCAAATCTTATGATTTGAAACCATGGCATGTCCACAATATCCACAATATAAGTTATTCTTAGCAATTTAGATGAATTTGTGTTTTACTTTTTCCCTTTAGTGATTTGCATTGCTTGACCTCAAGACCACTGGCTAGAGGGTATGGTTTGTTTATATTAAAGTAAATTCTTTATTTAGCTCAGGTTGGTAAAAGTAACCAACGAAGAGTCATAAGCTCACCCTCATATGAATAGGCTCTTCATGTTATTGCAAACTGTAAGAGGATAAACTCCCATTAACTCTACTTCGCCAGCCAAAGTTTGGGGTTGAGGGGTTCGTTTAATATCTTGTATGGATGAAACTCTGTATGGCAGGAACCAAACCGTCAGTTATTTATTTTGATAGTGTAGCCTAGTTACTGTTTTAATATAGGCTTTACCAATTGCATGCCATTTAAGGTTTACTATTTACAAAATAAAGTTGTCGTTATTTAGGAATACTTTATAGAACTTCGCTCTAATAAATATGATCAAACACGCAAAAAAGGTAACTTTCCTCAATCATTTTATTATTGTATATTCATAAACCGATTATTTTATTATTTTTCACTAAACAAAATTAAAAACTACTCATTTCATACCACTAAAAACACATCAAACTGAGACATTTTGGACCCTAAATTTACGAACGTTACCTGCCAAAATTCTGCAAAACATGTAAATACACATTTAACTTTCGAAAAATTGTGTAATTTATATTTGATATTCCTGTAAAGACAGTCTTACACAATAATACAAAATAAATTCTCTGATTTTCAAAACATTCGAACGACAAACTATGTACTAACCACAAAATACACAATGAAAATAATGATAGCTTGACGTTGTATTTTACTTTTGACAGGATTTAATGGTCGAATTTATACTTTATGTGCAAAAAATTAATTTATCGGTGTTATTGGTATCTATATAGCGAAGCATATTTCTTGAAAACCTCTTTTCTCAGCTCGTGTGCATCGGAGGGAAAATCTACTCATACTGTTAGAAATATATTTTCATGGATATGTGCAGAATCCCTTTATAAATTATAATAGGCTCAAAAATAAGCACAAAAATGAATTGAAAACTAAAAATAGCTTATACGAGCCTCATGGGTTGCCATGCTGGTGACGAAATAACAACGAAATATACACAGAAAATAAAAATAAATGGAAGAAATGGTTCATGTTTTATTTACCGCGTGGGGTGAAAATAGAGAATTCTGTACACTACATATTTTTGGTCGAGTTTTCGACCACTGGACAACCTCTAGTATTATTTCATGAGTAAATGAGTATGAATTAACTGAGTAACAATTCAAAGCATAATGGACTCTTAGCACGAGATGCTATTTATAGTGTCAGCGGAGCAATAAATAGTATTAACGTAAATGGAGAGCATGAACCTCTAGGTATTTTTTTTACCAAGTTTTGGAAACTTATACAATTTTTTATATTGTTTTAACAACAATGAAAAACTTCTTACTAACAGCCATATATTTACGCTTAAGAGTGTAAATATATGCCTGAACATATATTACGTTGGAGCCTAGAAGTTCTAACTCGTTAAACAATTAAAAACCTACGAAGACAATTTCTAATCTCGCAGTATACTAGAAATTTAAGTTACAATCACTATGGTGTTAAACAAATATTTTTAGATAGTAAATAACTCTTTAGCGGCTGTATGAAATTAACAAAATTAACGTTGCTCTTATGGCGGGCAAATCCAAGATGGCCGTTAGCTTCCATGGACTACTTTTGAGAACAATTAAAAACAACAAAGAACATTTCTAATATTACAGTATACTAGATAATTAAACTATGATCACTTTGGTGTTTGGAAAGTTTTTTTGGGACAATAAATAACCCTTCAGCGGCTGTTTTGAAATCATCCAAGATGGCTGCCAGCCTCCAAGCACATCACTATAATTTCTAGACATATTTTTGGAAATAAGTAGATGGATATGTTTTGAGAAATTAACTTAGTTATAAAATCAGATTCAACAGATTTTACAGTTTGGCGAACTATTTGCAACGAAAATGTATTTTCTTGCCAGTAAATGAGTGATGTTTACCCTGATCAAGTATATATAGTTAGTCTTTCCGTTTATTATCATCGTTATACCGGGTATCCGAAAAAGAACTCCCGAGTTTTAAAAATACCTCACGATAGTATTAAATTAAATGGATAAGTAATAATCTTTTGGTGTTGTAGAGTATACTTATGTTAAGTTTAAGTACTTATGTAAGTTTACGTTTCGTAGGTTAGCAATAAGTTTGGTGCACCTGTTTGACCTTAAGCGTTGGTTCGGTAAGAAATAAAAAAAAAAATTATAAAATGAGTAAAAATTGCTTGGATATCTACATGGCTACAAATGGTTCACATATCGAGGTGTACTGGTGTTAAACAACTTTTATTTCTTTACCTTTCATTTAATGGCCTTTCATTCACAAATTACAATGACTGATACATTGTAATTTGTATATTGTACAATAAATATAAAAAAAAACTAGGGAGTTCTTTTTTGGACACCCGATATTGTAACTATGTTCAATAGTGACTCAGAGTTGTCATGTAACAAGAAACATTATTATCATGGAGCAGACAAGAAACACAGTTACTAAGAATTCAGCCAAAAAGCATGAGGTGATTACCCAAAGGAGAAGTTAAAGAGTCAAAGGGTAAGTATTCAGTTGAATTCTTTAAAAGGATCGTAATGAATAATGTCAAACAATGAAGGAAAGGTTATGCATTTATTTTTGTAACGTATTTAAAACATCCCCAATTTTAAATTCTAAAGTTCTACAGCACCTATATTTTCTTGTGGAGTCCGGCTCTACTGAGACAAATTGAGCCTCTTAGTGTGCGAAAAAAACATTTTAACCTCCTCCCCCAAAAAAGAAAATAGTCTTGTCAAAGTCACACGCGTTTTTGCAAAGTATAATTTATTTCCACTCTTACTAGTAATTTACTTAAATTTTTCATAGATGTAATCTTATGAAAAACGAACAAATTCTTCATTCATTACACTCAGTAGTTTACGAAATATGAAATTTATGACAAAACTTAGTGTTTGGGTTTATGAAGGTACAGTATCCCAGTGTTATGTACAGGACCAGTGTTATTAACACAGATTGTGCAGATATATGAGTTTCAAATTGTCGTTATTTCAATAACAGGTTCAATACATTCATACAATAACTGAAGCCAATCAATATGTAACAAAGCTGTAGATCTAGTAGCTAACTAGGACAATTCGTAGTCAACAATTGGATTAGCATCAGTTGATTGTCTTAGAAGTTATCTAGTGTTCTGATATAATAATATTTACTGTATTCCTGTAGAAAATCATTGTTTTGTTAAATTCATTTTATTATCGAGTAGGCTGCGATAAACCAAATTATTTATGAGTTCAGTTAGTCGTTATTACGAAGAAATGAAGATCTAGATCCAGATCTGTGAGATCTGTTAAAAGAGATTTTTGTAACATATATAAGTAGAAATACTTCGCTTACGTGCTTTTAATATGAACCAATATATTTTAAACTAGATGTTGTTTAGTATAAACACCACTTGGTTGTTGTCAGACTTTAAGTTATCTATTTTCAAACATGATGAAAAAAATCTAGATAAACCTATACAAGGAACAAATCAAATATATTAAAATCTCCAAAATTTCGTTCTGAGAAGTTTGGTTCTGTTAATGGTTGTGCTTAAAGTGAAACTTTGTTGGCAGCAAACTAGCGGGATCTGTCTCAGACTTACTCTTTGAGTTTCTGTCTGTTTAGAAAATTTCGCTGACTTTCTTTGCTATGATAAACAGGTTAGATTATTGTTTTGGTTTTTGTGGCAGGAAAAAGGTCATGGCTATCATGGCTATAGTGGTTATAATTTTTAAAATAGGAATCTCAACATCATCTCTTAACTTTTTGTTTTATGAAACTATAATTCTAATAAACGTTTTATAGTGACCACATGTTTATTTGTTATTGTTTATAAAACTACATATTGTAGAGTATTACCTTTTATTTGAAACACCTTATTAATTTATTCTTATTTATAGTCTGCTTAGTTATAAGTAATATTTCTGGGTCCTTTGAAAAAAGTATGAATCCAATTGTATATAATAGTCAATGTACAAGCCCAAATAAAAGGAATAAAATGACAACCTGATAGCCTGAAAGCCTAAAAAAGCCTGGGGGTTCTTAAACTACTTTTTAATCATAGCCACCAATTTAATTCTCTATCCTTTTGAAAAAATTTTAACTAATTTATTCATTGGTGGAGAAAAGTATAGAAGGCAATAGAGTAAAATAAAAAAAACAGAGGAATCCTTTTCATGTTGATAACAACACTCATGATATTGCAGTGTAATATGACAACAAGGCAGTAAAGACAACTTGTGAGAGCAATATTATGTCCCAACTGTGTAATACAAGGACACTTAGACCCTGTGTACTTGGGACTATTGCATATCATCATTTGTACAAGAATCTAGTTTATATTAATTAAATTGTAGCAAAATGATTAAAAACGCTTGTAATATTTGGTAGGACATTCGTAATTATTGATATTGCTTTATAATAAAACTGTTTTGTTAACTTAATACAGTTTGTCCCTCTACTATTTTCCCCCTACTATTTGCCCAACCTTATGTAAATAGTAGAGTGAATGAGTAGAGTTAACTCAATTTCTCCTTGAATTTAAGGTTTACAGCAAAGACGTGAGTTTTTGTGTTACTGAATCAAAAGTAATCGTTGTCAATGAAATCACTACCATTGAAAAGATTATAGCATTCAAATTGTTATAAGCAATATAATGTATGACTTATAAGCTAAAGCGATTGTTAAAAGAAACTATTAACAAATTCATTCTTATTTTATAGAAATTCATTCTTTAGTAATGATATACCTTTCAGAAAGGGAATATGGAACTTTATTTTTCAGGACTTGGATTGATCTTCTGAGTACCAATAATTTGTTTAAGACAAATAATAATATTAATTAATATAATTATATAATTATTATAATAATCCTACTAATATTATAAATGAGAAAGTTTGGATGTATGGATGTATGGATGGATGTATGGATGTATGGATGTATGTTTGTGACAAGTTAACGCGAAAAACTCCAAAGGATCTTATATCCATAGTCTTTGCTAAAAATCAAGATTAAAAATAATCTGATGCTATTTTTTTACATTTTTATAAATATGAGGCCAAAAAGCTTTTATGTTGGAGATTTCATTAAAATTGTATTTCGCTGACTTATTTTAAACGTGCTTTTTTCCACAATTAAATAGTAGATTAAACAATAATTTATTATAATAGTATTTTCACAAAACGGAACAATTTATTATTATAATTTATTTTTACTTCTTAAAAATCTCCAACGGTTTAGTAACTATATTATCTATTCTATTACTTATTTAATACGCAAGCAGGTTTTTTGTGAAAGTTACTCCTCCGAAACTACTGAACCGATTGACATGTTTTTAGTGTCATTGGAAAGAGCGTAACGTGAAGTTTTGCAGGAAACAATTAGGAATTCTTTTTAGGGAAACAATTAGAGGGTGAGGCCCTGCAGCCCTTTAAAGTTTCGTGTTTCTCCATAAGATTAACATGGGAAACAAACATAGTTATGAAACTCCAGCTGTTGTCAGAAATTAAAAGTGAGAAGAAGAACATAATACAATGTTAATTGTAAGATTGTGACAGAAAGGTTATGCAGAAAATCAGGTAGTTAATGGTTATTTGGTGCTATTTGAACGGTACTTTACGTACTTCCAATTTATAAGAGCAGAGACCTATTGGATCTATCTATTGGAGAGACGATCCACAAAAGAAGCTTTCTATTTATCAGCTAAATACTGTCACCTATGGCATGTCAAGTAGTCCCTACTTAGCTAATAGGGTAATTTTACAATTAACTCAAGATGAGGAAGTTAATTTCCCTGCCTCTTCTCAGGTTTTAAGGAATCACATTTATGTAGATGACGTCGCCCTCGGCGCTGACACAATAGAAGATACCTTGCTCCTTCAAAATGATATAAAATCAATTCTCGCTAAAGGCGGTTTTCAATTACGAAAATGGACAGCAAATCACAATACTCTACTCAAGGACATTCCAAGCGAGTTTCATGAAAACCTATAGTTTTTCGCACCCCAGACCAACCACTGATTAGCATCTTAGGATTACAGTGGATCTCAAGCTCTGATTGTTTTACTTATAAAATAAATATTTCTCAGTCTGAAATGTATACAAAACGAATTGTGTTATCTGACATTGCAAAGATATTTGACCCGTGCGTATTCTTATCTCCTGTGGTGATATGGGCAAAAATATTTATCAATGGGACACCCACCTCCCCTCCGACCTATTGCGGCAAGATGAACGGTACTTTGCGTACTTCCAATTTATACGAGCAGAGACCATCTTAAATTTTGAATAGTGACGCAAGGTGCGGGCTATGTTAACTGTACAGCGCTTGACTACTACAGCATAAATGCTGGAATTAGGATTTTTCAAAGATATTAAAAGCTGAAAGTCCTGTAAAGAAAACAAACATTTAACGCACTCTTGTGACATGAATAAAATATATTAAAATGAAACGCTGAGAGTACCTGATTTCCAATTTTACTGAGTGTAGGTGTTATTGAAGCTGAAGAAGTGCAGTCGTAGAGGTGTGAAGATCCTGTCGATGAGAGAGATGGCAGCATAGGGGAGTTAGGGCCTCACTGCTGGGGGAAGAAGGCGCCTTCTGTAGGGGACGATGAGAGGATGTTGGTCGTATGTAGAGATGATGATGTGCAGAGTTGATGCAGATAATTGTGTAAGCATTAGAGAGTAAAAAAGCTATTCTCTAGCATTTAAAATTAAATAAAAAATCACTTCCTCTTGTGGTTTTATCACATTATTCGTGTGATATTTGAATTAAAAATGAAAATAAAAATATTTACACTTGGCACTCTTCTTTATGCCTTGCACAAAAATAATAAATCTTAAAAATAGCAAATTAAAATGCAAAGTAAAAATGATTTAAGACTTTAAACTTGAGCTTGATGTTTCTTGAAATAGCATGAAATTTAACATGAAAAGTGAGAAATAGCTTATAAAAACTGGCGTCTTGATGTATTTAAATTGAGAATTATGCGGTGAACTGGATGAAATAACACTTTGTCAGACGGACGCTGCATAAAGCGAGAACGAGGGTAAATTATAAAACACTGATAAAGAGACCACGTGCAAGAAATGCGTAATGCAATATTAACCGCGAGTACACGGGAGTGACCACGGTGAAGACATAAGCGGAACTGGATTTAGTCGTTACAAATATCATAGCGTCTCTCCCACTCTTCAATATTTGAAAATCTGACCAATCACGTGAGGCCGTGTTATCACAAAATTGCTCGACAAAGTGCATGTCTGGAAACAGGTGACTGGACATGTCGAATACTGACCATCAGGGCTAGAGTAGCCCTGACTGACCACTATTAAAATAAAGACTGAAATTTGTAAACGTACTGGCGACAATGGGTGATACCATGCAGACTACATTAGCATTGACAAAGACCAACATGGACAACCTATTGCAGCTATAAGTGGGAAACATTTCTACAATACACTAAAAGCCGGATCAGCTTTTGAAAAATGATAAAATGTTTACAAGAAATTTTGATTATATTGAACTCTCAAGTACATTGTGAGTATTATTATTAGTTACGTAATCTTTGAGTTGAATATTTTAAACTCATTGGAATTTATGACTTATATTTGTTCTTAAATAAGTTATTTGTTCTTAAATAACTCATTTACTTCTTTGCGATTGCTCGATTTCGAGCAACATGTACACTAGTAGTCATTAATTCAGCTCAGGGGCTAAATCATGTCTATTGATAACTATATTTCGCTAGCAAACGTTATTTTAGTATTCGTGTAAAATAGCATGCCTGAGATACTTCATCGTGAACTGTTCAAATGAAACGGTCAGATAATCAAAGCAAACGCAATACAATCAACCATGGCACACCACTCAATCAGTCTGCTGTATTTTGCATACTCTCCAAATATTACACGGGTTTCCATTTACTGTTTACTACATGTCGTTGCGTCATTGAGTTTAATTTGTGTTCAGTACAATATTTATGCAATTTTAGCTTACAATAAACAATGGTACCACTACCACCATAGACAGGATGAATCGTGGGATCATATTTTTTTCACAGAATACAATGATGCAATATTTATATTCAACCTCATAATACACTTACTCTAATAAAATATGTGGAATGTCCCCAACCACACTTCTGTATTTTATGGTATCTTTTCTTGACCAAAGAAAAACCAGAGAAGTTTCCTAAATTATATTCAAAAGTTATTCACAAAACCTTTTTTCACTAACTATTTCTTACTTCATAACGGATTTTTGTAGTGAATTAAAATTTTGTACGTATATTTAACAACGCAACGACATATAAAAAAAAAATATTTCGTTTGGAATAATAAAATGTAAAAAAAAACTGTATCATACTAGAAATATATCAATTGGAGAATTTATTTATATAGATATCTCAACTTTTTCCAGCTCGAAGTATGTGTAAATAAATTAAAATACAGTGGAACAGATTTTGAGATTCTAAAATAATACACTTAACCTAAACATTCGTTAGTAATGTGACGATCCATCCATTCGATTGGTTCCATGGTTTCGATTGGTCCATTAATATAGTAATTTCTTAAAGTAACCAGAAAGTATGAGGGTTATAAGAGTGTAAATTGAGGAGTTGTGGAGCTGGAGCTGTCCTACCTTTTTGGCTGACCGCTGTCACATATATTATTTACGCTGTTCTTCACCACTTTTGTGAGGCTAATAAATGCCATCCAGGTATTTATTTATAGTCTACTTTTTTGCAAACTATTACCAGTTATGTTGATGTCCATCCTGGCTAAAATTGAGGTTGTATCAACCGTCAAACTATATTTAAAAACTGCTCTGATAAAATTGTAATGCTATTCTTGTGGATTATTGTGTTTTTTCCTAGATCTGTTGAATAGTAGAACGAATTTACTTTTCCTATAGTTACCTGACAAAATGTGCTTCCTTGTAATGATTATAGCACGCAAAGTAACTAATTGCTGCATTTACTTACTTTTGCCACACTATGGTTTGAATTTTCTAACTGATTTAGATAAAAAGAAATATAATCCGTTTCCAGAATTTTTTGTGACGTTTTTAATACAGGGTGGTATTAATCAAACTTATGTGTATTTTTCCATGGAATATGCATTAAATTATTATTAGAATAAATTTAGTTAATAGTTACTAACAACTTTTTTTCTGAATTTATTTTCATCTAAGTTAAATCTTGGTTTGATAAATGGATCGTGGTCGTACGGAAAGTTTAAACTTGGCAACTCCAGTTAAGGCTACGACGTGTTATAACTTTAGCGCCAAACTTGTAACACCAGTTACGTAACCTCAGGGGAACCAATGTTTCGGACATTCAGATTGTGCTGGCCACAAAGGAAGAGCGCTGTCACACCTTTCAGATATCGTAGGAGAGTTGGAAACAGGAGACTCGAGGAAGATAGATTGCAGGGCCCATTAGACATGTTAAGCCGTGGATGGAAAGTTATTATATAGGAATATACTAACCTATATACTTATCTTGAGAACTGTGGAATGGTGAGGTTGACTTCTACCCCACGCAATTCTTGTCAGGTGGCGGTTATTTTCATGGCGTCTTAGCCCCTAAAGTTAAGCTAAACGGTCTAGATTACCTTGCTTCATTGAGTGATCCTTTTTTAGAAGTACTCTCCGATAAATGATTACCCGAGGTAACAAAGGCCATTTAGGTTATTTTCAGTCATACTTGCACTTGATGATTAGGGGTTAATCCGACTGCATTTATTTATTGTCCTGAAGTTCCCGACAACGTGGAACACACGATCTTCCGCTGCCCACGTTGGGATTAGGCTCCACCTGGAGTTCAACATCTTGGGGTGCTGTTGGTTTAACCGAGAGTATGATGGAAGGTAAGGGCATCTGGGGCTGCTGGTTGCACTTCGCTTGAAACATATTCCAAGTCAAAAATAATTACCAATTGCAGTCTAGTTGCGTAATGAATGTCTGGACACAGCACTTTGACAGCCCTTTGAGCCCTTTGGGCATTGGAAAACTTATCCTGGCTCTGGAGAAGTTTGTCAAGTTTTACTAGGCTAGTGTCCGAAGAATAGATGGTTTTTTTGTGGCTAGACTATGGGTCCTTGGCCCGTAGGAGTGCCACAATACAGGCTGGTTTCCTATTTGCGTAAACAAACATCCCCACCTCTCAGAAAAAATCTTATACAGGAGAAGAAACGAGGGAGTTTGATAATTTTAGAACCATTTTAGTATAGTTAAATAGTGGAAAACTTATTTTTTGTCTAAAAAAACAATATAAACTTTTGAAGATAAAAATTACAGCATTAAAAGATGGCATTAGAATGCATAGTATTCTTACTCTTCCCTTTAAAAGAGATCAGTTTTAAAAAGTTAAATCTGACGCAATTTGGCAAAATGGTCACACAAATACTTGGTGTTATTACAGAATTCTGAATAACACTAACAAACCTCTTTGAGCAGTGATTGAAAACATTACCGTAAGGATCTAGCTTACTGTTGTAATTAACTCTAGTGGTGGAAGAATTAGGTTTTTCAACATTTAATTCTTGTGCTCCAAGCTGTAATTTTAATTTTTAATCTTTGAAGTTAAGACACTTACAAAGCGTAATGGCGTCAATTTTTAATCATGAACTGAAACCTTCTTTAACATAAAAAAGCGATACAAAATTTATAAATTTTTTAAACTAATCTGTGATGTCCTTATTCATTAATTTCCATATAATGTTTAAGAAACTTTGATGTGACTTTACGTTGATCATTTTAAAAATGTACATAAGCTGATACTATATTTTGATGTTTATATATATTATATTTCTTTCTACTACCCTCGTCATGTCATAGGTCATAGGTTTATCTGTAAAAAACAGAATCAGATTCCTGATCCCGGAGCGTCATTTTGCTAATATTTTACACGTAATTTATGGGCAATATCTGCATCACATGAACAATAATAGTTCTTTTAACAACTGAAACCAAGCTGTTTCCCGACACCATCGTCACCAAATGTTTACAGCTGATGGTTCAGCACCACTCCGATTCATCAACAAAGAGCACTATGATGGACAATGTTGTACTAACGATTCATTGTCCAATCACACAACAGGAAACGCTCTATTGTACATGTTTACAGATCATAAGATCTTTAGGGTAAACACAACATTCTAGATAAAAGGTAAAAAATATTATAGTTTCGGCACCTCATAACAAAGATCAATTTCTTCATAATGATTCAATTGCATATGGACCACCAATGTGGGAGGTGACTGTAAATTAAAGTTTTTTTCAATCTTATAATCAGATGTATTGTACAAGTCAATGAAATATTGAATTTCACAGTGAATATAATACGTTTATTAAGTTAGTAATGTTTTCTCCTTTAAAAATATGTTAACAACTTATACTTAAAAGGGATTTAGCATTGTAAAACGTTTTTTGTGATGGTATTTAGATATTTTAATATTAGAGGACTATTAAACACATTTAAATGTACACAATTATGTATTAAAGATTTTGAAATAAACATCTACGATAAGAAATAGATGCACAAAGATAAGTACTTCAAAGAGGCCTACTCCTTGAGGGTAAGCCTATAATACACAACAGTTAAATCATTTATATAAGCAGACATCCCTTTGTAATAGCACATAGTACTCTACCCAATGTATCATCGTTAATGTTAGGAGTCTGTCTGCAATATGTACATCAATGTTGATTGTTGTTTGCACTTAAAGTAGTAAGTAGACCTAAACAAATATTTTTTTTTGTTTTTTGTAGTTTTTATGTTATCTATTTGCTATGTTTCAATGCATGGCTTTTAGGCGAATATTATGAACAGACATGACGATTTTCATATGCCAGGCCTGCCAACCATCCATAAAATTATAAAATATGTATATATATTAAGGTAAAATGTATTTGCATTATACATAAGAAATAAATATTGAGGTAAAGAGATTTTTTAATATAAGTATTTATTATTTACATATTTTTTAAACATAAAATCAACTTGTTAGTTTGTATTGTCCCTTTTACACTAACAGATTGTAATTCGTGTGTTATAAAATACGCATTTTTATAAAATACAGCTTGATTAAAAATAATAATGTAAGTTTGTTTTATTCAAATTAAAACTTCTTATAGATTTAGTCTTTGAAATGCTTAAAAGGCATATTAAATTATATATAAATCTTAATTGTGTCTATTGGCTTTACTAATTGAGCCATTTTGCTATTTACCATTGTGTCATAATGCCTCAAACACATCTTGCATCTTGTTTTAACATCTTGCAGGAAAATTCTGCTATTATTTGTTGTAACCAAACCATTACAAGCAATGTCAATGACCAGTAATTAACTATAACAATAGAAAAATAAAAATGAAATACAGGCCGACAGCAGTGCTGTAGTTAGCATAAGTTCTGGCATCCACCGCTAGGAGCACCGTGTAGATAAGGCGTGCGCGCTACGTAACTACACTCCACTCCTACTGGTGGATGCCAGAACTTATGCTTACTGCAGAAATGTAGTCTGTCTATATTTAATTCTATTTGTCTATGCTATAACTAACAACTAATATTACTTGTGCATGAGACTAGCATTTAACCTCCATTCAGATATAAACTGGAGAACTTCCAAGACGATAAACGAATGTCACACCAAGTTTTAACCACGAGCGTTCTAGTTTGCTTTTATACAGTTGTATTTTGTTTCTTCTTCCGTCTTAAGTCCCATAGATACATTTTTTTGCCCAGTTGCGCATTTTAATTCAGAGTTTAATTATTTTATTTAGTTTTTTTTATTAAATGATTTAACCCTTTAATTCGTTGATTCTTTATCTACTTTCGAGTGAATAAACTCAAATATGTCACCAATGTCCTAGTAACATGATGACAAATTTGTGAGATGGTGTACAAAATTATTTATTTAACATAAAAAGAAGCATATTAACTATGATGAGCATGAAATACTTTACTGAAATACTTTTGGAAGCTTTAAACCTCAAATTCACAAATAATATTGCAAAGGTGCTATAAACTAAAAATTTTAGACTTTTCATACAGAAATTACATAGACCAAAATACAATTCCATCTTCAACAACTAAAATACAAATTCCTCTAAAGTACTTAGTGTCGACAGATAATTAGGCACATTTTGGTTGGTAAAAACTATATTTTGAGCACTTAGCGCTTACAATACTTTTTACGAAAACTAACAAAGTGAATAATGCATCGTTCTGTGAGTAAATAAGGAAGGTTTAGTCATACATAATTTAAATATGCTTGAATATTGTTAAAGAAGTTACTTATTAAAGAAAATTAATTGTGTCCAAACAATAATAGATTTTAAACCTACCTGTACATCAAGGGCACATCTACTTCGGTAGGAAAATAAATAGTTTTAATCTTCCTGATTTAAACATTAGTCTCCCTGGAAATACAAAAAGTTATAACAATTCCAGTTACTACACATTATGCGAGAAAGGAATATAATTGTTTGAAATTAAAATTTGAAAAAATCTATTTGAAGCTAGGTTATTTAAGCTTTCAAATTAAATACAATCTTACATGTAATATTATAATACACTCTACCAATGCATACATATTATTATTTCAATCTCATGTATCATTTATGTTTTTGTCCATATGCAACTACATTTATAAACAAGTTATTTAGATTATCCCATTCCATTGGATCTCATACGAGATGCAGTGTTGAGCTCGACATATGTATACATCTCAAGATTACCATCTCATGTATCTTGTATGTCCTTTTTGTTGAAATGCAACCTACTTAAGATATCACCAAACGCAGCTATATTAAAATGTAGTACCTAGTACATATAATCCTTTGTGAATATAAATACTACGTTATATAGGGTGAGTTTCAAATGAGTCCCCCTCCCCTTACTTTTTTCTACATTTCTTAAGATATCAACTCCAGACTACGTCAGATCATTTTGGAGTAGTTAGTACTTCATTTTGACTGGGTTTAAATTTTTAGCCACCATCTTGGATCCGCCATATTGGATACAAAGTTATTTTTTTTTTCAAATAGAAAGGTAGGGTTGTGACCCACCGTTTCAAACAACATTTTTACGCTGAATACGATGCTGCAATCCGTTTTTAAAAATATTGATCCATTTTAAAGTTATGAGAATAAATAAATAAATAAATAAAAAAAAAAAAATAAATAAAAATGTCTTTATTCAGCGTTTCACTGGTACACCAGCTTTTCAGAACAACTTTCGTCACTATGCTAAACATCTTATCCAACAATCAATTATACATAACAATTTGAAATTTTTTACAAAACAATTCAACATATCAATGTGGTTGTTATACACTTAGACAATAATTACAATTGTTTTAAAAAGATATCTTTAAGTTTTTCTTTAAATGTTTTGCTAGATGCAACAACCTTCAGGCCGCCGGGTAGACCATTGTACAACGAGGGACCAAAATATGAGAAGCTCTTCCTCCCAAGCTCTAGAGAAACTCTTGGGAGGTGAAGCCTCCCACCATGACGTGTCCTTCGCTGGGAAACCTCATCGCGAAGAGAAAGCCTCTCGCGTAAATAGTCGGGCTCACAAAGTGACAACACTCGGTGGGTCATGCAGCACGTCAACAACCTGCACATGGCTTCAACGGGAAGCAGACTAGCTACTTCTCGAAAGGGAGAGACATGATCAAATTTGTGTAATTTGTGTAAAATTGACATGATCAAACAGAAAATGAACCGGATTGTGGAGTTTTGCAGACGTTGCAAACGATACATGTCTTCCCGAGAAATGCTATTGCCATATGCAGGGAAGCAGTAGTAAAATACTGACAGTATTAGTGACTGCACGAGCTGAAGTTTTGCAGCCTCAGGCAACAAGCCTCTGAACCTATACAAACCTCTTAGTCTCCCTAAGGCTCGCTGGGAAACAAAGGTGACATGATCGGAGAAATTCAGGCATCTGTCAATCACGACGCCAAGAGTCTTTACCTTCTCACACACTACCAGACTCCGGCCGTCGAGACAGACAGACACTCCATCATCTCTCAAGGTCTGCACTTGGTCCAGAGGCGCTGTATGTAAGACAGTGCACTTATCGGGGTTCAGTTTGAGCCCATTGGCAAATGACCACTTGGAGATGCTCTCCAGGTCAGCGTTGAGTTTGTCAATTGCTTCTTTCATGAAAACAGGCTCAAAAGACAAGTGCAACTGAGAATCGTCTGCATACAAATGTGCCGTAGAGTTTTTTACACAGCTAGGGAAGTCAGCTGTGTAAAGTGTGTAGAGAACAGGGCCCAAGCAGCTGCCTTGAGGAACACCCCGTTGTTTGACGAGGGGTTCTGATGTCTCGTTTCCAAGTCTAGTAACCTGCAGTCGGTCGATGAGATACGATCGAATCCAGGTAGTGATTTCATAGCTAAATCCAAAATAGTGCATTTTAGCAATCAGCATGTCATGATCCATTGAGTCGAATGCCTTAGAGTAGTCAAGCATAACCAGTGAACTGTATCTACCTTTATCTTTAGCATCAATCATATCACTAAAGAGATTTGTCAACGCAGTACAGGTGCTATGGTTCTTTCTGAACCCTGACTGCAATTTAGGTAATATATGATTCTCATTAATAAAATCCGTTAGCTGATTTGTAACTATCTTCTCCAAGATTTTTGATATTGCCGGGACTAGAGATATTGGCCTCAGGTCTTCCATTCTAGCTACAGACACCGTTTTAGGAACTGGTCTGACAATGCTTTTTTTCCACGCTTGAGGGAATACTCCATTAATTAATGACTCATTCACTAGATATGTTATTGCTTCAATGGCAAACGGACTCACAGCTCTAACCATATCAATAGAGATTTCATCACAGCCTACTGCTTTAGACTTAATATTATTCATTACTGCTTTGACAGTTTCTTCAGTGACAGCACTAAATCTGAATTCTTGTATTGTGTCGTCTTGCCTATTAAGCGTAAAAAATCTCTTTGTCTCCTCATCCACCTGAGTCCCAGAACCCATATCTGTAAAATATTTATTTACTTCGTTAACATTAAAACCATCAGTGACATCTACCCTATTGTTTCCATGTATATCACACTGCTTAATACATTTCCAAAAATTCTTACTGTTGTTTGTTGTTGAAAGCTTATTTGTAAAGAATTCTTTTTTTGCTCGCCAGACCATTAAGTTTAATCTGTTTCTCAGCTCTTTGTAATCACTCCAATCAGACTCATTTCTCGATTTCCAATATCTGTTTCTAAGTTGATTTTTTTCCTTCGTCAGTTTCTTTATTTCATAATTTCTCCAAGGGGCCATTTTCTTTGTTACCCTTTTACATACTATCGGCGCTGTTTTATCATATATTTTCTTAATATGACTGGTTAAGGCTGACTCAATGTTATTTACTCCTGTTATTTCTTTAATCTCCTTCCAGTCAATCTCAGACATTTCTTTTACTGCTTTGTCAACGTTAAAATTAGAAAAATCTCTATATCTAACCATCTTTGGCTTTTTCCTCTTATTAGATAAAAACAAGTCGCAGTATATTAGCTTGTGGTCCGTAATTGACTTCCCTCTGTGATCTTTAATGGAAGGTGCATCGATAATGCCGGTCCTCTTGACTTCAGCTGACCTGTCCACTATGATGTGGTCTATCAAGGTGGCTGAAGTTGCTGTCACCCTTGTTGGCTCTTTTATCAATTGTACTGCATTATTTTCACACAAGAGTCGGCTTAAATATTTGGAATCACTACTCATTTTTGTCATTAAGTCAACGTTAGAACTCTCTATAACTTTATTTTTAGCCCATTTTAACATTGTTCATTTACAAACCAAGGCCATAATCTCAAAATAGTGCTAGATAAAGATAAGTTGACACCACCATTTATTGTCGACCTATTTTCACTTTGTTATGACGGATTTATCTTTTTCGGCTGCCATATTGGATCCACCATTTTGAAATGTGATAAATTATTTTAAATATGAATGTGGTGTTGTGACCCCTCCTTTTGAATTACTTTTTTATGCTGAACTCAATGCCGCGATCTTTTTTTGTTATCAAGCTTTCTTGATGAAATATTACAATTATTTTATTTGAAATGTCAATATTTCAAAAAACCAAATACGACAATGAAAAACTGATTGCGGCATCGAGTTCAGCATTAAAAATTAGTTCGAACTAATGGGTCACAACACCATCTTCATATTTAAAATAATTGATTACATTTTGAAATGGCGGATCCAAGATGGCGGCTGAAAAAAATACATCCGTCATAACCAAGTAAAAATAGGTCGACAATGAATGGTGGTGTCCACTTATCTTTACTAGCACTATTTTGAGATTATGGCCTTAGTTTGTAAATGCACAATGTTAAAATAGGCTCAAAATAAAGTTATAAAAAGTTCTCATAACTTTAGTATGGATCAATATTTTCAAAAACGGATTGCAACATCGTATTAAGGGTAAGCATGTTGTTTGGAACGGTGGGTCACAACCCTACCTTTCCATTTGATAAAATAATTTTGTATCCAATATGGCGGATCCAAGATGACGGCCAAAAATTTTAACCCAGTCAAAATGAAGTACTTACTACTCTACAATGATCTGACGTGGTCCGGAGTTGATATCTTTAGAAATGTAGAAAAAAAGTAGGGGGGGGGAACTCATTTAAAACTCACCCTGTATATTTTTTAGTACAAACAGTGCGATACTTGAAAGCTATTACAATGAAGATTTATTGTTTATTTAGGTAAACAAAACTTGTTCGTATTTTATTTTCTTTTATTTTTAGTTGTGATGCAATTTTCTGTTACTACAAACCACTCTTTCAAACAGTGTATGATAAATGTTTATGTTTGTATTTTAATTTTATTTATTTTGTGTAATTTCACGCCAATGGCAATGTATTAACGTTTTTAAAGGCAACGGTCCGAATCCTGGTCTTGTTACTATATAACGTTTAAAATTTGATAGATAATCAATTGGCGGTCCAATAACAAATTGGCATCTAGATCCTATAACTATCTTGCATAAGAGAACTTAATGTTAATTGCAATAAACACAGTAAACTAATACGACGTACATCCCTCAAATCAGAGATCAAGAGAGCTTAAATATTTTGAGATACAGTTGAATTTCTGCCAGTAGTCTAATTACTCTTTGGAATTACATAGAAGATAATTGTTTAATAAAGAAAATGTAGAAAACACTCATCGTTATTTCAAATCTCTGAGTCATACTTCAATAAACATTTACAAGTGCTACACTGCTTTATACTGATTACAAACTTAAACAACAACGTTTTCATGGAATCTCATATCTATCGTCTTCAATGGTTTGAATGCAGAGGTATAAGAATGTACAGTAAAATATTTATTCTCAAACAACATATTCAGATGTTATAGTTATACATATGAATACATAGTCAAAAGGCAAGTGATTTAAGATACATCAATGTTCAATGCAATTGTGTCAGTTTTGTTCTGATTGATTATACACTTAATCATTTGTTGTCATACTATATCATACATTTTATATTAAAATACTTAAAAAGGAATGTTATAAGTGGAATACACTTATAACAATGGCCAAACAATATTATTACAAAACAATGACAGGATGTCATATAGTTTATAAGAATCATGATACATTTTACTGGACCCTGAGCACCTCATCATCCATCTTTTCGACAACAAACTTGGTGTAAATCTTGGAAGCTATGAAATTCCAACAAAATGTTTAACCGTAAGTTATGGTAGTTCGAAAGTTAGACGAGTTTCAAGACAAAATATTGCAATCAGTCTTCACGACTACTCTCTGCTTAACGACTCGTTCACTAATGTGTCTCTACTTCCGATATTTGGAGGAATTATTTACTGTAAGTAGATATTCTTATGAGTATTATTACATCAAGGTGAATGTAAATATTTAACTTGTTCTTTCATTGTTAGCTGAGTTAGCGTTAATAAGGGTGTTTATAAATGATTCATCAGGTTTTAATGTCCAGTGTCTCACTTGTTTCTTATCTTCTTATCTCATTCTTATAATTTTGACATATGATTAAAGAACATGTTTTAAATTTTTATAATCAATACTCATTCTTGAATTTTCTTAGGTTTGCTTACATCTAGTTCAAAATTATTACAATTCATGAGGTTATCTTTTGTGTATTTTAATTATGTTTTTAGTTTTTGATTGACATCTGCAGCGTGTGTTAGGCAGGTGTTTTTTTTTTCTCTGGGGCTAAAATAAGAACAAAGTGTATATTCCGCCAATGCTACAAAATCTTCATCTTGAACAATATGCATCGCCATAGATTCAATCAGCCTTTTAATGCTAGCTGGAGTATGTGCCGAATTACAACATCAATTGGAAACTTGTTCCATGGCTAATGGACGCGACATCGAGCACTATATCTAGTATCTAAGAAAACATAAATATATTTTCTTTCTATTGATGTAGTTTTCATCGATATTTGTACAGTATTGAGGCGAATGCAAAGTGTTAAAACCTGATGAAACATTTATAAACTCTATCAAATTTAAGTGTAGAACTTTAAGTACTAGCCTACTGTATTGTAACCAATTCCCATAATGCATAGCAAATGAAATATCTGCATAGTTTAGGCATACGCTTAGTTTAATTGGTTGAGGCAATGAAAGGAACATACATTTTCGTTATGACGTTTCTCTTAATATTTTGTGATATTAATTAAGCTTAATTACATGTTCAATTAGCTGCATTGAAATTAATAATTAAAAAAAAGAGTAAAATGTTATTATCGTAAAAAAATAGATTGGGAAGGACTTATTAAAATATATTAATTGTGTTTGATTATTATAAAACTGTTTAATAAGGACTTATTACGTGAAAGTGGTAATAGAAACAATTCATAAGTAAGTGAACAAACATTTATAAGGTTTACACGCTATTGAAATAGTTTATCGATAACATAGCAAAATACTAAATACCATTATTTTATATAACACTCGACATTTTTTGTATGCTGCAATATAATGTAATCTATTTCATGACAATTATTAAACTGCATTATGAAGGCATAGATCAGTTTAATTTACGGATTTTGTAATATAATTAATCACCTTATAAAAGTAGTATATTTGGTACAAAACATACTGGATTCTTTCATTGGCACTAATTAAAAATATTTTCCTTAGTCATTAAACTTTAATATTGAAGACATGTTGCTGGTAATTCGATTATGTAAAAATGTTGACATAGTATTTTCTTTATAATCTATTTTGATTACAATTTCATCGTATGTGAACTAGTTTCTACATGCTTTATAATCTTAAAAATACTACTTAGCGTGATCACTTACAGCTTAACAGTTCACTTTATTGTAAAATTATTTTAAATGTGCGTTGTATAGGTATGTAAAATCGAAGCAAAACCTTTTTGTAACATCATAGACATTGTTTATTGCATAACATCTCATATAGCTAATAATTATGTACGTGATAGTCAGAAATGTCCCCGTATAGTAAAAAAACGACAGTTTCATTGTTTTTCGAAATTTTAAAAGTGAACTATGTCAGTGTGACGCCAGGCAGAGTTCCCTGACCAATGAGGTGTTAGCTAATGTTCTCACCCATAAATAACACGGGGATATATAACGACAGTTTTAGTACAGTAGTCATTATTTTATATTATATTGTATTTTTATCACAATTATATTAAGTTTATATAACTTATTGTTAAGGTATCATATTCTTAAAAATATTCATACTTTTCTTACTGATAGAGTACACCATTGAATGGCCACCCCCTACCCAGTGAATGACCATTTAGTATAAAATGCATCATAATGCTTTCCGTTTTGCCTAGGCTATTGCAAGTCATAAAAGTAACTTAAGTCTGATTTGAATCTACTCTTCGACTGGTTTAAGAAGAAAGTTTCAATAATTCTTTTGTTAAACATATATGACAATTAAGTCCAACGAGATCATCTTTAAGCATCCCACCATAGCATCTCGTACAAAAAAGTTTGGTTGGGTTTGTGATGTATCTTTATGGAAACTGCAATATATTGAATGTAATTCAAAGTACAAATGTTAAGGTACAACTCTGTACTCATTGTAGATCGAAATCCTAACCAAGAATTATTTTTTAACACTTTTCGGTAATTTACTATATCACAGATTTGTGTAAAAATACAGTGAATGGCCGTATTTGGATCAATTCTGTCCTAAATTTAACGATATAATGTTTAAATATAGTTATCTAAACTAACAACTAACCTAACTTAAGGGATAAATTTAATTTAACCTCACAAAATAGCTTCATATACTTACCTTAACATACCTATATACTACTAACCATAACTATATACCGTACTACTAACGATAACTAATCTTTTCGACCAAAAGTTGGGCTTTTAAAAAAGTGGAAAATATTTTAACGTCCTTTTGATTGCAATTTCAACACGCAATTTTTGCTACCAATTCCCCTATCATTTTAGATGATTGATGGCAAAATGTCAAGCTGTTAATTGGTTTTGTGGCTTTACTTGGATGAAATTATTTATCATCAGTGAGTTACTTTATAATTAACATTTTTTGCTACACCACGTCACATTTAAGCCAATATTTATTATGTGATTGATGATATTTGTATTAATTACTTAATACATGCGATAGAATTAACAATCGATTTTTTCTTGCCTTTCAGTTCTGATTAAAACGCTCTAGCATAATTTATTTTACTATGTTTTTTTTTTACAAGCACGATAATCAATATATTTAATAGAAATATACTAGTGAACAAAAAGAGCTTTGACTATTTTACAGTAAACTTATTTTATGTTGCACCTAGACCCTGATTAGTTTTGTTCGGGTTTAAATGTAAGTTCATAAAAAAAAATATTTAATTATTTTGTTTAAGTCGACATTCCCTCAGACGAGCAAGGCTTGCAATTAACTGTGATATCCAAAACAATAAATTCCTTGCATACACGAATATTTGGATTTTAGATCGCTCTCATATTGTCATTTCCAGTATTTCCATCTAAAAACTTATCGCTTAAAAAATGTTACACTCTAAACTATTAATCTTGACAATTAAATTGATACATTCCAAAAAAACTCAAATGTTTATTTGATTAATTGTAGCATGGTAATTTAAAATGATATATTTCACTTTTTAAAATTGGGGTCAAAATGTGGTAATTATAGTGGCACATAGTGCTTACAGCTTAACAAAATAACAGGAAATAATCTTCAGTGTCAAAATACATTCCTACCACCAGTATAGTCACCCCTACAGAATATTATATTAAATTGGGATTCCGTGGCCCCCAAATGGACCTACTG
Organism: Macrosteles quadrilineatus; assembly: GCF_028750875.1. Lineage (NCBI taxonomy): Eukaryota > Metazoa > Arthropoda > Insecta > Hemiptera > Cicadellidae > Macrosteles > Macrosteles quadrilineatus. The sequence continues at coordinate 73,462,717 of NW_026542601.1, forward strand.
GCCTAGATCTTGGTTTATGATTCTAGGTTAAGTACAACTTATGTACTTGGACGCCATATAAAATCACACTAAACACAACATTCTTAATTGACTTAAATGACACACATTTTGGTACTTGACGAAATGCAATGTGTTTTTTAAGTTTTACTGACATAAATACTAGTTGTTTATGCCATAAGCTATTTAAGAGTGATACACATCAATTTCAAGTACTAAATAGTATTTTATCACCAATACTTTGTCGAAAGAGTCATAAGTTTTCATGAAAATGAATGATCATTCATTAATACATTTTATAATTTAGTATTACAACGAGTCGTCTATCAGAATATTTTTAAATTCTAATGAAAGCAATCCCTAGAAACACTGTGTAGTTGAAAATTGACTTTTACAGTTACAGTAATAATGTCCGTACAAAATGAGATCAATTAGATTAGATACCCAAACAACATTATGGTGCACACAATATAATTATTATACTATTACAGTACAGTATTGTGTGAACTATTTGGCATATTAAATGCTGAATTTAACCACGACTGAAACATTAGCATAATGTTTCCTGGTCAACATGACGACTATATTGGTTGTAATAAGAGATTTTTCCCAATGTAATCGATACAATTTTCTATACAATTTGTATTTCAACAATTACGACATTAATAATACTATATTAATACTATATTAAATATTATACTAAATTAATGGATATTTGTCTTCTATTAAAAGTTCCTCATTATGATGAGATAGTTAGAGATACATATTTTAGCCATGAATTTTATATTCTGTATTTTATCTCCAAGTTTCAACCATGGAAAATCATAACTATATGCAGATTGCTCATAAATCGTAATATTTAGAGTTCTGTATCACATCCTATTTGAATATGACCTAGTTTCTCAAGCCAACACATATAACCCTAAATATGTGCTAGCTTACCTTAAATTATATATTACTATATTAAAGGTGTCCAAAAGAAAAAGAGGTTTGTTTGCAAATACTTTTAACGAGTTTTATAGAAACGAATTCCTACATAGATATTACTTCCCTATTAGTGAGGGGACGTGATAGTTTAGTCAGCAAAAAACGTTGTTAGGCTAAGTAAAAATTAAAACCATTCATAAAAAAGGAAGGTTTCTACCAAAACAATTTATATTATTGAATTTTCCAAAGAAAAAAATAACTTAGTGTACGTATTTTGAGCTTTCAAAATGCATAGCTTTGAATTTTTTTTTCCTGAGAAAGATGGTGCCTTAACCCATTTGTGTGTGTAAAATGCTAATAATTTAATTGCATTTCCAACAAAAGGTTCACTGTAGAGTGTAAGTGTATTCCCAGACTCTAGATAGGCGTCTCTATGGTTCCAGAACAAGTAGTATCAATTTATAAGAAGTATTACATGCAATAAATATCAAAACAAAGAGAACAATTTACTACTACAGTAGAAAAATCACAATTTCGTCACATATATACAATAAATATACAAAAACGATAAAACGGCAAAATTGTTTATCTGTATTAAAGTGTGTTTTTAAATGCAATTAATGGAAGCGTCAGGAGGGATATTATCGCTAGAAGAAGAATTTCTTTACAATGAATGATTACAGCATCGTAATTACTTCTTAAGAAAATCTTCCATCTAGAAAATTTGGGCTTTACAACATTAATGTAGTATCTCGTTGGACTCCCATCATGATTTTACCTTTTTAAATCATTTTTTGGAATGTTGTAAAATGAATACAACGAAAAATATATTTTTTTGTACACGGTGATTTTACAAGGAATAATAAACGAAAAGTTACCGTGCTTTAAGATGAAATTAGTTTCGTTAATGATTACACATGACAACCAGATCATGGAAAATTCCGATGTTTCCACTAACGTTTTATATTAGTTGGTAATGTTAAATAGTAGTTACATGGTGGTTTTGAAATATTAACAATTGTTCATCTTGATATAGATAATATATATAAATAAAGCCACTTAAAAACCATAAGGAATAACTTTAGTTCCAAACGAAGAATAACATACATTGCATTAGTAGACTAATAGACTAGTCGTCCACCTTCAAATGAGGGTGTTGTCAGTTCTGTTGCAAAATGGCAGAGGGTTTTACAAAAATAATATAGATAGCCTACCTACAACTTCATTTAACCTAAATTGATTTCAAAGCGTTACACAAAAATATCACTTTAATTCAGGTAAATTTAATCTATTTCGATTGAAAAATGCAACGTCAAAGACAGGACTCAATTTAAATTTCAATACCACAAACGTACTTGCACTATCATGTGTGCATTGGCATTGACCTAAAATTGACAATTTATCTGCAGTTTCATTCTACAATTGTGACACTTGGTTCTAGAATACATAAAAAACAACTTTGGATTTTAATTCATACCATAATCTAAAATGACTTTGGTTTTGATAAACGTGGGTTTACTTAAGGTTCGATATTTTACCATCGATTTTTCTCGCCTCAACTATTGCATATAATAATTATATCCTAGCCATGTTTTATTTATTCAAAGAATTTATGTAAATACAATTAATTTAAAAAGAAATTTCGAAATAACCCATTTTTTATTTTATATTAACCAAATAAATCCACTATATACTACCCATAGGTAAACATTGATTTAAAAAGATATTAGTTCAAATATTAAACTTTGTACGCTAAATTGCCTGAAATTATCGTTTTATATTTTTATGGTTTATTGGTACGATTAACTGATTTGTAAGTATATTTAACTAGATGTTCAATAAAAAATGGAACAAGGGCTGTAACTAACATTGCTACTGTTAGGATAATTAATATCTCTCTCATATTCTTTTGATAATTAATTGATTGTTTATTTACTTTAATTAGGCAAATAATATTATTCAGTTTTAATACTTAGGGAAAAACTCGGGAAGCAAAATTAAGATGGATACTTTAACTCAATAATAGATTAACAACTTTTTTAAATCGTATATTTGATCAAAGCTACCAACCAAAACCCAAGTTGATTTAAGTTTTCAACCCTTTTAAAGCTAAAATAAACATTATTGTGAATCATTTAACAACGTGATGTCGGTTAATATTTCTGTTTAAAAAGTACGATAAGTAACAGTTTTAATATTTAAACTCTACTTCATTTGTGTATTGGAGTCGTACATAGATTCTAGGAAAACAAATGTTTTTTTGTATGTATTAAAATGTTATGGAATATCCCTCAGGAGTTTTCAAACAAATTGCGGTCTAAAAATACGATTATAAACAGTGTTTGCAAACAACAAACTACAGCAAAGAGCTCTGTAAATAATGCATTCATTTTATCTGTGCAAGACGCATACATTTTCTATGAAATAAAAATGAAACAAAATTAGAGCACTCCATTCGTATAAAGGGTTAAATATAACCCCTCGGAATTGGTTGGAATCTTTATGGTATTTCGTTATCAAATATGTGTCAAAATCTACTTTTGTCGAGGAGGAACAGTTAAATATAAAGCAGGTCTATTAAATGAGATCTTTAAATTTAATAATCTTTATTTTCGGCCAAAAGGAACAGCGTTCTTTGACGCCTCCACATATAATTTCTAACTGTTCTCGTTCTGTTGTGTTTTATGTATGTGAACAAAGACATATATGATAAAAGAGATGTTAATGATGTTGTGTATGCCGGGTGTCTTATAATAGTCACCCCTGATTAATTTTTAAATGGCTGTATATATATCTCATGTTTTATGGCATTTTAGGGCACCATTTAACAAAAGCACTTAGACTCTAAACAATAAAGTGGTCCCAAAAAATAACTCCTAATCATCTGATAGGTATTATCATGAAATTAGCCAAAACGAATGTGGCTTTTTTAGGCGTTTGAGCCAAACAGACCCGTGTCTTTACAAGCCACCTGTGACGACAAGACCAGGAGGAAAATTACAGCTAAGAAAACAGTCTCCAACCTCACGGTTATCCTATGAAAACACACTGTGTGTTTAATAGCGAAGTCTCATGTTATGATGGAAAACAATAACCTAAATTTTGATCTGAACAAATTTTTAGGATTCCTTCGTAGAAAAATATGCTTAATAAACAAAATTATATAATCAACAGATTTAAATGAATATTCATGGAGTTCAGGAGTCAAGATGCGCAAACACTAGACTCAAAAACCTTTACCAGGGGTTTAATATTCTCGACAGCTTTACTGCAGCACTATATTTTGAGAATTTTTATTATTTTGTTGAGTAGTTTCTTTTAAATAAAAAGTAAATGTGTACCAAACATTGTTGGTATCTGTTTTCTTCCACATCATTTTAGTTGTCGATTAATTAATGTTTGTTATGTAATGCAAAATATACTAACCATATTTTGGTGAGTTAACGTAGATATTATAAAAATGGCAATAACAAAAACAGAGTTTCTTGAATTTTCTTGGATAAACGGGTTGAATAGTACGATTTAGTCTGTTTGGTTACGTGACCTAAGACTCCTAAATGCTGGTCCCATGTGGTCTAAACAAGTTTCTCACTCCCCTAGTGGCAGTGGAATTGTTTTAACAAGTTTAACACCGATATTACCTAACTGTCAACTTAATGAAAGGGAAAATTTCAAACAATATTATATGAAAATGTTTGGAAACGCATTTAATATATAATAATTTAATTGTATGATGATATATAAAGATACTACTACAAGAATCATTTGGCGATCAAGGGAATATAACCTTATATGTGTATATTATATTTAAAGAAATAAAAAATCTGCCATAAAGTTATTTTTTGTCTTAATATTTTTGACCATTTCCTCCTTCCAAGAAGCTGCGAGGTGGATCACAATGGATGACATATGAAGGAAGCTGATCTTCTCCTTGGTTCAGTGCTCAAGGTGCTCAAGGTTGGAGAGCCTCAGATCTGAAGTGTAATATCGGGTAATGGGAACTGTATGTAAAGGGGTTTTTAATTGTTACCCTTAAAGGGTACAAACAAACAACAAATTTCATTTCAGCCTTTGTGTAGGGCTCATAAAATCGAATTGTTTAGTATACTGAAGTGTTGTGGAATGTTTCAGGGTCATAAAGAAAATCAATAAAAAAATTACATTTGAAATTCTCTTGTACAATAAAAATCACTTGTTTATAAGGTTCATAAAAAAATACATTTTCAAGCGAAACTTTAAAGTCAAAAAGGTTTTTCTACTCTATAGAGGTAAGTACTTGTTAAAGTTAATTTTATTTTAATAAGAAATAAATCTGACATGAGTAGGGAAATATTTTTATTGAATACTGGGCAAATTTTATTTCACTCAGATGTAGGTTTACTGTGGTGAGGATACCATTGATTTAAAGGAGGAATTATAATTTAAAAACAAATCATTATTTATTTAGAAAATATTTACAAATTCTTCAATTATATTAATACATATTTAAACCTTCCAGATAATGTTGGAACATTAAATTATATCAAAATGTTTAATCATTGGAAAGGAATTTTGTAGTTGTATTAACTACATAGTTTAGCATTGTTTACATATCAAATTTTACGTTGCAATAGCGGTAGCAGGAGTTATTTCAGTTCACTTTGTCTTCCAATAAAAGTTCTTCGACAGTTGTTTAAATGATGAAGCGTTTTGTTGGTGCATTAAATAGTTTTAAATGTGAAAATTCCCAATTTTAGGCCTTGTGTTTGGTAGTAAATAAACGTGTTTTTTTTTCAAATTTGTAACTGGGTAGGTGGTTAGCTTTTTGTATTTCCGTGCGGGAGGGACAGGTTCAATTCCCGGCACATTCACTAAACATTTATTTCGTTAGTTGACCTCTCATAAAATGCCATTAGTCTAGAAAGAAAAAAACATTAACACTAATTGAGGTTTATATAATTGAAATAGATTTTAATTTTTAATCTGTTACCTAGGCTTGAATATGATGCAGACTATTAATTGACTGACATCGTATAGGTATTATCTTCTTAAATTAATTAGTTTAAAATCATAAAACGTTGCTTCATTGCCAGTCAGGCCGCTCTAGTTTATTTATTACATGCTAGAGTGCTCCAGCTCTGCAGAATCTGCTGCAGTATGTGTGTTACATGTGGTGCAGTGGATTGTAGGCTTTTCATTCTTTAAATTTACTCTTTTTCATAAGGCAACTAATAAAGTACACCTTTTATCACGATATATACAAATAACGTTGGACTTTTCTGTAGGTGGACGTTTTTCAGATACAGTATACATCGGGGGAATAAATCCAGTAGGTAAACATCCAAACTCCGAGACCTACCCTAAGATAAGAAATAAAGATAAAATGCAGGATGATTTGTTATTTCCTTATTTACCAGATATCCACCATTTCGTATTTTTTACATAAACATCTTAATCTTTAAATTCTTCCAACTCATCTTTAACATAATTTGTATGTTTGTAGAACTAGGTAGAAATTACCTTTAATAAAATTAAAAAAAAACAAATAACCTGATCCAGTTCTACATCTTTAAATTGCAGCTATTTAACTTTCATGTTTTAAAATAATAAAAAATGCAGATTTTATAAAATAATTCATCATGCTTTTATTTAACAATTAATGTTACCTATAAAACTACACCAAGCTAATACACGAATATTAAATAGCTGAAACGTCCCGAAAAAATGTAAATTAAGGTAGCCTAAGGCCTCATTTCGCCTTATTTTACAACTAAAAATCGTAATATTTCAGCTAATTTATAACCTTTTAAATATTCAACTGTGTATTTTTAATTAACTTTTTGAATACTTTATACGTTTTCGTTACAGATTAATTTGAGCTTTCCCATTTTACAACTTTGAAAGATAAAAAAAAGCTCTACAATTTATTAAAATATGAATCCCAGTAAACCACATGACAGCTATGTTCGTTTAGTGCTGAGTCGGCATTGGCTCTGAGGTGTATCAGCCGGATTGACAATATTAGTGACTGCAAATCTGCAAAATCAGCATTTTCAAATTGACACTGTAAATGGTTTTAAAATGTGTGCAATTTTTACTACAGAGAACGTATATTCAAGTATGCACGTGTGAACAAAATGTAATCTTTGGATACATGATTTAACTTGAGAAATTCAACAGACTTAGAATAATGTTTAAATCTACAGCTTAAGTACTAAATTTTATGAATCTAACTTAACTTCACCAGCAACGTAGGCTATCAACTTAATGTCACTATTTTAATAGCTATATATAAGTACGTTTTTATACGTTTTAGTTAAGGTCCATTTCATTATAACTTGTGCATTCTATTACTATTCAGTTTATTTATATACTCCTAGAATCATGAGAGTCATTGAATTCATGTACAATAACGAAAAAAAAATTTAAAGGTGGAGACTTCAATACATTAACAATCATAAGGTCCCACAATCATCTTTGAGTAATGACCGAAAATCAGCTGGCTGGACAAGACTTCACAGGCTACGACTTGGTTACATGTTGACTGGCTTGAGGTATAGAGATGAACAATTTCAGTCCTTTATCCTTTAACGGTTTAGAGTAAGTTCAATGAAGTTATCTTAGTAGTCTGATTAGCGTTATCCTCAACTTAAATTACGGTCAGCATTTGCACTATGCAATGTGAATACATATTTCAATTTATGTTTTTCAACGATCATTATTTAAACTTTTCACTACTAGCAAGCTAAATTGTAAGTTCTAGGAACCTCTACTAGAGATTGCGCCATACATCATTATGTATTACCAAACACAATGACTATACTTACTTATTACGAAATAGAAAAAACTAAACATATTACCAGCTTACAACCCTTTTCGAAGTCAGTGATACAAACACACTTTTAATGCTCATCTAATACAGCTAAAAACCATTTATTACAATATATCGGCATCAGGAGAGTTGGTTGTGTTGTACAGGTTGAGTGGACTGACAACCCAATCCCAGAATCCTATTTCCGCTCAGTATCACTCTCATCCAGGGAATTCTTTACGTTGTTGTAGTTTCAATTGTCTATTATTTCGGACCTGAATTTGGGTTTAATAAATTTTGTTAAAGCAATTAACCATGGAAATGTAGTTCAACATTTACATTAGTATTCAAATCAGTTATGAAGTCTATTCTCCCGAAACATGTTGTAAACATACAATTAATTATAATGTATTAATCATTCAGGGTGTAAGAGTTTTATCATACTAAATTTTACTTTTGAATTTCAAAGTTCTTTCTTACTCTTTTTAGAGGGATTTTTGTAATCCTATATTTTATCTCCCCTAAGATTATTATTTGAAATGTAATTTTACCCTACTAAATTATATAAATGAGTTCAATTAATCTTTTTACAAAGGAAGTATTGACCATAGGTGTGTTGTCTTCAAAATACAATACCATTCAAAATAGCCAAGGCAATTTTCAGGAGTATTTGCCATTTAGGTGTCGATTTAAATGTGAAATAGCATCATGACATAACATAACACAATAAACATAACATAACAATAATAAAATGTCTTTCGTTAAAACAACATTTTGTTGCAATTCCAAAAGATTTTTTTTTTGTAAAAGTTCAAGACTACTTTTATCCCTTTTGTTCGATGCTGATTCGAATGAACAAATGTGGTTTATTTCTCCAGTGATACATTGTCACCCCTGGTAACTGACCCTGTGACTGATAACAGTTCCTTATCATTCACAGGGTGCTTTGTTTCATGTTACAAAGCCTACCCAGTTTGTGTTTTATCGTTTCATAAATCACATTCTTCTTGTCACTTTTTTTGATAGTTTCTAGTCAGGATATCAAAAGATAAACAGTGATATATTGACAATAATTGTGAGTTTCAAAAATAAAATTAATTTTGGAATAAATCACGATACTTTGATGGTTTATAGTTCAGAAAGATTCCACCCATTGGTTTTGCAACAACTGAGAATTGTATTTACGTTCATTCTCTTAAAACAAAACAGTACATATATCAATTCATCTACACAGCTTAGTCAGTATTTTGTTCTTATGGTTCATATAAGTTTTAGCACAATAAATTATGTTATCCAGTAACGGTTTTATCGAATTAATCTTATCTGGTAAAGGTTTTATAGAATAATTAATGATAAAGGAAATTTCTTGCTTAATTAGACAAATTTAATATAACTCCTCTAAACAATTTTAGAGGTTTATATAACCAATCCAATAAAATAGGTTGTCATGTATATCAGTTTAAAACCTGTATGGAATGTAATCGAAAATTTAAATAGGATGAGTTGTGCAGATAATGAAGAATGTTTTGTGTGTGTAGATTACAACAAAACCCCAAATCAATGTATACATTTTATGCACTGAAAATTTTTTTCATCAATATGCTTATTTTTTTATGACAAAGGAAAATAACGAACCTCCAAGGAGCTGTACAACATTAACTATCAGATAAAAGTTTTAATCATTTAAATAGGTACACTTCTATGCTGCACTATTTCTCTGAACAGAAAAAAATATTAATAATAATACTTGTTTTTTGTATAGGTAGCTTTTATCATATTCCAAAATAGTAGGTACATGTTTGATTTATTTTAACGTTTTCACTATTGTACAATATTATTAACACGATAAAGATAAATATCTAAATTAATCACAAAATGAAAATTGATACAATTGTCTTAGTATTGTGAAAAAATTCTTTGACATGCTACAAAACTGTAGTAAGAAAACATGAAATTAGTTTAGTCAAATACAAAAACTGCTAAGAGATCAAATGGTTTTTGAAGATATAATTTTACAATATAAGGGCTTTTCGACGTGCAATGTCAAAGAAGATATATTTGAAGTGAAAACAGGTTGTGTTGACGGCTGCTTATCTCAGTTACGTCAGGAGTTCAGCTTCAAACTTCTTGACATACCATATTATTCTAGGGTTGCTTAGAGCTTGAAGCTTATAAAAGTTACTTTAAGATATGCATATTATAGAATACTTTTGTTCCTACGAGTATTTAGGATATACCGAGTAATAAGGTGTTTACGGAGGGTCATGCTATGTGACTGACACAATAGCCAAAACTTCAAATTACCAGAAATAGTGGTTAACGAATTCCCAAAAGGAAAAGTACCCAGAGAAAGTGCTGAGGGAAATTGCACAAGACTTTCACCAGAGCTGTTACTGCGTACTCCCCCCACCCTCAAAGTACCTTGCACACCTACTTAAGGCGCACCCTTAAGAGACTCCAGTTATTTGGGCCCCCGGCCGGACCCCGCTGGTAGGGGCCTTGATGGGTTGCATGCACCAGAGGTGCGTTGAGCCTGGTACGACACAGGTACAGTTGCCGTATACAAATTAAAAACCAAATATATGTCTTCCTTCAAATAATTATGATCTTTCAGAAAGTATGATTGTAATTATTTATGATACTGTCCATAAATGCTTATTGGTATACATGTGGGATTAGATGTTATAATAATAATTGTAATAATCCATGCCTAATCCATGCCTGCATTCTTTCTTATGTTAAAACTACCTTCTTTGAACTAACATATGTTTTATCTTATTATTATGATTTTTGTAAACATTATCCAATTTAAATACACATCTTTTGTCAAGTCCTATTAATTTTTGTCTTGTCTGTCTTTAATATTTTTAACAATAATAGTCCCAGATACGTATTCTCTAAATATTCATTGTACGTATCTTGGAACGCAAACACATCTGCATCAATATCTTAAACCTCTTTCTAAGACACTTTTCAAGTTCAAACCTTCAGAGTTAATTTTGCAAATGTGTATAAGTTATTCTACAAGTCTCCACCGACCTTCACAATATCCTTATGTGTGTCACGTCGTAGAAGTTATAGATGATAATGTGAAGTTACAATCCTTTGAGGCATTGCTCTTTTAGCAAAACCCAGGAGATAATGTTATGGTTAGTATAAAGTGTTACGTTAGAAAGTTTTCTAAGAAACTAATGATATTTGTCATAGCTATAACTAAAACTTTATTTCAAGTCTTGGTCCTTTGCAATTACTTTTATCAGACATATTCTAAAGCTTATCATTGCGCGTAACATACATATACAGGTTGCAATTCATTATAGTTAAATGATACAAAATACACCATTCACCTTTAACAATTCATACAGATGAAACGGTGGTTTAGATTTTGAGTTAAGGTTACTACGGATTTTTTTTATTGTTAAGTAACAAATACAGTAAATGATACCCATGTATTATAAAGTTCAATACAGGCCTACTCTCGGCTTGCATTATTATTTGGTCAATATCTGCTTAATTTATCTCTGAAATCAACCGTTTGTTAGAAAGCGGAAATGAAATGTCTCACACGGAAATTGCATTAATCGATCTTTCAAAGGACATTATCAGATAGATTAAATGTCGTGCGTAAATGGTTTGTGGGTGCTTTGGTATTATATAAACCACACCGATAAATCAACCTCCAAATAAGATTTTAATTAGTTTAAATTACACAATCTTTCTAACAACCTAACCTAAGCTTCCTAAATAATCTTAAAATTGCAGCTTACATAGTAAGAACCTTGTTAAATGTTACTTTACAAATGAAATGAAAAATTCTATATTTTTCTGGCAAAGTTAGGGCCACATGGCACACAAACAGCCTATACAAACTTAAAATACGTCCATGAATAACAAGTTTTGAGAATTAATATCATTAAGCCTTAAATTGTCTGAGGTGAATAATTCCTTTATCTTGTAGGTCGGAATTTTAAAGCTTCTTTTCGAGAAGATTACAGGGATTTACAGCCACATTGTTTACATTCCTTTGCAGAGTAGGATAATCTGTATTTCAAGAATATTACGATTATAATCTTCTTAAATTTTGTAAAAATCGATTTCATTCTATTTCAATTCATGGAAATAATCATTCATACAATGTAATACATTTGTTTGCAGATTAAAATTCCCGTGAAATTTTTAGACACAATATTCCAAAAATGTAACTTAATAAAGAAAAATCTAACTTTTCTTGATTGTCTTACGAGGAAAAAAGCATAACCATTTTTTAGCTGTTCTATTTTGTGGGAATTTGTGGAAACAATAATGTGCTAAATGTTTATTAACATTTTCTAATGTGAACTTTTTAAAATACATTTGAAATAACTATCCTTCATAAGTTAATTATTTTTGGAGTTCCTAAGTTTCAAGAAAGCAGAAAAAATTAGAAAACTGTTTGAAATAAAAATTTATAATAATTTAATTATTGAATAATTAACTTACTTTTTGGTTGAGTAACATATTCAATTATAGTACTTACAGTAGATATTAAAACAGTCTATCTTTAGGCTATTACAATTGAATATTACAATACTATCATACTAAATAAAACTACAGACGATACTGGAGTATGCATCCAGAAAAAATCTGGATTTTATAACATTTTTTCATCTTGACAAAGCAGCTTGGCCACTTGGGAAGGCTTACTGATGTTTACACTTAGGCTTCATGAAATGACAAATCTGGTGCAACTAATCCTTGCTAACTGGCGGCGTAATATTACTTCCTTTATTCAAATTTTATAAAAGATGAAATAATAATTTTAGACTGAAATATAATTATTTTTTTTCGTCCGATAAGAACCAATCTGTCAGATTGTCAAAAGATTTAGCTTTTATGTTTTTAAACAAATCCACTTATAAAATATTTAAAAACAACTTTTACATTTGTAAATGTACATTGTGATGGATAAAAAACCTTCAACATTGTAATCCGAACTACTACACTTTTTGCTTAACCTTTCAACAACCTATTAATAATATAAATATAGCTCGTATCTGTCTGTCTGTTTGTACGGGATAAACGCAAAACTACTAAACCAATTGAACTTAAATTTTACAAATATGTATAGCTACTTAACTGTGCATACCAAAATCGTTGCAAAGCATAGGTTTAGCGGTTAGTTGAAACTGTTAAATAAACGTAACCAAGCAACGTTATTTCCAATCAGATATGGTAAATTTGTAACTTTTACACTTGGATGCCCAACCAACAACTTTGCTCCGAAACAAGATAAAAGGAAGGAGTACCTTGGTGAGACAGAAGTCTCTCGCTCAGGTACTCAGGCTGGACGAACTGTATAGCTTTTCATACCTAGCTGCAGGTTAGTTATATACAGCTTTTATTTCCTGATGCATTTTGTGCAGTGTTTCTGTATGTGATTGCTTTTTGTACATTTGAAAATTAATCTAAGTGACGAGTTTTGTAAATATTGCATTTTAGTTGTGCAGGTTAAAGACATAAATAGTGAATTTAAAAATAATCTGTTCGTTTATGAGTTCTGATTTTCTTTTAAACGAGCTTCAATCTGGTGTTTCTTTTAGTTTAAATATTTATTCTCATATTTTACACTATTAACAACGATACGTTATTATTGAGGAGTGAACCTTTTGATAACTTGACGACATTTTGTTTGTGTGATATTTCCCTGCTTTTATAAGGTTCAAGCATATGATTATAAGATTTATTCAAAACAAAAGTGTAAACAAAATAATGTCTTAAAATATTTAAGATCGTAAAAGAATTTTATTTATTTATCTTGTATGCGATCAGAAAAGCCGTTTTGATATTTCTGTAACCACCAATGTACCCAAAGCTGTCTTTTTTTTATAAAAACATCACACAACTCAACGATTAAATTACACAACCAAATGTTTCTGATACTGTTATAAGCGTTGCCTTTATTAATCAAAATTATAAATAATTTAAGATGGTATGAAAATATTAAAGTCAAAAATATTTTTTGCCTTTTTTTAGTTGAAGTTGTATTTAACAATAAGTATTATCATTTTGAAACATTTAATATTTAATAAATGTATAATATACAATGTAGTAATATAAAAAATATTGGGTTCGATGATTATTTTTTCCTTAACCAATAGGCACGCTAGTAATGTAACAGTTTAAGAGATCACAACACATAGACATATTAAATTTGAACCAGAGACAAATCAAGACATAACCAAAACATCAAATCGGAAAGACATCAAAACAAGGAACAGCTGCGTTTGATAGTAGAGATGTTAGCCCCTTTCTCAACGTAAAACTTCTTCCAGATTATTGTTTTGAAATAAATTCTACATTGTATTTTTAAAGATGTATTTTGGAGGTTATTCACGTAGAGAAACTTGAAGGAGGGACTGAGTATTTAGGTTTTTATTATCCTGCAATCTATACTTAAATTAATTATAAACATAAAGAAAATTGTTTTGCTTTGTAAAGTATGAAAAATGCCAGTATATTTGCCGATACTTAGTAACTAAACTAAGGATTAAAAAAAATAATTAAATTGAACAAAGGGATACGACATGCGCAATACACTGCTGGTGGCATATTACTTCAGCATTATTTACAATATTTTTAAGGTTAAAATTTACGTATTTACATTTAATTTATGCTCCATAATGTATGGCCACCTTGATAGAGATAAAATAAAACTTTAATGATTTTTAAAACAAATTTGGATATGTTTAGTGGTTTATGTAAAATGAAGAGACCGTTAAGTTTATTAGGTTATTAGTATCTATACAATTGACTAACTTAAAAAAAAAATCATGAACAAAACAAATGTCTTAATCAATGCAGAAACAATTGTTACCCCAGAAAACTGGATAGAGGATCGTTGTTTTATACAGGGTGTCCCAGAAATCTCTACGGACCTTTTTAAGGCATCATTCCATGAGACAAAACAAAATATCAAGTAAAAATTGTCCAACACTTAAAACTTACCCGTACAACCACATTTTTTTATTATTTGATAACAGCTTTGTGCAGTGAATTGGAATTTTATGCATGGATTAAAAACTAAAAGACCTAATTTGCGGAAAATACTTCTCTCATGTTAAGTTACAAAATAGTGGGAATTTAAAATTTTTAAACTAAAATATACATGCCATTAATACTGTAATAATACATGTAATATAAAATATACATGTAACGTAAAATATAATCATGTAACTAGATGATTTATGAGGTACGGTTCCTTATGTATTTTTTTATTTTCTTCCTCTTGACTGTGCCACGTAAAAAGAAAAGAAAAACACGCAGAAGTCCGCCATGTAAAAAAAAAATAAACAGCTGTAACCCTTTCACTACTTATTTTTATTTTTTTTATAATAACAAACAAATTTTGCATGTTTTCTCAAATTTAAATTAAAAAAAAGAATGAAATGGCAAGAAGAGAGTGTGAGCTTTTTAACTTCTCAGAATGATTTATATTGAAATATATTGCAGCTAGGGCACTACTAACGTTTTACTGCTTCTGACATCATATTCCATGTTTATCGTTTTATTGAAAAGCCAACGCATTCAACTTGACTTTTGTTTAAAATTCATACATATATCAGCAGCTTGACAAACATTTGTAGCGTAAAACATAAAATACTTTGAAACTACTGTAAGGTTCCAAATGAGATGCTAAAGTAATACAATAAATATACAGATTCGCATTGTTTACGTTAGTTTAAGTTGACATCACAGATTTTGGTAGGTGGTATACAATTAAGTGGTATCATCATATTGGGGGGGGATGATTTCCCTCAATGTAAGAGGGTTGCCCCTGGACTACTTTTCCAGGCCAATTTTAAACCCCAACATATTTCTCGTATCTCTTCTTAAAAATACATAAATTCATTTCACAATATCCCCTCTCAGCTGCATAGCGTCATACTAAAAATACATATTATGTTTCTATTTTACTAAGACGTTTTATTAGTTCACTTTCTTGTCTGGTACAATTTTTTTTATAAATTTTATACTAACGTCCCGAAGAGCTAGAGACTTGAAACTAGAACATAGCTCACAAATGGACGACAGTGCAATATTATATCATTTAATTTCATACTTCCCTTGGGCTACAAATGAATATACAATGTAATAATATGAAAAATATTGGGTTGGATGAAATATATTTTGCTTAACCAATAGGCACGCCAGTAATGTAACAGTTTAGGAGATCACAACACATAGATATATTCAATTTGAACCAGAGACAAATCAAGACATAACCAAGACATCAAATCGGAAAGACATCAAAACAAGAAACAGCTGCATTTGATAGAGATGTTAGCCCCTACAATGTTAGCCCCTATCGTAGACTTCCATAGGCTTGTTTTTGTTACCTCGCTTTCTTACAAATTTTGATATCAATTTTAAACCTAGTTCCCGATGAGCTAGAGACTTGAAACTTGAAATATTGCTCACAAATGGATGAAAATGCAATTTTATATAATTTAATTCTCATATTTCCCTTGGGCTACTCCCCATGGACTTCCAAATTTTCCATGGTAAATTTTGAAAGAATGTAAATATATCAATTAATTTAAGTAAGCGGTAAATACTTTAATTTGACAGTTCGAAGAACAGAGGTTAAGAGGGAAACAGGTTCTGCTCCCGAGATATTCTAAAAATATAAAACAAGCATTTCAAAGTAAATATAAAACATCTGATTACAGATAATAAGGTTTTGGTAATGTATTAACATTAACATACTATATAAAATAGATCTAACATAATTACACATTAAAGACAAAAAAGTAGAAAATAATTTATAAATAAGAAATACCACGTTTTTAAACGTACTAAAAAGTAGAATATAAAATATAAATGTGTTGAGAGAATAAATACTTAAATAACTTCTTGATCAGCATTGTACGTGTTATTAAATTTACGGAAAGTAAATAAAAGAAACGTCTTATAACACTTAAAACATATATTTACGCTTATACTGTTACTCACAAGACGGTAAATATACAAAAAAGGTGGTAAGTGGTGATCGATTTCGATTGGACACTCCAATCATCATCAGACCCAATAGGCGAATGACAAGAATCTTGAATGGCGTCCCTACTTATACCCTATTGGCTACCGGAAGCACCGGCCAATACATTTTTATAAGTACAACTGGAATCAAAATGTATTTGTTCATTAATCAACTTATTTCTATCTTTACATTTTTCCTTATAAATATACAATTCTTCCCAAGCATTCATTACATATCCTTTCTTATACACATCTGCAATTATAAAAAATGCAACCTGATCGCAGTTCTCAATGTTTTAACGTGAAAGACTCAAGGGGATCAAATCAAGACAATTTTACAATGCGCCTAAGGTCCAAAGCTGCCCGTAAAACGACCAAAGAAAGTGAAGTTGAAAACATTACGTGTCCCATATGTAGACTTATAGTAAACGATGAGGGGGTTCTCTGTGATGGTTCATGTTGCACATGGTATCACAGAAATTGTATGGGCATGATGGAGGACCACTATGATAAGATTGTTGTAGGTGCCAAAGGATATGAAAAATGGTTTTGTCCCTTTTGTGATAGCACTGAGGTCTCAGAAATACTAGACGTTACAACTCCAAGTGCTTCCCAAAAAACTCTGGATGAACTTGGAATAGAATTAAGTCTAAAGGCCACTGATGACAATAATATTATTACTGACGATGATGCCTTGAAAATTGCTGGTGAAGTCGGCAATGCTTTGCTAAAAAAGATAAGTGACTTAAAGGCTGAAAATTTACAGAAAGACAATAAACTGTTAACGCTTATGATGGAAATTGAGGATCTGAAATCAATCAATGACAAACTAGTGATAAGAAAAGAACAGCTAATGCAAATGTTGGAAGACAGTGATAGGGAACTTGAAAGAGTTAAGGAAGAGAAAATAACGGTGCGTAATTTTTATGAAGATCATGATTATGAACAAATAAAAATTTTAAAAGCACAAGAAGACGAAATTGAAAAGCTGCAACACAAACTAAAGAAGCTAGAAAATGACAACGGGTATTCCGAGGAAGAGCACTCATTAAAAATAAGCCCAAGTGAATCCAAGGAAATAGATAGTGATGTTCTGAACAATCTTACAGCACAATTAAATAGACTTACAAATAGCCACTTGTTCATGGAAAAAAGGCTCTCGTCCTTGGAAGCAAACACTAAAAAATCTTCCTGCACAGATTATGAAAGTGTCAATCCACACAAAATTTGTAAAACACCACCTATTTGCGAAGAGCAAGAGATTGCAATTGGAACTCTTAGGAAGCCGCCAATTAGCGCCAAGCTTCTTCTTGAGGGAGAGACATTTGAAGACTTTTTCAACAATAACATTGAAGAATTTCTAAAACAAATCAAAGAAGAAATTCGTGTCCTTCCCAGCAAAGAAACACAACTACTACAGCCGCAATATGAAGAAAATCAACTCCCACTAGTTCTATCTCCGTCAGTGAAAGATAAATCCAATCTAGACACAGCAGTCGAAATCGTAGAAGACAATCATTATTTTTAGGACAGAGCCACAAGATAAAGTCAAAGTTAAAAGACCCAACAGGGTTCAAGAGAAGTTTTATAAATTCAGCGAGAAAAATGCCAAAGGTTTAACTATTTTCCACCAAAATACAGACAGGATCAGTAATAAAATTGAAAGAATGAACCATTTACTCCACTTAACGAATCCAAATTTAGTAGTGATCACCGAACATGGCCAAAACGAGAATGACATAGCTAATACCAGGCTTATCAACTACAGTCTTGTCTCGGCTTTCAGCAGGAACAATGTGATGAAGGGAGGTGTGGCCATATACAAACATGATAGCATAAACAATGATATAATCTCATTAAACCTTGAGCACTTCAGCACCCCTTTGATTTGTGAGGTAACAGCCATTTCGTTTGTTATAAGCAAGAAGTCACGCTTGAATGTGCTGGGTGTTTACCGCCCTCCCAAGAATGATAAGGAATCTTTCTCTCTTGCTCTGCAGACACTCTCGAACGTGCTAGACGAGTGGACTTCAGCCAACAACACTACCGTTATCATCGGGGATTTCAATGTTGACCATCTTCAACCATCCAATGAGAGGACGCTTCTCAATGAACTTCTAGCGACCTATGACATTCAGAGATTGGAACTTCCTCCTACCAGGATCACCAAGGACACATCGTCTTCCATCGATATGTTCTGCATCTCCTCCCAGCGCTTGGGTGAAGTGGATTTTCAGGTGGCTCAAACTGGAATTTCGGACCACACAGGACAACTGTTCAACCTATTGCCTGAAATCAGAGAAAGTGTGCCTATGACGGCAACCCTAAGACACATCAACAATGACACTTTACAACATCTGAAGATTCTTCTTGCTGAACAAGATTGGAATGAAGTGCTACAATGTGGCAACGTCGAAGAAGCTTACGACAATTTCATCACGACTGTGACGCTCGCTTTAAACTCAGCTTGCCCTGTTAGGAGATCCCGAGCGAAACCTCGCAGTACTGTTAAACATGTTTTTGATGAGGAGGCTGGCTTACTGAAGACACAGTACCTCGAAGCGCACAACATCTACATCTTGAGTGGGAGAAATGAAGACAGGGAAATAGCTAATGAGTTAAAAAGGTCCTATGACTTAAAACTGAGATCATTAAGAAAGGCAGCCAATGCAACCTACATCTCAGAGTCCAACAACAAAAGTAAAGCGGTCTGGAAAATTATTAACAGTGAAAGGCAACCAAAGAGAGAACCTTCAAACACAGCACATCTGAACATAGGCGAAACAGTCATTGATGATCCTGTTGATGTCTCTAATGAGTTCAACGCCTTTTTCACGTCTATTGCAGAAGAGACTCTTAAGAAAATACAGACTGAGAAAACGGATCACATCCAATCCCATGAATGGCAGTTTGAATATCCAACATCAGTGTTCACTCCTACATCGAAGAAGGAACTTGTCAAGATAATCAACAGCATGGAAAACAAAACTTCTTCCGGGCTGGATGAGGTGTCTTCGTTGATGTTGAAGCGATGTCATGAGGAACTTATAGAGCCTCTAAACCATATTATCAACCTTAGTTTCAACCAAGGCCACGTCCCCAAGAAAATGAAGTCATCCAAAGTGGTCCCTCTTCACAAGTCGGGAAGTAAATACGAGCTGGGCAATTATAGGCCTATTTCCTTGGTCTCAACTTTCTCAAAGTTGATGGAGAAAGTGGTTCTGTCCAGAATAGTTGACCACCTGGAGAGGAATGGCATCATCTTGGATAAACAGCATGGCTTCATCAGCAATAGATCCACATCTACCGCCTTGGTTTCTCTAGTTGAGGATGTGATAGACAAGCTTGAGGAGGGCCAAACCGTCATGGGCATATTTCTCGATCTAAGTAAGGCCTTTGACTGCCTCAGTCACAGTCTGATCCTGGCCAAGCTCACTGCCCTTGGCTTTGAGGAGAGAGCCCTTGCATGGTTTCAAAGTTACCTAAATGGTAGAGATCAAGTTGTGGAAATCAAGCAAACCAAGAACAATATATGCACCGCTGTGAGATCCAGCAAACTTGCAGTCAATAGAGGTGTCCCTCAGGGATCAGTCTTAGGCCCTGTGCTGTTTGTTCTATTCACGGCCGACTTTCCCGCTTATACAAGTCCTTTCTGCAACATGGTAATGTACGCTGACGACACGGTGCTCATCACATCAAACAAGGATAAAGAAAAGCTTGAAGTTGAATCGTTCATTGCCCTAAACATGGCTGTTGAGTTCTGCAATATGAACGACCTAGTGTTCAACGAATCCAAGACCAAGCAGCTCAACTTTGGAACGCTGAGGGAGGAGGTGTCTGATTTCCCCGATATTGAACGGGTTGAGGCCACAAAACATCTGGGGGTGGTGATCGACAGCGCGCTGACTTGGTGGGGACATCTGGATGGGCTCTGCAGCAGCCTTAGTAGTGTTCTATTTGCTCTCCGAAGAGTGAAAAATATAAGTACTCCGGAAGCTGTCATGACAACCTACAACTCTTTGTTTGAGAGCCGGCTGCGCTATGGGATTGTTCTTTGGGGCGCCACTTCGCAGAGCAATCTAAAGCGTGTGCTCACCATCCAGAAGAAAGCGGTTCGGATGATTGCTGGTCTTGGTTGGAGGGACAGCTGCAGAGAGGCCTTTAAAGACTTGAAGATCCTAACTGTGGTAAATATTTACTTACTGGAGGTGATCTGTTTGGCTGTCTCAGCAGATCCGCAACGAAACAGAGATGTCCACTCCCACCGCACTAGGAATGCCTCAAACTTCAACCTTCCAGCACATCGTACGGCAAGATTTCAACGGAAGCCTACCTACGCCGGAGCAAAGCTCTTTAATGTCCTGCCGGATGAGGTGAAGAGGACTAATCCCGATAAGCTGAAGAAGATCCTGTCTGTTTGGTTGCTGTCACGCCCATTCTATAACATCGAGGAGTTTAAGAACTGGAAGAATGACTCTGTGTAAAGCAAGATCATAATACTCTTTTCTAATTTTGTGTAATGACACCATTTTCAATCTTGATGATTGTAAAATAAAGATCTCTCTCTCTCTCTCTCTCTCTCTCTCTCTCTTACAATTCTTTAAAATAAGTGACACGCAACAAGAGACAAGTGACAAGAGGTGTACCACAGGGCTCAATACTGGGGCCTTTACTATTCCTCATATACATCAACGACTTCCCAGACAAATTAGACAGCACCCAAAAATGTGTGCTCTTTGCAGATGACACTACAATAATAACCCCAACTGTGAGAAATTGAAATAGAAACCGCATCATCAACTCAACAATAGATCAAATAACAACCATCTGTAACAACCTACAACTAACAATAAATAACAAAAAAACTTTGCATATCAACTTCACCCCCACATGCACAAAAAATCATGAAACCAACAACTCAAAACTCGTAGAAGCAGACTCAACGAAATTCCTTGGCATCATAGTTGACCAACACCTCAGCTGGCATCAACACATAGACCACCTCTGCAAGAAGCTCTCGAAGGCGCTGTTTGCAATAAGAAGGATAAGAAGCATAACGGATGAAGAAACAGCACTTATGGCATATCATGCACTGTTTGCCAGTCACATTAGATACGGCATTGTGGCTTGGGGATCTTCAGCACAGAACAAATTAGACCAACTACTCGTAATCCAGAAGAAAGTCATTAGAACAATATTCCGGAAAAATTACCAAGAACACTGCAAGCCACTCTTCAAGAACCACAAGATCCTGACCATCACATCCACATACATCCTGGAGACCATAATCCTCATAGTAAATTCAAATCCAATCCTTCGATCCAGTCAACACAACCACAATACCCGCAACAAAAACAACATTCACCTTCCACGCCACAGACTAAACAAAACCAGTAAATCACCATCTCACTCAGGATCATCCCTCTACAATCTTCTGCCACAACACATAAAAAAAAATTAACAAGCCAAACATCTTCATAAAGTCACTAAAAGAGTACTTAACAGTCAGACCCTACTACTCACTATCACAATACACTGAAGAACATACATACCAACACCTCAAATAGGGCCCATCAAAGCTACTTCAATCAAATATTGACGATTCCCCAATCACCAGATTGTGGAGAAGACATTAAAAAAAATATATATATATATCTAGACTATCCTCCATTTTTCCTAGTGAGTGCCCATTTTGTAACAGGTGTTGTGCGACATTTGATCTTTCCGGTTTGTCGTTCCTCCATGCAGATATGTGGTTTTTGAAGCGGTTAACGAAGTTCACAGTCTGTCCAATGTAGAAGCTATCACAATCGTTACAATTGATTTTATATATGCCTGAAGTGTCGAATTTGTTACAATCTTCTATTTTTGGATGCAGTATTTTACTCATGGTGTTCTGAGTCCTGTAGGCTATTGAAACTCCGTATTTCTTGAATCTGTTAGCAGTCCTTTGTGTTGTAGTCCCCGTGTAGCTAAATGTGATATATCTAGTGTTTTCCTCTTTTATCTCTTCTAAAGTTGTTCTGCTGTGTAGTGTATTCTGTCTATCGATTTTCCTCCTCGTCTTCCTTGCGATGTCCTCTATCGTCTTGGTCCGAAATCCATTCACTTGAGCGATCTTCTTAATGGTGTCCAGTTCTTTTTTCCTATTGGCTTGGCTAAGTGGGATCTTATAGGCTCGGTACAGCATACATCTAAAGGCCGCGGTCTTGTGGATTGTCGGATGGATACCTTATTACCTTATTACCTTATTACCTCCTCCTTGGCTTGATACCAGCATAAGCTGGTTAGGCTGCGTCAACTATTTACAATTTTAAAAATGAAAACTAATATTTACAATATTTACAAACTTCCATTAAGTCGGATTAATAAACTTAATGGCGGTGGATTTAAAGTCCCGTGAGGTCGTCCTCAAAGAACTCCTTAAGCGAGTAATATGGCCTAGCTTTTAGCCAACACTTTAACCTGGCTTGAAACTGGTTTTTGTTTAAGTCCCTAACTGCAACCGGCAACTTATTGGTCAGTCTGAGGGCCATGACCGGGAAAGCATCCTTTGTCCTACTGAGCCTGCAATAGGGCACATCAATGTACCCACATGTACATACATGTACATATATCAATCATGTACATGTATCAATGTACATACATGTATGTGATAAACTTGTTGTTGATTGTAGTGTCCGTTTGCGTAGGTTTCCTGTAGATGTCAAACTCTATCTTGCTGTCTTTTCTCTCTAATGTGAGGTCCAGGAAGTTGATCTTTTTGTTTTCTTCAAACTCGTTGGTAAACGTGAGGTTCGGGTGGTGGCTGTTTAGTGTCTGCATCATCGTTTCGTGCTCCTGCTCCTGGGCTTGTCTGAAGATAACAAGAATGTCGTCTACATATCTAACATACAGTTTTACATCATGATTTTTTTCTTAAATTCGTTAACATTTCTTTTTCCTGATGCTGTAAAAATATTTCTGACAAAATTGCCGAAAGTGGACTTCCCATAGCTAAACCATCTGTTTGTTCGTAAAATATATTGTTAAATCTAAAATAATTTTGCTTCAAAACAGTCACAAGTAATTTTACAATCTGATTGACATATTCATCGTCTAAACTATTCTGTAAAAGCCTACATTTAACAAGATCTACAGTTTCGGATACAGGTATGTTTGTGTACAGATTTGCGATATCAAATGAGACTAGCCTACTATTCGAATCTATATCTATGTTCTTGACACGTTCAACAAATTCATAACTATTCTTTACATTGTATACATATTCTAATTCTAAATCATTGCTGAGCTTACTTGCTAACAATTTTGAAACATTGTAGGTAGGAGCACATTTAAAGTTAACTAATGGTCTTACATACATACATCTTACATACGTCCTCCTCATCGCAGTCGTAGAGACTGGAGAATCGTCATTTACTACTTTCTCACTTCTTCTTATAGTAGCCCTATGTAGTAGTTGTGGTCTTCATAGAACTCCTTGATGGTGTAGTATGGTCTTTGAAGGAGGTAGTTTTTTAGTGCAGCAGTGAATTTTTTTGTGTTATTTATTGTTTTGAGATGTTGTAACGTAATAATAAAACATACGGACACTACAATCAACAACAAGTCTATCCATCCGACAATCCACAAGACCGCGGCCTTTAGATCTATGCTGTACCGAGCCTATAAGATCCCACTTAGCCAAGCCAATAGGAAAAAAGAACTAGACACCATTAAGAAGATCGCTCAAGTGAATGGATTTCGGACCAAGACGATAGAGGACATCGCAAGGAAGACGAGGAGGAAAATCGATAGACAGAATACACTACACAGCAGAACAACTTTAGAAGAGATTGTGACGTTCTCTCTCTCAAGTGAGGTCCGGGATAGCTCAGTGCTTGCTGGGTATCTGTTCCAGGGGTCGAAACAACGGGAAGCAAAGGAATGGCTCAGATTCGTGGCACACCAATTTTCAAACAGCCTATGTCATCACAGCCACAAAGGAAAGGTTGTAGATAAGGAACTGGGAGGATGTCTGAATTAGTGCTAAACTTCCAACTAACAGGATCTATGATTATGCTAAGATTACTCTAGCAGGAGCGGGTTAAGTGCTAAGATTTCTCTAGCAGGAGCGGGTTAAGTGCTAAGATTTCTCTAGCAGGAACAGTTCGTGTGCTAAGATTGCTCTAGCAGGAAAGGGTCGTGTGCTAAGATTGCTCTAGCAGGAACGGGTCGTGTGCTAAGATTGCTCTAGCAGGATCGGGTCGTGTGCTAAGATTGCTCTAGCAGGAAGGGGTGGTGTGCTAAGATTGCTCTAGCAGGAAAGGGTCGTGTGCTAAGATTGCTCTAGCAGGAACGGGTCGTGTGCTAAGATTGCTCTAGCAGGAACGGGTCGTGTGCTAAGATTGCTCTAGCAGGAACAGGTCGTGGGCTAAGATTGCTCTAGCAGGAGCGGGTTGTGTGCTAAGATTGCTCTAGCAGGAACGGGTCGTGTGCTAAGATTGCTCTAGCAGGAACGGGTCGTGTGCTAAGATTGCTCTAGCAGGAACGGGTCGTGTGCTAAGATTGCTCTAGCAGGAACGGGTCGTGTGCTAAGATTGCTCTAGCAGGATCGGGTCATGTGCTAAGATTGCTCTAGCAGGAACGGGTCGTGTGCTAAGATTGCTCTAGCAGGAACAGGTCGTGGGCTAAGATTGCTCTAGCAGGAGCGGGTTGTGTGCTAAGATTGCTCTAGCAGGAACGGGTCGTGTAATAAGATTGCTCTAGCAGGATCGGGTCGTGTGCTAAGATTGCTCTAGCAGGAACGGGTCGTGTGCTAAGATTGCTCTAGCAGGAACGGGTCGTGTGCTAAGATTGCTCTAGCAGGAACGGGTCGTGTGCTAAGATTGCTCTAGCAGGAACAGGTCGTGTGCTAAGATTGCTCTAGCAGGAATGGGTCGTGTGCTAAGATTGCTCTAGCAGGAACGGGTCGTGTGCTACGATTGCTCTAGCAGGATCGGGTCGTGTGCTAAGATTGCTCTAGCAGGATCGGGTCGTGTGCTAAGATTGCTCTTGCAGGATCGGGTCATGTGCTAAGATTGCTCTAGCAGGAACGGGTCGTGTGCTAAGATTGCTCTAGCAGGATCGGGTCGTGTGCTAAGATTGCTCTAGCAGGAACGGGTCGTGTGCTAAGATTACTCTAGCAGGAATGGGTTGTGTGCTAAGATTGCTCTAGCAGGATCGGGTCGTGTGCTGAGATTGCTCTAGCAGGATCGGGTCGTGTGCTATGATTGCTCTAGCAGGAGTGGGTCGTGTGCTAAGATTGCTCTAGCAGGATCGGGTCGTGTGCTAAGATTGCTCTAGCAGGAGCGGTTCGTGTGCTAAGATTGCTCTAGCAGGATCGGGTCATGTGCTAAGATTGCTCTAGCAGGAACGGGTCGTGTGCTAAGATTTCTCTAGCAGGAACGGGTCGTGTGCTGAGATTCCTCTAGCAGGAACGGGTCGTGTGCTGAGATTGCTCTAGCAGGAACGGGTCGTGTGCTTACCTTACTATCGAAGTGTACTGGTCAGCTGCCCGGGAGCGAATGAGAAGGATGTCCTGAGCAGCCCTCCTTTTATGCGAAAACCTGGTCAGCCTGGTGGGGGTAGTCCGCGCATGCGCAGTAGTCCTGAAATGGTTAGTCATGTGGCTTTTAGGGGTGAGGATCGGACAATCTATTTGCATTGGAAATTGATTTTTGGGAACATTTTGAGGTTATGTTTGGCTGAACAGGTTTGGAAAGGAATGGAAACTGCTGAATGGTATCGGTGGTTTTAGGGGGCGACGTAGGGCGATAGAAGGTGACGTAGGATAGGAGAAGGAGACGTGTGGGTAGAGGGAGGTCGAGGGATGTAGCGGAAAGAGACGTGACGTGTTGGAAGGCGACGTGGGGCTACGGAGGGAGACGTGGAGTGTTGGAAGGAGACGTGGGGTAAGGGGAAGGTTGGACGATGTAGCGGAAGGAGACGCTGGGTCGGGGAAGGCGACGTGAGGCTGCGGAAGGAGACGTGGCGTGTTGGAAGGAGACGTGTGGTAAGGGGAAGGTCGGAGGATGTAGCGGAAGGAGACGCTGGGTCGGGGAAGGCGACGTGAGGCTGCGGAAGGAGACGTGGCGTGTTGGAAGGAGACGTGTGGTAAGGGGAAGGTCGGAGGATGTAGCGGAAGGAGACGCTGGGTCGGGTAAGGCGACGTGAGGCTGCGGAAGGAGACGTGGCGTGTTGGAAGGAGACGTGGGGTAAGGGGAAGGTCGGAGGATGTAGCGGAAGGAGACGCTGGGTCGGGGAAGGCGACGTGAGGCTGCGGAAGGAGACGTGGCGTGTTGGAAGGAGACGTGTGGTAAGGGGAAGGTCGGAGGATGTAGCGGAAGGAGACGCTGGGTCTGGGAAGGTGACGTGAGGCTGCGGAAGGAGACGTAAGGTTAGGGGAAGGTCGGGTAAGGGTCTGGAAGACGACGTGGGATAGTGGAAGGCGACGCAAGGTAAGGGAAAGGTCGGGTAAGGGTCTGGAAGACGACGGGGAATAGCGGAAGGTGACGTAAGGAAGCGGAAAGTGACGTAAGGTAAGGGGAGTCAAGAGGACTGAGGGACAATTTAATATAAACAATTGGGGAAAACAGACAGGTGTAATTCGGGCACGTTACAGTCCCCCTCTTTCTTCGGGAGAGAAAAAAAAAGAAAAGGGGAAAAGAAAAAAAAGACGGGTTTTTGTCAACGAACACAAGTTTTACTTTATTTAACAATATAAAATCAACATAAAATATCTTTTCCAACAAAACAAATAATACTGTTTCAAAATTAAACTAAAACTTCTTTTGTATTTAACTATGTTCATCATGATTTTTGAGGACAACCTTCTCTCTTCACTGGCTCTGACGACTTCTCTCCCCCAGAGCGATGTTGGCGTTTCCCGAATGGCAAGGGCAGGTGCTGGTTAACTGTCCCTCTCGTTTGCAATGGAAGCATCGGATTTTACGAGGCTTAGGGCATTCTCGAAACATGTGTCCACTACTGTCACAGTTCCAACACACGAATGCATTTTGTGGTCTATTAATAGCTCCAATTTGGTGTTGGTTCGATGGTCTAACGTAGCTGCATTCATTGGGAGCAAGCCGATTATCTTGGGGGACATGTGTAGCTCTGTTGGTGAAGTTTCTTACTGGGTCTCTTGGATTCGGACTGATTTCTTTTCGATGAAAAGATGGCAGGTTCTCAGGCTTAGACCACTTAGGAGACAATTCTTCAAGATATACACGATCATTCCAATCAACTTTACGTCTTTCTCTGGATTGGTAAGCTGTTTCTGGATTCAGAGCCTGGGCTGGGGACGGGGGTGGGCGATAGGTCGTTTTGTCTCTTAGAACTGACTCGTATTCTTCAGCTTTTCTCAATAGGTCTGAGAGACCAGCAATTTCGTGTCTTCGAATGTATAGTTTGTAGTTGGGCTTCAGGTTGTTATAAATTCGGTCCAGTCGAGTTGCGTTGTTGAATCCTCCTCTTCGTCGGATTAGCGTAGAGATAGCAACTACAAATTCTCGACAGGTCTCTCGTTCGCCTTGGGTTCTTTCTTGGATTTCCTTGTCAAGGTTGCGGTAGTACCCAAGTGGTAGAAACTGCTGTTCAAAATCCTGGCAAAAATCTTCAAAAGTTCTCCACAAATCCCTATTGTTCCTCCACCATAACAAAGCTTGGCCTTTAAAAATTTCGGGCAATGAGCGTAGAATACGATTGGGGGGAATAGCATAGGACTCGATGAGTTCATTCAATCTTTCCAAGAATGACACAGAATCATTTCTTCCATCGAACTTTAAATTCCATTTGCGGACTAGATTGCAGATTCCTGGTGTACCTAAATCAACTTCGTTGCTTTGACCCTGTTGACGTAGGTGATAATCGGGTGGAGAATTCCGTTCAGCGACGACTTCTCTTTGTTGGTACAGGTCCTGGTGACGTTCGAGATGTCGGCCTAGTGTAGGTTCGTGGTCTTGAAGTTTTGGTTGGGAGGAAATAATAGATTGGTGATTTTGGCCATAATCTTGCATCGGATGTTTGTCGATTCCCTTCGAGGAAGGAGGGATCAATTCAGTTTTATTCATATCGGCTCTCATGAGTTCCATTAGTTTGTGTCTGAGGGTATTATTACTACCCTGGGGAGGTAATCCAACAATCTCTTTCAGGTTGTCTACTAGTATCCTATAGTCATCATCTCTGTTCGAGGATATGCGAGATTGGGATGGAACTTTGGGAATAGTTCCAAGGAGGTTCGTGCTATGGGAAGGCCCTGATGCGGTTTCTTCGATGTCTTTATAGTTTTCCAAGTCTTCCTCAGGAGTATCAACGGGGTTTCTTAAGTTGTCAACAAGCCTTTTTCTCAGTTCTTTTACGTTTCCAGAGTTGTCTATACCTCTAAACAGGCACTCATCTTGTAGTTGTATTTTGTTAAGTGTGTAGATCCAACCAACACGTTCATCCTGATGTGGTGCCTTCTGCTGGAAGGTCGTGGTGCTAGATGACATAATGGGTAGATTAAGAAGTGCCGAAGTGGTTGTGGTGGTTGTAGTGGTAGTCGTAACTGTCGTAACATGTGGTGCAGGCAATGGCGGAAAATCCTTTTGAGGCAGAAATTCACCTGTGGTCGCTTGGTTTTCTTCGATCATCTTCGTTCGATGTTACGAGGAAGTCGATGCTGATGCTGTATCAGTCCCTGTTCGGGCGCCAAAATTTGTGACGTTCTCTCTCTCAAGTGAGGTCCGGGATAGCTCAGTGCTTGCTGGGTATCTGTTCCAGGGGTCGAAACAACGGGAAGCAAAGGAATGGCTCAGATTCGTGGCACACCAATTTTCAAACAGCCTATGTCATCACAGCCACAAAGGAAAGGTTGTAGATAAGGAACTGGGAGGATGTCTGAATTAGTGCTAAACTTCCAACTAACAGGATCTATGATTATGCTAAGATTACTCTAGCAGGAGCGGGTTAAGTGCTAAGATTTCTCTAGCAGGAGCGGGTTAAGTGCTAAGATTGCTCTAGCAGGAACGGGTCGTGTGCTAAGATTGCTCTAGCAGGAACGGGTCGTGTGCTAAGATTGCTCTAGCAGGAACGGGTCGTGTGCTAAGATTGCTCTAACAGGATCGGGTCGTGTGCTAAGATTGCTCTAGCAGGAACGGGTCGTGTGCTAAGATTGCTCTAGCAGGAACGGGTCGTGTGCTAAGATTGCTCTAGCAGGATCGGGTCATGTGCTAAGATTGCTCTAGCAGGAACGGGTCGTGTGCTAAGATTGCTCTAGCAGGAACAGGTCGTGGGCTAAGATTGCTCTAGCAGGAACGGGTCGTGTGCTAAGATTGCTCTAGCAGGAACGGGTCGTGTGCTAAGATTGCTCTAGCAGGAATGGGTCGTGTGCTAAGATTGCTCTAGCAGGAACGGGTCGTGTGCTAAGATTGCTCTAGCAGGAACGGGTCGTGTGCTAAGATTGCTCTAGCAGGAACGGGTCGTGTGCTAAGATTGCTCTAGCAGGAACGGGTCGTGTGCTAAGATTGCTCTAGCAGGAATGGGTCGTGTGCTAAGATTGCTCTAGCAGGAACGGGTCGTGTGCTACGATTGCTCTAGCAGGATCGGGTCGTGTGCTAAGATTGCTCTAGCAGGATCGGGTCGTGTGCTAAGATTGCTCTTGCAGGATCGGGTCATGTGCTAAGATTGCTCTAGCAGGAACGGGTCGTGTGCTAAGATTGCTCTAGCAGGATCGGGTCGTGTGCTAAGATTGCTCTAGCAGGAACGGGTCGTGTGCTAAGATTACTCTAGCAGGAATGGGTCGTGTGCTAAGATTGCTCTAGCAGGATCGGGTCGTGTGCTGAGATTGCTCTAGCAGGATCGGGTCGTGTGCTATGATTGCTCTAGCAGGAGTGGGTCGTGTGCTAAGATTGCTCTAGCAGGATCGGGTCGTGTGCTAAGATTGCTCTAGCAGGAGCGGTTCGTGTGCTAAGATTGCTCTAGCAGGATCGGATCATGTGCTAAGATTGCTCTAGCAGGAACGGGTCGTGTGCTAAGATTTCTCTAGCAGGAACGGGTCGTGTGCTGAGATTCCTCTAGCAGGAACGGGTCGTGTGCTGAGATTGCTCTAGCAGGAACGGGTCGTGTGCTTACCTTACTATCGAAGTGTACTAGTCAGCTGCCCGGGAGCGAATGAGAAGGATGTCCTGAGCAGCCCTCCTTTTATGCGAAAACCTGGTCAGCCTGGTGGGGGTAGTCCGCGCATGCGCAGTAGTCCTGAAATGGTTAGTCATGTCTTGGGCTTTTAGGGGTGAGGATCGGACAATCTATTTGCATTGGAAATTGATTTTTGGGAACATTTTGAGGTTATGTTTGGCTGAACAGGTTTGGACAGGAATGGAAACTGCTGAATGGTATCGGTGGTTTTAGGGGGCGACGTAGGGCGATAGAAGGTGACGTAGGATAGGAGAAGGAGACGTGTGGGTAGAGGGAGGTCGAGGGATGTAGCGGAAAGAGACGTGACGTGTTGGAAGGCGACGTGGGGCTACGGAGGGAGACGTGGAGTGTTGGAAGGAGACGTGGGGTAAGGGGAAGGTTGGACGATGTAGCGGAAGGAGACGCTGGGTCGGGGAAGGCGACGTGAGGCTGCGGAAGGAGACGTGGCGTGTTGGAAGGAGACGTGTGGTAAGGGGAAGGTCGGAGGATGTAGCGGAAGGAGACGCTGGGTCGGGGAAGGCGACGTGAGGCTGCGGAAGGAGACGTGGCGTGTTGGAAGGAGACGTGTGGTAAGGGGAAGGTCGGAGGATGTAGCGGAAGGAGACGCTGGGTCGGGTAAGGCGACGTGAGGCTGCGGAAGGAGACGTGGCGTGTTGGAAGGAGACGTGGGGTAAGGGGAAGGTCGGAGGATGTAGCGGAAGGAGACGCTGGGTCGGGGAAGGCGACGTGAGGCTGCGGAAGGAGACGTGGCGTGTTGGAAGGAGACGTGTGGTAAGGGGAAGGTCGGAGGATGTAGCGGAAGGAGATGCTGGGTCTGGGAAGGTGACGTGAGGCTGCGGAAGGAGACGTAAGGTTAGGGGAAGGTCGGGTAAGGGTCTGGAAGACGACGTGGGATAGTGGAAGGCGACGCAAGGTAAGGGAAAGGTCGGGTAAGGGTCTGGAAGACGACGGGGAATAGCGGAAGGTGACGTAAGGAAGCGGAAAGTGACGTAAGGTAAGGGGAGTCAAGAGGACTGAGGGACAATTTAATATAAACAATTGGGGAAAACAGACAGGTGTAATTCGGGCACGTTACAAGATAAAAGAGGAAAACACTAGATATATCACATTTAGCTACACGGGGACTACAACAC
Organism: Macrosteles quadrilineatus; assembly: GCF_028750875.1. Lineage (NCBI taxonomy): Eukaryota > Metazoa > Arthropoda > Insecta > Hemiptera > Cicadellidae > Macrosteles > Macrosteles quadrilineatus. The sequence continues at coordinate 73,494,775 of NW_026542601.1, forward strand.
AAAGGACTGCTAACAGATTCAAGAAATACGGAGTTTCAATAGCTTACAGGACTCAGAACACCATGAGTAAAATACTGCATCCAAAAATAGAAGATTGTAACAAATTCGACACTTCAGGCATATATAAAATCAATTGTAACGATTGTGATAGCTTCTACATTGGACAGACTGTGAACTTCGTTAACCGCTTCAAAAACCACATATCTGCATGGAGGAACGACAAACAGGAAAGATCAAATGTCGCACAACACCTGTTACAAAATGGGCACTCACTAGGAAAAATGGAGGATAGTCTAGATATTTTAAAGAATTGTAAGAAAGGATATGTAATGAATGCTTGGGAAGAATTGTATATTTATAAGGAAAAATGTAAAGATAGAAATAAGTTGATTAATGAACAAATACATTTTGATTCCAGTTGTACTTATAAAAATGTATTGGCCGGTGCTTCCGGTAGCCAATAGGGTATAAGTAGGGACGCCATTCAAGATTCTTGTCATTCGCCTATTGGGTCTGATGATGATTGGAGTGTCCAATCGAAATCGATCACCACTTACCACCTTTTTTGTATATTTACCGTCTTGTGAGTAACAGTATAAGCGTAAATATATGTTTTAAGTGTTATAAGACGTTTCTTTTATTTACTTTCCGTAATAAATACTTGTAAGATTTAAAACGAAAAACGTGGGACGCATGCAATGGATCATAATAGTTCAATAGGTGAAGTTAATTGTAATTTAGCATGCGCCATGTTTAGGTTTTATATCTTACAAGTATTTATTGTTCGCTCAAAATATTTATAAATTATTTTCTACTTTTTAGTGCGTTTATAAGCGTGGTATTTTCAAAAAAGTATTTTTTTAAATAAATTATTTCTATTATTATTTTCTATGTTTGTATATTTTTTATAGCAAATTAAGAATACGGTTTTTTAGGAATCATCACCTATCTTTGTTAAGCAAAAAGTAAGTATGCATTTTGTAGACAAACTTTTTTTGTCTAGTTTAATGCGCAGGTATTTTGAACAAATCATACCTTGTTTTGTTGAATGTTAAACAGATATTTCTCATTTTACAAAGACAAATACAGATTACAAAGACAAATTATGGAATGAAAAAATGCATGTAAATAGGTAGTGTGTCATTAGACATTATTTGAACAGTTTTTATTTTCAAACACTTTGTACTAATATTAAAACAAACTCATCTGTTGAGAAAGAAATAAAACTTGAAGTGAAGTTAAGTCGCTCTGCATTAAAACCAGCAGTAAAATTATAAAATGCTCTATCGTTAAAACTGCCCGAAGTTATGGACAGTTTCAGAATTTCATATTCCTCCGTCTTCATGCATGAAGTATTATATAGTGTTTTTAGATCATTATACCTTTACCAATAAATTACCATAAATTGAAATATTAGGATATAGATAAATTGCGAAATATATACAAACAGTATATCCCCTTCTCGTTATGCAAATTCATAACATTCCAGCAACACTTGATACAACAAGTGACAGAAAAATATTCTGTGTACAGTGTAAAAAGAATCTATTTGTAACCAACTTATTGTAAAAAAACATAATTCTATTGTTGAAATTTAAGAGCTGTTCTAGAATATTTCTCAAAATCATTTTAAATGTCAAGGGATCAAAACGATTGGAGCAATAAACTTACAAGTCAGGCATTTCGTATTGGATCACTTTCACATTTGGTATCAATTCGGATTTTTTCAACTATTGAATATTAAACTCCATCTTTCAATGTCTGTTAAATTTTGAAAGGACGTCAAAAAGACGCTAAACACTTTTAAGGTCGATTCACACACATCAGTTACGGCACGTCACAGTAAAGTCACTTCAGGCACGTCACAGTTTACAAAAATATTCTTTAATGAATTTTCTATTGCGCTATCTACACTCATCCGTTGCAGTCCCGACAGTCGCTCTGCCGGCATCCGTCAGTTAATTTCAGATTTCTTTCCACCGATACTTTTGGATTGTTCGGACGACTGACGGAACTGTTTGAGGTTAGAAAATAGTGTTATTGTTATTTAAATGGTTGCGTTTGTATTTTAAGTACTGTTTGTAACAATCTACAAGATGGACAATGATAATTTAATAGAATATAGGTTTAAAATTTAAATTTTTTGACCGTAAATTACTGTAAATATTAGAGACGGAAGACTGACTGAAACCATCTGACGGAAAATTGACTGAGAAATTGCGGATGCAACTGTGACTGGACTGTAACTGGACTGCAACTGGACTGTAACGGAACTGTGACTGGACTGATGTGTGTGAATCGACCTTAAGTCAAGAATCATTAACGATGGTAATTTTTTTCATTGCATTTTACAGAAAATACACCACACTATAAGATATGTATTTCTGTAATTAGTTCATAAGTGTCACATTCACATCATAACCTGTAATGTTTTGGAGTACTGTATTTTACAGTTATAACAAAATTGAATTCAAACTTTATTTATATAAAGGTTTTCAATTTATAAACTATAACATATTTTATAGAATAAAATATTTTAAAAATATAGATCATACTGAATCCGCTGCCCGTATGATAACGAAATATGCGTTTTAGTTAAAAGCATTGATATTACTACAGTACATAGATTCATATTAATCACAGTAAATACTTGACGGCTGATCAAAGTGGTGCAAATGATTGATGTAGACGTTCTTTCAGATTATTTATTTTGATAAACTTCTCTTTACTCTGTCTAAGTTTGTGTCAATCCTGAATTTAACGTTTTTTACCTGGCCAAAGAATAAAAATTTGAGTTATCACATGGCATAGAGGTTTTGAATCAATTATGAGAAAATACAATAATGTGTCTTAGGAAATTACTATGTTAAAATTATGAATTTTACAATTAACATCTTAAAACGTTATAACCATTAATAACTGAGATTTACAAAATATCGGATGGGCGAACATGAATGATAGAAACATGTTTCCTTATTCTTAAATTCCACTGATTTTGCATATATTTTTCTGTACGTTTATTTTGTTTTGGTTTAGGGAACTGATTTTACATCAATATTCTATGAGTGAATATAGCAAAAGACACTGATGGGAAAAATGTCTTATGTGGAGAATCTGGAGAATGATGGAGAATGATGGTTACTATCTTTTGTACAATCTCAAACAAAATGTGTAGAATATTTGCTTTGAACTCAGTTATAATGCCGACCTTAGATGGTCAATTGAAATGATTTCAGTTTCTTGTATGTGAAATTTAGATTTTATAGTTTCATGATGTGTTTTCACTTTCACCACGTATCCTTTGCATGTTTTTTTAAATCTTATAAAGGGCAATACATTACTTACGGAGGCAAAAAATCGTCTTAGTAGCTTTTTAAAATAATGATTTGTGGTGTGTTAACTGAAAAAAGATTATTCTGTTTTAGTGAAGTAATATTGTATACTACATATACATTTTTGCATATAGCTGGTTATGAGATTTTTGTGTCACTTGTAGTTGTCAGATGTGGTTTGAATGTTATTGGTTCAATCTTAGATAAGATTTAAAACCTTTGGTGATCACCTCGTTTAAATACGAACCTTGGTTTATGGTAGTATGGTTGTCATGATATATACACCAGTCACGTGACACCGCAACACGATTTCCGCATTGATACAGAATTATGAGATAAGAATATTTAATAAATAAGTATATAGATGAAAAACAATTCATACTTTATTAAAGGTAGTCACCGCCATTGACTTTCACAACACTCAAAAACTTGTAAAAAACAAAATTATGTAGATTTTTATTTGATTTGAAAGTGTAAGCTAATAATGCTTAAAAATACAATTAAATCCTTACTTTAAAAACTTACTAACTTATTAAAAACTTACTCAAAAATATGTTTGGATTGAAAGATTGTTATAACATTCAAAGACGTTTTAAAAATACGTTTTGCTTACGTTTTGAAAATACTTTTTCCTTGTCTATACACGTTATACTTTTTAGGGATGCTACCTTCATTTAGGAAAGAACTAGCATAATAGGTAGTAGGGACTTACATATAACTGGGGGGGAAACGTATGACACTGCAATATGAAAGTTTAGTTCCTTTATAATAAATCAGCCTCAAAAGTCTGGTATTTTGGGTGTTAAAATGTCTAAATATTACTGTACTAGATTATCTATAAATAGCTCTGTAGTTTCGATATAATCATTGTTTGTTGTGATTTCCAGACAATCTTAGGTTTAGGGTACACATAGACAGCGACACCCTGTTAAGACGTATGAAATAATAACGTATTAGGTTAGGAAAGTAGACACATCTCTAATAAATATTCGTGAACCACAAACAAGGTATGAATAATAAACGTGAAGTGTGGTGCTGAATCCAGCAGGAATTCACTTGAGCTCGTTTAAATGTAAATGAAGTGAACCCCTTCTGAAATTTTGTTTCAAAACTCCCATTCTAAGGTTTTATAACTTTATAATCGCAGCAAAAATTCAAAATTTGATTGATCATGTTGTTGGGATAGCTAGTGCATACGGCAGATTAATTGTCATAAGGGGCCTAACTGAGTTGTTACATATTTTGACCTTTTTTGAAATACAGTTCGTATTCTAGTCTATTTTAAATAGGGTATAAGGGTCTAGTTTATTTCAATCAGCATCATAAATGTAAACAGACAAAATAGTAAGTATATAACGAGATACAATTTTATATTATACGGGATAGTAGTATAACGAGTACTGGACACAATTCCTAGGTTTTAATCTGGGATCAATTTCGAGATCTTATTGTTTTATGATTTTCACTTTTTATCCATCAAAAATGAGCAAGGAGTACCTATGTTGGACCCCTAATGCTTTTAACATGGCCTTACACATTTTAAACTTGACACTTTTGTCATTTTCTTTTAAATAGTACCATTAGAAACTTACCAATGTTTCTTATTTACAGGAAATACATTTTTACCAGTCATTATATAATAGATCAAATACACACAAAAGAAAGAAAAAAACTCAAATCAATTTAAACATCACTTTTTGCGTTAAAGTAAAATCGCTAATTTGCACGGCTGCATACTCAGATCACTGGGAACCAACTAAAACACAAATACTGCTTGCTAATCAGTGTGAAAAAAAAATTAAAGTAGAAGTAGAAATGGATAGTTTGAAAATAATCAGATAAAGCGGTAAAGAGTTTACGATTACAGCAGTAAAACTATTTAAATGCCAAAACATCTGTCCATGTAGCAACGTAAGAATGAAGCTCGCAGTGAAAAGTTATATTATAATATCTATATATTAATAGGCAAGCATGTTTCTTTAAAACCTTTTTTCTCAGCTTGTGTGCATCGTGGGGTAAATCTGCGCATACCGTTAGAAAGCAATTTTCCTGTAGGTGTGCAGAATCCCTTTATAAATTTAAATAGGCTCAAAGATAAGCACAAAAAATGAGATTGAAAATTTGAAAAAATTAACATGGATTTTATGCGTTGCCATGCTGGTGACGAAATAACAACGAAATATAAACAGAAAATCAAAACAAATGGAAGAAACTCCAATCACATGTTTTATTTACAGTGTGGGGTGAAAATAGAGAAGTGAGTACATTACATATTTTTGGTCGAGTTTCGACCACTGGACGACCTCTCGTTATAATAAATCAGCACAATAGCTCATAAAGAATCGTACATATACAATTATAAAATCTCTCTCACTAATGCAATAGGTGTATATATAGCACATTTCTTAGGCTTACGATTAAGAAGTAAATACTTCAATTAACGACTGTTTTACATATGCTAGATCAGTAAATGTCAAGTATTCCTCAAGTAAATGAACAATTCCGTGAATTCAGAAATTATAAAGCTCTTTCTGGGATTTTTACTTATCAGATTCCGGGATTAAGCCTCCTAAATGAGTGGCTTTAGTTAGTATAAAACTAAAAGCCTCATCAATGATAGGAAAAATAAAAAATATATCAATGACCCTTGAGGATTAAATAAGTATTTAAGAAAATATAAAAATATTTAAGCAGGTACTTATTAGTTGGCAATTTTTCCAAACATTAGCTTAGTTTAATCCTTAAAGATTATTTAATTCAATCCGTCATTCATAAAACATTTTTTCGAATTATCTACAGAAATAATGATTACATATCGGGAGTATATATCACACTCGTCCCCGATAACGTATTGAAAATGTTGAATAAGATTTATATTTGACTCGTCTAATAGGGTCAGCTCAGCCCCATTGTTGATCATGCTGTTCCACATTTCACGAAACAGCAACAATACAGCTGTTGTAATCTGTAACACACATTTTCAGCTGACTGCAGCGTAACATAGTGTTTGGATAAGGTCCCTGGGGCTTCCACGTTGGTGACGTAAAAAGAAACTCAATTATCATTTACTGAATATTAAGTTCCTACAAAATTGTAAAAGTTAATTTTTCTATCTCCAATTATTGGCAGTTATGTTACCTTGTCGTTAAAGGAAAACAAAATGCCAAATAAATTTAGTTTGGTTTTCTGCTGTTTTTTTTGTTTTAACTCTGAAGAACTTAACATATTTTTATCACAATGGATTATTGAATGATTATCCTATATACCTACCATATAGACAAGCTTGTTTCTTGAAAACATATGTTCTCTGCTCGTGTGCATTGCAAAGAAAATCTACGCATACTGTTAAAATGATATTTTCCTGTAGATGTACAGAATCCATTAATAAATAAAAATATACAAAAAACAAGCAAAAAAGAATTTAAAGTTTACAAAAATTTGCATGGAGCTTTTGGGTTGCCATACTGGGGACGAAATAACAACGAAATATTAACAGAAAATTATGAACAAATGGAAGAAATTCCAATCACATATTTTTATTTACAGCGTGGGGTGAAAATAGAAAAGTCTGTACATTACATATATTTAGTTGAGTTTACGACCACTGGACGACCATTAGTTAAACATAACAGACAACGTTTTAATTCATACTTTGGAAAACATGAGCTATGTGTTTTATAGTTATAACTAACAATATTATACTAGCACGGGATGGTAAACGGCGAATTTGAGAATATCATCACACCTTCTGTCTTTAGACAACAACAATATTTACGTTTCTGTACTGATGTTGGATAAGTTTTCTTAACAGGGTAAACAATTTAATTAATAAGTTTTTTGGTTTTATATTTGTCATTAAATCGATACTGTACAATTGGTTATAAAAATGCCATCCAGTTAGCCACATGACAGCTAGAGCACAGAGCTGAGTCAGGTGATCAGTGTCTACTGAGGTGTATCAGCTGTACTGATATTGTTTGGTGATGGAAAAATAAGTGCAAGTCAGCATTTGCAAATTTTACAAGAACCTTGTCGACTATATTTACACATTTATACATACATTTATCTAAGTAAAAGTATGTGAGTGTCATACAATTAATTTTAAAATAATTTATTTCAAAATAAATAAAATCGTGATTTTCACATTGCAGTTTTATTATTGAGTCTTATGACACTATTGTTACTTTGCTTTGATACATATAGTAAAAATACCTTATAATTTTTTTCTTTTCAGGATGTGTAATGTGTGTATTCGTGTGCGTGATTTTCCCACACAATGAATGAAGAACAGCGAATCTTATCACACATGTATTGCTACTTTTAACAGTCCATTACTTCTCTTTCAGAACTCGTTACCCAGCCCTACCCTGGTTTGATGTTTAAAGAAATTTAGAGAGAGATAAATACATTTTTATTCTCACTATTATGTTGCTTTAATTTTTTCACATACATGTAAATTTTACGTGAGGTTTGCAAGGCTTAAAGTTTAGTGTGTACAAGAGAAGGATCATTAATAGTATCCACCCACAATTTCCTAATTCAACTTATTATTATAATTTAAACTAGCCTACTAAAATATATCTTAAACTTTACAGATTATAGCTAACATTAACCGTATAGCACTCGATACATTTGATATCTTATGATTATAAAACGTTTCTGTTTATGATTTTATGTAAACTATATTAAACCTAATTAACCACAACCGATCAAGGCTTGGTCCCCTGGTATAAATCTAATCCAATAATCTAATAAATCAAAGTGTGTTTATGTGGAGCAATAGACAAGCATTTGATGTATTAAACTTTCCTTTATTTACGTCAACAATTCTTTATGCAAACTACTTTACTAGAACAATATAAAAATAAAAGTCCTACTTTAAATGTTATACAGTAATTAATATTAAACGTGACTTAATGTATACAGTGTTATTCAGTACTAGTATTGTTTTTGTTCTGTTACACATTGTTACAACACCTTTTTCTTGAAAATGATTTATTGAAAGTAGTGAATATAAAATGGCACATTGGTGTAAATAAACAAATCAATAATTGTAATTTGTACATATATGTACTATACTCTACCTGTATTTCAATAATTGTTAATTTGTACATATACATTACCTACACATTACATTACATTGAACTACCTGTATTTCAATCATTGTTAATTATGGTGTTTATCTACTACAGCCGAATGAAATGTATTACAATACATCGACAAGAGTAGGGTTAGATGTGTTGTACAGGTTGAGTGGGCTGACAACCCAATCCCAGGATCTTATTTCCGCTCAGTATCTCTTGATATAATAGAGATTCTTCACGTTGTTATTGTTTCATATTCTGGGTCTGAATATGGGAGTCTATCAATGTATATTTTTGTAATATTTGTAAACTCTGTAGTTCTGTAATAAAAAAAGAGCTGAAAATCAAACTATGGGTATAAAATGAAGCATTAACGGGGAGTAGTTATTCTACAATAACGAAAAATGTTGTAAACAGTTTATGAGATTAAGTAGAATAGTTAAAATATTTGATGTTAATAACTCTGCATTTCAGTTTTTAATTTCAAAGCTATTTATACTTCTGCTTCAAGATATTTTTCTTAACTTGTATTGGAAATTTTTTTTCAGGATACATATAAATAACTTAAATACAAAATAAATTTAACTGACCACCACATATTAGTTTTATTGCTGAGCAACAAAAAACTAGAAATTCATGCTAAGCAATTATTCAATGCTTCTGATTATTCCTATTATTCTCTGATTTATAAATAAACTTAATACACTTACCAAAATCCGTTTTGATACAATGGCAAATAATTTTTGATATGACTACTGACAGTTTTTGCATGCTGAATCCGAAAATGCAATTAGTTTGTGACGGAAATAAGTTTTAAGTGACCTTTACAATTAGCTAATACGGAACTCAATTTTCATTAGGAATTCAGATAGTGGCAATCGTTTTATGTATTGTTTTCATATCTTTGGATTTTAAAATCCTTGGTTTTTAAGGTGGTCTATTATATACATAAAGTGATATTTGAAGTGAAAACAGGTAGTGTTGACAGCTGCTTATCTCAGTTAAGTCAGGAGTTGAAGATCATCCTTCTTGACACACCATCTTACCCAAGAGCTGCCTTAAGATCTGGATGCTTATAAAAGGAACTTTGAAATATGTATACTTTAGGAGATGAAATATGTAAATACTAGCAGCAAAACCAAAATAATGTACAATAAGTGGTTATAGAATTATTTTTTTTCTGTTTTCGTAGATGTACACATCTTAAAAAAAAATAGATCTTAGTACTATTAAATCTAGAAATATGTTAAATATTTTTGTAGCATACGTTTCCTAAAATTACAACTAAAATATTAACAGCAATGAAACTATTCAACTGATCATAACAAATATGTTCTTCATAAGGATAACATGGGAACTTAAAAAGCCACTCGGGCAGAGCCCAAAGGGTAAAAAAATATAAGGTCAGTTTGCAAATCTAAACACCTAGACGAAAATTTGTGTATATAATATGTGGGGTTAAATCTTAAAACAAAAAAACCTTATTGGTAACAAAGTTTCATATTGCGTATTAATAATATAGAAGATAGATATACAACTAAAGTAAAGTAAGCAGAATGCCTGTATTTAATCTTTTTATAATTTATCCAAACAAATGGTTATCTATTGTTGTATTTATTTATTGTTACTTTTCAACTATAATTCAAAGTATATGATACAAATGAATCTTAAGATTATAATACAAAATATCCTTTTTAAGAATATGAGTATTTAGCTATGATGTATCTTAGCACAACTAAAAGTAGATTGAAGTTAAATTACGACACTCAAGTCAGTAGTTAATTAATAAGTAAGTTAACTCAACTGAATTAATAAGTAATTAATTGCCAATATGGTCACCAATGAAGCTCTGTAAAAAAATTATAATTATGTAACGCGAGCAATGAATATTTACTAATAGATTAAGCATCATGATTAGGTAAATAACCTAGTTATATCATTAAATTTTAAATATATAACCTATAAATAACGGAAAACAGCAATATTACTTTCATGGTCGATTTTCCACTATTTTTTGAATACAATGAAACACTATGGATCTAGACCAAGAGGTGTCATTAAACTTTTGGATTTTTCCTGGAATTCACAGGATCTTAACTTATGTCTAATTAAGTAAGTGTGACTCTCTAACTGCCAAACTCGTCGCATGCCTTTTGAATGTTAACAAAAGGTTGAAGGTTATTGTATCATCAATATAGAAGAATATGTTTTCCAGATGTGTTTTATAAGAAGTACTTTATTTTCTTTCCAACTAAAAACGTTGTATTATAGACAGCTTCCTCCTAAATTACAGTTATTTAATACATTGGTTTAACATGTAAAAAAGTATTTTTCAAGCTGTATCCTCATATTACATTAAATTAATAACACGAAATGTTGTGACATCAAAGGTAAACTATACAAACAGAAATTATGAAATTAAATGCTGCGAAATAAGTGAAACAGGGGAGATCTCGTTAAGTTAATTAGTTAAAACAAGTCGTTGTGGCAACCTGATAAACTAACTGATCTTCTGACTTTCTGAGACTGTATTTTTATATTTCGTTATAATTTGTTGATAGAGAGAACACTTCCGCAATTTTTTTATACTATTGTATTAGTTTTAGTACACTAAAATTCCATGTATAATAAACATGTTTATTAATGTACACTTTTTAATGTATTACATGTGTAAAATGCTTATTCAGAATATTTCATTGAATAGAACAGATTCAATGAGAGACGTCTTATAACACTTAAAACATATATTTACGCTTATACTGTTATAAGCGTAAATATACGTTTTAAGTGTTATAGAACACACTGATGATCACAATGATGATTAAGAAGTTATTAAATCTTTAAGAGTAAACTATATTTAGTATTATAAACATGAATAAAATTTACGTCGAATTTAGTGCTGAAGCAAAATTCTTATAAGTTATATCTGTTACAGGGTAGACCGCTTTATTGAAATTACATGTTTTAAGGCTTATATGCATTTTTAGAAATCCCCATAACTTTGGCAAAGAATAAACTTCATTTGAGAAAATATTTCCATATCTTTTGTTTCATGGATTGTAAGTAGCTTTTGAAAATAGTAGTAGCTTTTGAAATACTTGGTAGCTCTGGACCAAGTATTTCAAGCGTTTTTATTAAATAATAATTATAAATAATATGCATTAAATGATTAAAAGTAAGCCCAACCTACTTTGTTAACATAATATGAGAAACAAGTATTTAGCGCATTACATTAATATAAACAAATATAAATAAATCAAAGTAAAAAAATAATTTGCATTTAATTTTATTTAGTGTTTAAGCCTGATGAAATAATACACTTGAATATTTATTTATAAACATAAAAAGTCGTTGTCATTTATGATATAAACGGGTACGTATATTTATTTAGATATATTTCTTATCGAGCAATAGTTAATATACATTGATCATCCCATTCAACATGATACAACACAACTATGAACAAATAGCTCATTTTGATGTTGAAAGCACAGAGACATAAAGTGATAAATTAAACGTCCGCAGCCGGTGGAGAATAGCCAACCTCGCGGCTAAAATATACTCTCATATGTTGCAAGTGTTACCAACTCTCTAGAATGACAAACCTCCTTCTATTGTTATATGACTCTATGTTTAATTGAACATATCTAACATTTCTGGATTTAATCTTGTGAAAATTTCCAGCAATATCTAGGATTATAGTTATTGCGTTTATGGTTACAATAATAAAATCTAAATAGCAATAGTTCATAGGTAGATAACTAGCAGGTCACAAAAGTTAACTATGGGTACATTAAACTTTTGAAGGTCCTTTTGTGTATCTTGTAGAAGAATACGTAGTCGGGAATATGACGGTTTAGTCATGTGATCCATCAATTATTTTGAATCACCAGAGATCACTTTTGGGGTAAAAAAATTAATTAACAAATATTATCAACTATTAATTAACAAATATTCGTAAAAAATTACCATGATTAAAATAGAAACATTTTAAGACAAAATTAATTTTGAAGCAGAACAAGTTAGGAACGTTTTAAATTGTTTGGTTTAAAATAGATTATAGTTAAATAAAGCAAAATACACACCTAAATAGCACTACTGACAAAAAATATATTTGATAGACTTATTCATATAGTGACAAATTAAACCGTCCCACCGTAAAATCTTACAATCAACCATCCAAAGGATGACATAATCTATATATAAAGCCAAAAGTACACATGAACTTTTGAGAAAACTACAAGTCACACCCCCATAAACCATCCTTATATATAATACGTGAAGGCGATTTCTACAAAACACTACTCCTCCGTTAATAATGGACGGATTTTTACAAACGATGTGTCAAAATTAAGTATTTGTTGTCTTGACACCCCCTTTCACCAATTCCTGTAATAAAAGTCCTCGGGCTTTGCCCCACAGGCAATCAAAATCCCGATGTATTTCTTATAAAAAAATGATTTTGTTTACTTAAACAGACGAATAATTTGTATTAATTACAGCTGTTCTTTAGTAAACACATGATACAGACAAGAGCGTTCGTTTTCAGTTTCGATAACTGGAATGGAGTAATTGAATACATTTTCTTTGAGTTTACTCTTTTAAGTCATCGGGAATAATTATGCCTGTTATTCGTTTTGAAATAACACCTGTAATACTTTGCAATTGCTCGAATCGGAGCAACAGGTGCACTAGTATACTTAAAATGTTCGTCATGACGAGAAACCTTGCGCAAAATTATCCATTATTTCATAAATTGATCTATAAGGTCGTAATTGCTTTCTAAAGGGAACTTTCCATTTACCTAATGTTAAAAATACCTCAGCTGTTATTATTTGTTTGCATTACCATTACTGTATTCTGTTTTGTTTATTTCATCTTAACTTAACCAATCAATAGTTTTATTAATACTAATGTAGTAAAACGGAGTGGAGCCCGTGGGTAACAGCTAGTCATTATAATTATGAATTGGTTACAATAAAGGAAGAACCTTGAAAATAATTTGTTTAATGATTTAACTAGTAAACACGTTGCTCGAAATCGAGCAAATGCAAAGAAGTAAAGTAGTTATTTAAAAACAAATAAAAGTCATCATAATTTCCGATGAGTTTAAAAGACTTTGATATGAAAAATAACAGCAATTAAAATAAACAGCTGATCAAAATGTAAACAATCATGTTCTTCATAAGGGTAACATGGGAACTTTAACAGCCACTGGGGCAGAGCCCAAGGGAATTTTTCAAAAATGTAAGGTCAGTTTGCAAATCTACGCGACACGCTCCTTCCAATGAGACGTCAATGGATAAAATCGGTTAAGAAATGGCGGAGGAGTTCAACCGACAAAGTTTCATGTAGCGTATTAATTATATAGATTAATTGATAAAAATATTACACAATCTGCTTCCCGTTGCAAGTTCTTAATTATTCGTTTACAACCGTCTTAATTTTATTTTCTCTACCCGTAACTTGTGTCTGTTCCATTGTAGTATAGATTGATGTTTCTCAATATAAACTATGCATCAATTATAATTATACATAGCTATAAACAATTTAAAACGAACTGCAGAGATGGTAATTCTATTTAAATAGAAAAAGTTGATTGAACAGCTTGATTTCACACGTTATAAATTGTCCCCTTATGTACACATACCTGGTACGAATTTCAACGTTTCTATAAGCTGCTCAAAAGCTTAAAAACCTTTTTGTGGTCAGTAATTCCTTTATCCTGTAGTCGGAATTTTACCGCTACTTTGCAAGGAGATTACAAGGATTTATGGCCACATCATTTACATTCCTTTACACAGTAAGATTATCTGAATTCCAAGAATATAAAAGTATAGTTTTCTAACTTACCGCAAAGAAAAAAAAACTGATTTTTCAAACTATTCTTAGAAATTGTTATACATATTATGATCAACATTTACTCATGTACAACATTATCATATAGTTTTCATAAATGTTTTCTAGCTTAACCTTCTGGTGGCGTCAAAAAAATGTGAAATAAATTTAAATTTAAAGAGATAAATATCAAACTTAAGCAAGGATAAAGAGAAAAAACAAATGGGATAGAACCATTTCAGTCCTTCATTGCGGATTCTAAAAAAAACAATATAATTATAATAATTTAATGGTGTATGTTAAAGACTAATTAATTTTTTATAATATTGAATTTTGCATTTTAATGTTCATATCAAAATTTATATCCGTACTATTTAAAATCCTGAAGTAAGAATTTTAAAGTCGCCGCCGGTTCGACCAAACGCATGTACGTACCACAAAATTATCCATTTAAATGTAAAGTCTCTTGTTGGATGTGTTCTTGTTAACGCGTGTTTTGGGTTGAATTTTAATTGTTGTGACGAATAAGAGACAAAGATTAACCTGATGATTTGACAATACTCATGAAACATTAGCTTGACCAGATACCCGAGGGCATTATAAGGTAACATAAAACTTTTGTTATTGTATCCAAAAATAAGACACTTAATTTTGAATAATTGTCAGGTGTGTTAATATGTTATTTAATAACTTTTCATTAAACATCTTATAGGCATTATTTACCATATTTGTAGACACATTTGAAATATTAAGGTATAGTGAGTAAATCTTCGTTTAAAGGGAGATTTAGGTAGGTATATATTTTCAACATATTGTCAGCCTATCCTTTAAAACCATCGGTATATAAAATAAGAAAATGCAGGATACTGAAACATATTTTCATTATTACAAGATGTCTTGGCAAATAGCTAGTTAAGAAATTCCAACATTTACAGTATAGGTAAGTTGTGCGGCCACCATTTCTTTCTTTAACGGTTTTTTTGTGGAGGAATAAAATGTTGTAGAAGATCTACTTTACAATCGCAAATACCTATTTTGAGATTCCTGAGAACTTAAAATTATAACCTAAAAATTTTAATTATTTATTCATCGGGTTTTTTATTGTTTAAAATATAATATATATGTGAAGTTTTCTACGAAGAATGTTAAATGTTAACACTCTTTAGAAGGTTATTGTACATTGAAATGTGCTCTTTTAAATTTTATTACAAAAAGTAACATTGACAATATTATAGAAGCAAATGTAACGTTCTTTATAAGAGTGAAGAAGAAAAATAAATGAATAAGTTGGTGTAAACAAAACAGATAAGAAATAAAGGATCTTGGATGAAATATGTAGCGGTCTGTGACATGTTAAATCCCCTAGAAGTAACCTTACACAGCTGCTTGGTTACAGCCTGGAAGATCAGAGATGTTGTAATAACTATTTATTCAACAAGTTTTAAAGGTAATATCATCAGTTATTACAATGGAATAATGTTACATACTATTGTTATAAATTATACGTCATAAGAATATGCTCCCGATGTTTAAAAACGTAAAAACTTATTTTAAATACAAATGTAGTGTTTTAGATGCAAGTACCGTTTTAATATTGCGTAATACAACGAGCTACCCTACACACACCGTTGCTGGGGTTTAAAATAAGCTTTAAATAGTTCTCATTATGTTTGATTCAGGAAATTAAATACGTTAAGTAATTCCTTAATAAAGTTCATACACTGCGAGTCCTGTGAAATAGAATAGTATTGTTCACAAAACGAATATTACATCCAAGGAAGTTCTAATTTTTAACTCAGAGTATTACATACACTATCACTCAACGCGATCAAGCCACATTTCAAAACCCGATTTGCTATTTTTGTGCTTATAAACAAGCTAAAAAACTTTTTTTGTCCTAGGACGCTAGGCACGAGCCTGGGATTGTTTTTCACATTACTTCAGGTTAGACCTAGGGGTTGCGGAATTATCACTTACATAAAATCCATTGGTGATTTGGCGGGATTTGAACCCAGGACCTCTTGGACCGAAGTCCCACGCTCTAACCAATAGACCAGGTCGCTCCTCCAGCTGAAAAAAGCTAAAATAACATTAAAACGTTAGTGTCCATAAAAATGTATACCCTATTGTATTTGGACATTTAATAAATAATTCATTGAAACATTTTCTATTATGCCTTCTTTATGAAAATAGGTTGAAAATATCTCAGCTGTGTGGGCTGAGACTGAAAGTCATGTTGTATTCAATAAGGAGCAGTTACAAATTTAATTTTTATTTTCGTGTGTGTTTACGTCAGTGGCATTTTTTTACGTCTTGAAAGGGAACGGTCCATACCCTGGTCTTGTTACTATCTAAAAACACAAGTAACAGTATCAAATCTAACTATACTCAATAACAGTATAATTACAATTGCAGTAATAATATACGGTATGATTTGCAATACATTGCTGACAGAAGACATTATACCATATAAAGGGTTATTGCATTGCTTATTTCCCATACAGCCTTCAACTAGTGCAAATCGATTTAGACCTGCTAACCAGGCCGGATCGGAAACGGTTGACTGATATCAGAAATTGAACTTGATTATTGTAGTGCGTTCTATTTGTGACATTGGGCCAGTATGTAATCAAGGTTATTGCTTGTATAAAAATTTTAGTTATATGGGTATAATAAAAACCTGGTTATTCTATTTTTTAACAGGGGAATTTAACTAAACAATTTCAAAATAACTCAAATACGTCATTTGGCAATTCCTAAGGATTTTCAGTAATACCGGTACTGCAAACTTTTGGAAAGTGTTGAGTAATATAATAGAAAGTAGAAATTTAACTAGTTACATCGATTTTAATCATGCCTAGTCAGAGAACCTTTTCATATAAATGTGCTAACGCGTCAAATGGCATTGAAGAAGTTTTAAATATCAATATTAACATCCAATTTAATCGCCACGGTACATCCTTAAGAAATCGTGAAAAATGCTGAGAATGTCAATAGCTTGTGCCCTATATTGATTAAATTTAAAAGTATGTATATGCTTATCATTAAAAAAAGTAAATGCTTACTTCAGTTGTACTTGATAAGTGGAGTGTCCAATCAAAATTGATCACTACTTACAAGTACTGTCTCGTTTTGTGTGAATGAGGTATATGCACATATTTACCGTCTTATGAGTTAACAGTATAAGTGTAAATACGTATTTAAATTTTCGTTAAGCGTATTTTTGTTTACTTACGTAAATTTCATAACACATACAATTTCGATCAAGGAGTTATTCAAAAGTCATCAATAAATTGATTAATGAGTATTTTTGTATCTTTGAAATAGTTGGATGTTTCATTACATGTGACAAAGGGATACTGTTTGTAAGAAGGCAAAGTAAAGCAGTAAAATATACTTAGGATTGATGTAGGTTCTTCAGTAACCCAATCCCCTGACTGATAATTCGGCTTGTTTTCTACATGTGTGTTTTGTTACTTGTAACAAAATAGATTCCCTGCATTTTCCCCCTTGACGATAAAATATAGAAGTAAATAAAGTGATACAAATTCGTTGTAACGGGTTTGAAACAGATTTTGAAAATCCATTAGATGGAATTTTTGTATGCAAATTTATATTACCTTAACAGCGAGTTAAAGCACATTTATGTCATGATGTTTTCAGCTTACTCGTAAAGGGCTGAGCAAATAATTTGTTAATAACAAGGATGTGGTTCGGATTCCACTATAGGCCTAAACTGTAGGCCTATAAGTTGCCATTAGCTGTATGGGCTATTTATTAACAGTCCTGTCTTAAGGAACGTGTCGGCCTTAGTCACTAACAAGACTATCTCGCCACTCATCCTACACTCATCTCCATTCATACTTAAAATACCTACCTTCATATGGTAACCATTTCAATTGAAGTATTCAAGTATTTACTTTTTCTTGAAGTATGATATGTTCCTTCTACAACAATGATTTATAATTGGATTTAGTAATTTATTACTGATGATATATCAAGGGACCATCCCATTACATAATGTGATATAAAATTTATTAGTTAGATATAAATATGTAAACTATTCTTGTGGTTTCAAAATTTGTGTATCACTGCATAACACTGTTTCATTTACATTTACTTTTTCATTTACTCGTGAATATCAAACAGATTATCTCAACAAATTTTTAAACTATCTTAACATTATATTTAAAGATTTGAAATCATTAAAAGCATATTTTTCAAATGCACCTTGCAAAGGAGATATGCTTGTCATACGCATGTTTCTTGATACAAACAAACACTGTTTATATACTTAGCTGCACTGTCACTGGGGGCAATACAGATCCTTTGTACCATTACTATATAATAGCTTTGTGCATGGATGTATAGTTGCCCCTTCAGGAAATATAATCCTAATTGGTCGTAAACGTACACCAATGCTATATTCCTAAGTAAGAATTATTTTAGGAACCATCCAATAACATTATTAGCGAATTACCCTATAGGGAAGTAGATATTACCGTAGTTGGCACGGTAAGACCAAAGGCTGGGACCGATTTACTTTTTTAATTTTGATGTCCCCATCATCCATAAACACCATTCGTTCAAATGTTTCTGTGTATATAGAGTTATATTTTTATGTGTCCATGAACGTGGTAACTCGAGTAATTGTTGTCAGATTTTGATGACATTTGGTTTTAAGGTTTAAGACGGGAAACACTTATTTCGCGAACCAGCATAATCGGACCATGGGAACGGGGTTTTACTGGGGGTTTTATAGGGTAAAAATTGGGTTTTCTCCTTTTTGACCCTTAAAAAATGAAAAAAAAACTAATAATTTAGTACCTATGTGAAAGTGTTTGTACGGTTATTGGTTAACGGAGAAAATTTAGAAAAAAATAAATTTAAAATTCCCATGGTCTTATGGAGAATATTGTAACATGTTGTAGTTTACTTGTTTATGGATATATTTTTATCAAACTTGGCAAATTTATTAATTTTATACCAAGCTATTAATATTTGACTAAAAACCACACTTAATTAGTTTCCTTTTAGCAGCACCCTAGGTACTTGTTAAACCTAATGTTATTTGAATAGATTTAATTGAAAATCAATTCTGACAAATGGAAATTAGCTTAGTCTGCAGGTTTGCTGCAGCGGGGGTATTTTTATTTTCGTATGTCTCACATTTCAAAACGCAAAAGCCCAAACCGGTATCGTTTATACGTATAACATAAGACTGGGAGAAGAGAGTAGTGGTATCAACATGGCTAAATCCATTCATGTTTGGCGGGATTTGAACCCGGAACCTCTGGGATCGAAGCCTCCAACTCCATCACGTGATATGCTCGCCGCAGTGACACGACGCAGTATTGAAAAACGTATTTCACCAACTACAATTTATTTTTACATGATTTACAAAAATAAAATTTCATGATTTTTTTTCTTCTTTTTTGCCAACCCTTATAAAATATGTACGGGATACCGCCACATCAAATTGACGGTTTTCTAAAATACGACTTTACCTGACTTCTGATCCCTGGAGTCCTGGCTGTCAAATATTCAGAAACCTGAGTCTTGTGTCATATTTTCACTCTTGTTTTTCTTGAAATTTTACTATAAACTTTTGTTATTATTTATTCTTTGGCTAAGTTATTTTTCTTATTTATTTTTATTTATTATAGCCATTAAATCATAGCCCTAACTATAACTAGTTTAACATAAAGTGTATTTTTTTTTAGTGATTAGGCAGTCCTTTTAAGGGGGGGAATAATTATTTTGACTTTATGGTTTTAAAATACCCCCGCCGCAGCAAACCTGCAGACTAAGCGAATTTCCATTGACCTGATTGGATTTACACTAAAATGCCTCCATAAAAATAGCACATTTATTTCCTATTTAAATAGAATTAGTTTAACAAGTACCTTACGTTTGCTGCAACAGGGAGGGTAAAAAAGATTTTTTTATAAAATGATAATAGTTTAGTAAGAAATAAAAGTATTTTCCAAAATCCATCAAAATATGTTCATAAACAAGCAAACTGCAACAGTCGACTTATTCTCCATAAGAATAACATGGGAATTTTAAAATTACAATTTTTTTGAATTTTCTCCGTAACAATTAGGCGCATAATAACGCTTCAATATACTAAATTATTTGTTTTTTTAAGCTCTACAAAATGGTTTAAAAAGAAATTGTGAAATTTTGTGTTTTTAGGGGCAAAAATGGGAAAAACCTATTTTTACCCCATAAAACCCCCCATAAACCCCCGTTCCCATAGTCCGATCATGCTGGTTCGCGAACTCATTCAAGTTTATCCCGCCTTACACCTTCAAACCAAATTTTATCAAAATCAGACAAAAATTACTCAAGTTATCGTGCGGATGGACACATATATATATATATATATATAGATATATACAAATTTGAACGAATGGTGTTTTTGGCCTCTGGGGACATCAAAATGAAAAAGTAAATCGGTCCCGGGCCTAGGTCTTACCATGAGACCTACGGTAATAGCTACTTCCCTATAGGGAAATTCGCTAATACAATTTACTTAGTTATCAACCAATATTGGTCAGCGTAACTTAAACAAATAATGTCTTTACAACAAATTGTTGAATTCGTAAAATTATTTTGAAATAATTAAATTTTTTATGATGGTATTTAGCCATAAAATAAGATTAGAAAATTTAACTAAACTGTTTTACTAACAACATTACAATAATTACAACCAAATTATTAAGTCATAGGTTTTTACGAAATCCTGTTATAATGATTTATTCATGCATATTTGACTTCCTTCATGCATTTGTGTTTTATTCTAAGTTCATGAATATCCAATTAAAAAATAAATTTAAGCAGAGTAAAAAAATGAATTATTGAATAGTGATGATTTTGATGATATGAATATTAGAAAAAGGGGTGTATCAGGCATGTTTTTCTTAACATTTCAAAGCAACATTTTGTACTACTCAATTAAAACGTTTAGTACGCTTTAGTATTTAGTTTCTTCTACTGAGTGATTGTTTATTTATTTATTTCCCATCGGTATAAGCCACTTTACAATAGGAAATTGCATTGAAAATAACAAGAAAAAATAAGAAACCTAGTGATAGTACACAATAATACACGATGGTACACTGTTAACTAGCTAATTCAGAAACATGATGGAGTTCATCATATTAAAAAGCTATGTAGGGAAAATGGTCTTAGTTACCTGTACTTAAAGGTTAAACGCAATTAAAGGTACCTTAAGTACACAAACCTTAAGGGTAAAAAATAGTTTCGACTTTTAATGTTAAAAGTTCTACTTGCTAACTTAACTAGGTATTTTGATTTGTTACGCATCAGCCTCTTGTTTTAAGAAAGAAAATTTCAATATAAACGATTGAGAAATTTCGTATATTTCTCAGAAGTAGACTACCTCCCTCATAGGTATGCTGTGGTTGTGTCACGGACGTTCAGTTTTCAATCACAGTTGCACTGAGATTTTTCCAGCAGTTTGTTATTTATCATTGTTTTACACGCTATAGAATATAACAAACCAAATTAATTTGTATTGGCTACTCACGTCTACCTGTGCACTGTAAATTGAATTTTTAAACGCCAACTTATATATGTTTCATATAATGTGTGCTATGTAACTTAATTTAGTGTATTAGGTTAACCACCCGAACTATACACTGTATTATTGTTGACTTATTGTACAAATAAAAAAAATAAAACATTAAACACAATTTTGGTACAGTTATACCTGAAACTAGTTCCACAATGTCTGATAAGCTTGTTAAATTCCTTTACATTGATTCTGTAGTTGGAATTATTGTATATTCATTGTATTGCATTTGGAATTATTGCACTTTTTAAACACACAATCTATCTTTTATGCGTATAAAATAAATTTAAAAAATATACATTTGTAAAGTAACTTTTATAACTGATAAAAAAACCTTCATACTTCGGTGACTCAGGTGGTAGATACCCCAGTAATGACGTGAGCTCGCACAACCCAAAGCAACTTAAACTTTATGAGTAAAGTAATCCCCATTCTTGCTCTGTTCCCGCTGACCCCTAGGATTGTTGGATACGACTTACTATTAAACTTAAGGCATATGAGGATGGGCCAATTCAAGGTCAAAAGAGGTCAAAACCTCATATAAAATTACTTATAATTATATATTATCCATGTGAATTATAATGTTTAATATAAACCTTAAAGCTCAAATGTTTTTTATTGGTTTCTTTGCTTTATGTGAACATTAAAATCATCAGCAATTATTCTTAAAACTTAAATTTATTCAAAACATTATCCTGAGAGCAGTGCCAGCCTTTTTTTTTTTTTTTTTTTTTTTTTTAATAGAGGGCCAGGCTTACAAGTTACCATGGGATTGCATCGCAGCTAGAACAGCTTATTGTGCACCCTCGTTCACAGGTCCTCATTCTCCGTCAAATCCCAGGTCCTTGGTGAACCGTGAGAGCCTCTTGACTATGGTGACCTGTTCTTCCCTTTGGTCTCCCATCAATAGGCCAAGGGATCTCATACGCAGACCTTGTAGGGCTGGGCACCTAAATATACCTTCACAGCTTTCACAAGGTCTCTGGCTGGGGCAAGCCGTAGCGAGATTTCCCTGAAAGGACTCAGCTCCTGAACTTGCTTGACCAGCCAATCCTTTGTGGCTGCGTCAGCACAGCCTCCACCTTTCTTCCTGGAGGCCTCATTAGAGTCAGCTTTGGGGGTACCACCCTTGACCTGCTTTTTCCCAGCATCCTAGTTCCCGGAGGAACTGGCTTTACAGGCAGCAGAGTTAGGGTGCTTGGCAGCCCACACCAGCCTCCTCTCACTTCTGGATAGCACCTTTTCGCCTTTGGCTAAAGCATCCGCTATCCTCCGTCTTTGCAACTCACCCCTGGAAAGTCGATTTTCGTACGAGGGATCTCATACGCAGACCTTGTAGGGCTGGGCACACATAAATATACCTTCACAGCTTTCACAAGGTCTCTGGCTGGGGCAAGCCGTAGCGAGATTTCCCTGAAAGGTCTCAGCTCCTGAACTTGCTTGACCAGCCAATCCTTTGTGGCTGCGTCAGCACAGCCTCCACCTTTCTTCCTGGAGGCTTCATTAGAGTCAGCTTTGGGGGTACCACCCTTGCTCTGCTTTTTCCCAGCTGAGCTTTGCAGGCAGCAGAGTTAGGGTGCTTGGCAGCCCACACCAGCCTCCTCTCACTTCTGGATAGCACCTTTTCGCCTTTGGCTAAAGCATCCGCTATCCTCCATCTTTGCAACTCGCCCCTGGAAAGTCGTTTTTCGTTCCTTTCCGGTTTCTGCGAGCTTGTCGTCATCGTCAGATTTCAGTAGACCTTCCTCCTCCATTTGGGTCAGACTGTCTACATTGTTCTCACGAATACCAGGTATTTAAGTCCACCTCCCCAGTGACCCGATTAGAGAGGTAAGGGGTGTGTACGACTGGGTTACCCCTGGTTCCCAGAAGGCTCCGTTAAGACACTGAATATTAGGCCCCCAGTGCCACAAGACTCTTGGCACGGATCGCATTACACCTTAGTCTAGGGCCCCCCTCACTTGGTTCTGTAGGTGGACCAACACCCAGTGGCAGAAGGTAGCTCTCCGCAGCTAACAAGTGAGAGTTGGGGTTTAGGTTGTGGCCAATCTGCCGAACCAACCCCGCATGCGAGGTTTGGCCGGAACGGCGCGAAATTTTCTCCCACTCACTAAACCCCCATACCTTCCAGTGCCAGCCTTATTCTAACCTAACCTAGGCACTTGCGAATATCCCACGCTTGGTGCTAAATACAAAACAATTGTAAAATGTATGTGAATGTGACATCAATTATGTCAATTATGAAAAAGTAAAAGGGGAAATAATGTTTGTTGGTAGTTATTTTCTGATACTAACTTTTTTGTCGTTAGGGGCTCCGCCCTGATTATTTGGAGTGAGGCCTGCTCTACCCAATGCCAGGTCTGCCTGAGAGGAATCTGTTTCATGGCGAATGAACCTGATAACTGTTTTCATTCAACAAAGTTTTCCTACAAGAAAGCTTCGTTTCTGAAGATTGTCTGGTTTGACCAAGTCGATAGCGATGTTCACACAATAGGCTCTATCCATTTAAAAACAAAATTACTTACAGTTATAAGGAACAATGGTTAAATATTTGTTCAAACAGGTTTGTTTGTAGTATTCTACCTGCATTTAATTGAATGAACGAAGCATACGCCAATAAGTCATAGTTACCCCAAACATGTTAAGAAGAAATATTTGAATATCCCTAATTCATCAAATATGCACGTTCGTTAAATTATACATGAAGGTTTTTTCCTTGTAAAACACAAATAATTATAGCCATATTTTGCTGTTAACAAATTATTTTAATTCTTAATTCTCTTAATATGTTTAAAGGACTTTTGATGTTTTAAGTCTATTATCATCCTTTGTTTATAGGCAATTTTCAGTGATGGAGACTTAAGGCCATTTAATGAATCATATTTTGTTATTCAAGGGCTAAGATGCGAACGCTCTACAAATAAAAATCTTTACCTGTTAATAAATGTTACATCTTACAACAAAACTCATACCTAGCTAAGATTCATAATTTTTAAGTAGCATCAATGTATTAAACTGGTTTAATACTTGTAACCTTTTTACAACTTTATGTGCTATGTTACCAAACAGTTTCACCTAAGTTTGGTAGGTCATGTTTATGATGAAAAAAAACTATAACATGATACAGTGTGAATCATACAAACTGTTAGGTTTGATTGAGCTCAAACAGTATCAACAGAATGCTAATGCAGCTATCTAAACAATGAAATTTCCGTTGGGGGCTTAAATACACATTGTGTTGCTTATGTACTGTTGTTATACCAACTTAGCTTTGCATCCGATATTGTTACTAAGTGCTACTGCTGGATTGATTCGTCGGATTTGAATAATACTTTGTTTAGCTATACAGAAACAACTACCAAGAAATTGGGGTGAGTTTGCCAGACTAGTGGTTAGAGTCTCGGATTTCGGTGTTGGTGGGACGGGTTCAATTCCCGACACACCCACAAAACTTTGGGTCCCCAAAAGCGTTTGAGTTTACTCTTTTTCATCTCCTCTAAAAATTACCAACGGCGTAGGCAAAAAGCTATAAAACTACACAACGATGTTCCGTTAAACAAGCAGTTTATGGATCAAACTGGTAAATTTCGTTCTCAATGGTCAAAAAATAGACAGTTAATGGTTAAATTTACACCAGAACCTGAAGATAAATGCATTATCAAAGACTGTAAAAGCTATCAATTTCAAAATTGTCCCACAATTTGGTAATGTATATCCAATATTAATTGTATTGTTCTATGGAAATTTAAACGACTTTTCAATAGGTTTTTTCATTTTTAATTTGTGATTAAATAACTGATGATCGTGCACAAACAATTTGCTTTCACTACTCAAATATAAGAGTATTCACACATTTACAGCAGCACTAAGGTAGTCTACCTCATGGTGATTTCACTAGGCTATATATCAGTTTAATGGTGACCTGGGCTCCATGCATTGCCTCGAGTCCCTGTGATATATTGTTGTAATTACCTCAGTGATCTCAAACGATCTCAGGTTTTGATAAACGCAAACCTATTTCGTTTAATAATCTTTAGAACTGATCAGCTGCTGTACATATGCTACACACCGAGAATAGAGCGCGAAGGATAAAAATGTGGTTCTTGATACCTGCTGTATGACATTTTTACAATCCATAATTAATTCATTTTAGAAACCAAACTTGATGTTACCACTTAAATAAATAGGGTTATATTCTATCAATTAAAGTAAGGGTTTAAATTTCCCTCGGTAATCTAGCAAGCAGTTATTAGTAGCTATATGTGTTAAAACTACTGTTAGGCCAACTGAATGATTTTATTTTAAAATATTTACTTATGAAAAGTGTATAGTGTTTATTTTGAAACCCTAACTATATTTGATACAATACACCCAAAGTCTAATAACATACCACAATGACGTTTCATAAGATATATATAATTATTATAATATTAATTTAGTTTAGTACGACCCTATAGTTATTTTGAGTTAATCTTGATATTAAGCCTTGAAACGAATAACTAACTACAAAAGGCAGAATTTCAGATTCAATATGAATGTTTTATACTTGCAAATTTTTATATTTGGCTTCCCTGATGTCAACCAAGTTCTTTCTAGATATTTAGGTATCAATAGCTTTTTGTGTTTGCCCTGATTCTATACAATGCACTTAGGTATTATAAATAACCCTACCTTATTATAAAGGTGTAACATAAAGTCCTCACCAGAGATATAAAGCCTTCATAGTAGTGAATCGAATTTGAATGTTACGTTTTTACATAAAAAACATAATACTGTTATGATTTACAAGAAAAGGTTTTACTGTTCAGTTTTATACATTTTTTTTTTTTTTTTTTTTAATAGAGGGCCAGGCTTCAAGTAACCATGGGATTGCAACGCAGCTAGAACAGCTTATTGTGCACCCTCATTCACAGGTCCTCATTCTTTGTCAAATCCCAGGTCCTTTGTGAACCGTGAGATCCTTTTGACAATGGTGACCCGTTCTTCCCTTTGATCTCCAGTCGATAGGCCAAGGGATCTCATGCGCAGACCTTGTAGGGCTGGGCACATAAATATCACGTGGAATGCTGTCTCCTCCTCCTCTCCACATTTCCTACATAAGAGGCTTTCAACTTGAATTCCCATCTTGTGTAAATGTCCACGGAATACCCAATGGCCGCTAATAAAGCCAACCACCTTCCGCAGGGTCTTCCTACTCAGCCCAAGGGCTTCTGCCGCTATCGCACCTGTAGGTGCCTTCAGCATTCTCTTTGACTGTACATTTCCTTCTGTTCTTTCCCAGTTCCTTTGATGTTCTATGCCCATCCACTGGCGAACAGCTCTCCGTGCTGTGTTGTAAGCAATACCACACGTCGGCTCTGGACCCATGAGCGGGCTTTCAGCTCCTTTGTTTGCCCACTTGTCAGCTCCCTCATTGCCAGCAATACCTTTATGCCCTGGAACCCAACTAAGGATGATCCTGTTGGTCTTTCCCAGGGCTTTCATGGCTTGATGACAGTCCCATACAGCCTTGGAGGTAAAGTCGAAACTGTCAAGTGCCATTAGTGCTGCTTTGCTGTCTGAGTTCATGTATATAGTGTGGCCTATAAGACCGCGCTTCAAACACACTCTCGCACACTCAGACAGGGCCACCACTTCTGCCTGGAATACAGTGGCCATTTTTCCCAAACTTACGCATAACTGCACCTTGGGTCTGACTCCATATATTCCAGCCCCCGTGCCCGTTGGCTTTTTTGAGCCATCCGTATACCAGGTGATCCCTCTTTTCATGAATTCAGGTTCACCCTTATCCCAGGCATCCCTGTCAACAATGTTAACATTGTATGGTTTTTCTAGATCTGTGATCTTCACCATCCTGTCTGGTAGCATTTCCAAGGAGTTCTTTTGCACCTTGTCTACAATTCTTGTGTGCTCACTGGAGGCATTATACTTCCAGTTGCCACTACAAGCCATTCTGTAGGCTGCCATCCTTGCCTCTCCTTTCACAATGATGTCGAGAGGTGGCAGGTTTAGCACTACTTCCAGGGCTGCAGTTGGAGTGCCTCTCATGGCTCCTGTGATGCTAAGGCATGCTACTCGCTGGATCTTTTGTAGTCTCTTAACAGCGGTAGTTTGCATTACCTTGGTCCACCAGACCACCGAGCCATACACCATCATCGGTCTTGCGACCCTAGTGTATAGCCAGTTAGTCATTTGTGGACTTAGACCCCAGGTCTTCCCAACAGCCCGCCTCATCATCATAAGTGTGGTCTGAGAACGTTGCGTTATATGTGCCAAATGGCTGTTCCAGGTGAGCTTGTCGTCCAGCCTTATTCCTAGGTACTTGAACTCCCTCTTAACCTGGATCTGATTACCGAAGAGAGTTGGTACTCTAGCGATATCAACATTTCTCTTCCTTGTAAATGGTACCATTACAGTCTTCATTGGATTGACCCTCAGACCTTCCTGGTTACACCACCTCTCCACTATGGACAATGCCCTCTGCATGAGTTCCA
Organism: Macrosteles quadrilineatus; assembly: GCF_028750875.1. Classification (NCBI taxonomy): domain Eukaryota; kingdom Metazoa; phylum Arthropoda; class Insecta; order Hemiptera; family Cicadellidae; genus Macrosteles; species Macrosteles quadrilineatus. The sequence goes on from NW_026542601.1 coordinate 73,523,123, forward strand.
GGCAAGTGTTCATAAATTTTCCTCTTATTAGTACAACAATATCGTCAGCATATCCTTGAGCGTACATGCCCTGTGCATTGAGCTCGGCAAGGAGATCGTCAACCACCAGATTCCACAGATTTGGTGACAAGACGCCACCCTGTGGACACCCTCTTTGGGCCTTGACCTCTCTCACCGTCCCACACAGAGAAGCTTGCGCTCTCCTACTTTCGAGCATGTTGGCTATCCACCTCACTACAGTGCTTTCCACATTTCTTGACACCAGCTTTGATACAATAGAGCGAGTACTGGTGTTGTCAAAAGCTCCTTCTATATCAAGAAATGCAGCCACCGCTATTTCCTTGTTCGAGATAGCACTTTCAATCTTACTAACCAGCGCATGTAGGGCTGTTTCGCATGACTTTCCCTTCTGGTAGGCATGTTGGTTCGGATGCAAAGGATGGCTTACCAAGACCCTATCCTTTATTCGTCTATCCACTAATTTCTCCATGGTCTTCAGGAGAAACGATGTAAGGCTGATTGGTCTGAAAGCCTTGGGCACAGCATATGTATCCCTTCCGGGCTTCGGTATGAATACCACCCTTGAGGTCCTCCATGCTGTTGGTATAACTCCACTGGCTAAGCTGGTCCTGAAAAGACGCACCAAGGGGAGTATCAACTGGTCCCCACCTTCCTGCAAAAACCCAGGATAGATGCCATCGGTACCAGGAGCTTTAAATGGTTGAAATGCCCTAAGCGCCCATTTGATACCGTTATAGGTAATCACAGCCCTAGCGCAGGCCCAATCTTCTCTTACCGTCCGCACCCTAGTCTCTCTTTCTATCTCCACCTGGACTGTGCTCTGCGGTTGTAAGGATCCTGGGAAGTGAGCGCTCAAAAGGCTCTCCAGCACTTCTTCTGGGCCGTCTGTATATGTACCATCCTCCTTAAGCATTGTTCCTAAAGGATTAGCTTGACCTCGAGCTAGTACCCTATGAAGCTTTGCACATTCAGAAACACTCTCCATGTTCTGACAGAATTCTCTCCATGACTCTTTCTTAGCTCTTCTAATTGTCCTATTGTAAACAGTGAGCATCTCTGAGTAGTTGTTCCAATTTCCTGTACGTTTTGCCACATTATACAGTCTGCGAACCTTCCTCCTCAGAGCTTCTAGCCCCCTATTCCACCAGCAGGCTTGCCTAGACATGTTCTTTACAGTCTCTGGGCACGCTTCTTGGTATGAGCTTAGTATGGCCGCATTTAGAGAATTCGCCATACTCTCCACCCCATGCCCTTCTGTGTCTTTTAATTGTCTTAGTCTGTCCCCTAGCACCTCTCGATACTGGTTCCAGTCTGTCCTTCTAACGTTCCTATAGGTCTCTTTTACACAGATCGAACCTATAGTGAATTCAATGTAGCTGTGATCTGACGCTGAGTGATCATCAGATACCCCCCATTTTACAACCTTTGTCGCCGCATAATTACTGGCCAAGGTTATGTCCAAAACCTCTTCCCTTAGTACCACCCCTCTCCTCTGTCTAAAGGTTGGTTTGGATCCCTTATTAAGTATAACTAAATTAGATTCAGCTACAAAACTTAACAAGCTCTCACCTCTCTCATTGATATTGCTGCTGCCCCAGGCCACATGATGGGCATTGGCGTCGCAGCCCAACAGCAGGTGTTTTCTTTCCCTGGCTCCATATTCGACCACCATCCTCATTTCTCTGGTCGGTGGTGGTTCCTGGGAGTCATATGGCAGGTATACTGAGGCAAGCAGGATTTTGACGTTACCGTCACCCATCTGCCCGTATACCTCGGTCACGGCACAATCCCTAGAACAGAGATTAGTGACTTTCAGTGTCTTAATATTTCTACTGACAAAAATGCAAGCTCTAGGTTTGTCACTGTCAGTATCATATATCAACTCACCTTTTGCGGTGCTCATCCCCATGATTCTGCCTCCTGCGGTCCATGGCTCCTGGATCAGAGCCACGCCTATGCGGCCGGCAAGAATTTTCTGGCAAAGCGTAGCCGTAGCCGCCTTGCTGTGTTGGAGATTTATCTGGAGCACCGCAACCATCCTCTACTTGTGGGGATCCTTGCTCCCATGCAACCTGAAGGTTACCCTCTCGCAGCCCAAGAATGGGCGCATCGCAAGAGACTTCAGCTTCTGCAGGGAGTTTTCGTCAATTATTATGACCAGGAATTGTCCGCTAGGGTTTGAGTTCCCCCCAACGACCGCCCAGTGGTCTGTGTCAAGGTCATTCTGCAGCTTTATGCCCTGCATCACGTCCTTCTTGGTTGTTGCTCCCGTTGTGGTGGGAACAAACACTGATACTTTCACAGCCTTTACAAGTTCTTTGGCTGGGGCAAGCTTTAGCGAGCTGCCCTCAAAGGGGCTCAGCTCCTGAACCTGTTTGACCAGCCATTCCTTTGTGGTTGTGTTAGTACAGCCGACTACTAGGCATCCACCTTCAAGATGGCAGCTGCTTATCCTGACGTCTTTGCCACGAATGGCCCGTCTGGACAGCTCCCCCTTGATTTTGTTGGCTTCAACCTCTGTCAATTTCCTGTCCGGGTGTTCAGTTCTGGCGATTGCCATCTTCTCTACGGACAATGTCTCAGAATATGTGGGTGCCGATGTCCTCTTTGAAACACCGGACCCCTCTCCTTCCTTCCTCCTTGACTTCTTTTTATCACCCCCAGCATCCTCAGTTTTATACATACAGCAAACATACAGATTTTTACAACGTAAAATTAATTTTAAAAAACATATGTTTATTAAATCTCAAGTTTAGTAAAGCTTTAAATAGTAAAAACTCGCATGATAAGAAGAACTTTGTAGCCGCCTCTATCAAAATATAATCTCGAAAGGAAATGTTATTATTTGTTTCAATTTCTTAATGTATTATTGAAGAGAATTAGTATTAAAAACAATTCAAATCCTAAAAAGTAAAAGCAAAGCTAATAGCATTTTGTATTCGTTTCAGGTTATCATTTAAACCACTCTTATTCATATAAATCAGTAAAGTAATAAGATAAACACGTTAGATAAAACAGGATACATATAAGAACGTATATAACATTTATACACATACATTAAGGTTTTATATTTTAGGTCACAGTTGAATCTGACAATAATCTATATATGTATTCACGGAGGTCGTATGACATAATTCATTACACAGATAAAAACACGGAAAATATGTATTTTGTTCTCCAAGATGTAATACAGTTAGAAAATAATGCATGATTTGTTTTATAATTAGTTTTTTAATCGTTAACGATATCTTAACTTTCTGCCCTTGAGGAAACTACTACAAGATAACATTATATAAGGAAAACCACGAGGTAATTTTCAGATGTTATATCAGTATTAACTTCAGAAACTAGTAGTGCTTACCGCACTACGCAATATGGTGACTTTACAGAGAAGAACATGGTTACTTGAATTTTAGGAGAAAAGGTTCCCCAATCCATGAGGGTATATTTAGTTTTCAATAAATATCATCTTTAATGTTAATGTCAAAGTATTTTTTGTAATTTCGTATTAAAGGTTCGTAAATATTAAGGGAAATAGAAACAAACGCTTATTTCTCATCTTCTTAAAATAATTATTACGTTCATTTTACGAAGGGGTTTTCTATAAAATATCTAAAATGTGCAATTAAAGACTTACCAAATAAGAAGCCTCTTTGATGAGGGAAGCGGAAAAGAGTAACACACGTGATAAAACATCCACAGCTGGTAGAAAATAGCCAACATCACGGCTGAAATACACTCTCATATATTGCATGTGTTACCAACACTAAACAATGACATCATTAAATGGCTAAATTTTTTTCAAGGAACGATATAAAAACACATTTACTAGTGTGGCTATTAGCTGTGTTGTGTTTAAATAATCTATGATCAAAGCATTTGGTGTTAAGAAAGGAAGTTTATGAAAGTGTGTATCTGTTTGTGCGTAAATATAGGTATCTTTCAGAACGGAGTTTAAGTATTATTCAATTTAAAATCGTCTTAATAGGGTTTTGATCCGATTAGCTTCAGATGGTATTCAAAATATGCTGGAAAATACTGTAGGAACATCCATTTTTTGTCTGACTGTGTTTTACTTTACGTAGATTGTGAATTGCGGGTATTTTTTACAATACGAAAAAAATGTATAGTATATTATTATATTATGTAAAAGCGAATTTTCGGTACTTAAAGTGAACATGTTTTAAGAATTTTTCATACCTGGGACAAAAAGTTCCAATTGGTAACCGGATCACATTTAATCCTTAGCATCTTCAAACAAGTTTCTTACAATAAGGGATGTTATAAATTAAGGATTTGTAATTTCCATGTAAGCTGGGCCAACGTCGTACAAGCAGGGTGTTGTGGACATGAGTTACGGACCAGGTAATTAATGTTGGACTCAGGAACATATAACACTTGATAAGTACAATATATAATGGTGAGAGGCATTACTTATTACCTTATGGAATAAAAATATGTTTCATTATACCAGTTTAATGTGGTAGATGGAAATAGTTCAATTTATTCATTACCGAATGTTAATACATATTCACAGCTCAACCAAGTAATAATTTATTGATATAAGGTATTCCAATTTATTATGTTTGATAACATTAAACATAAAATATATATAAAAATACATTATTAAAAAGTGTTAATAGTGTTTTATTTTGTCCAACTAATCATAATTATTGTAAATTATAAAACATATTTATTAGTTTTTATTTATGTGGTACCACAAAATACTGTATTCCTACCCTTACTTAAAGGCCCATTATTTTGTCAAAACTAAAATACTTACTGTATCATACTTAAAGTACGGTTAGATTCCAAAGTTGCGTCTGATATTTCCTTTCTGTACTTAACATAATTTAATAGGTTATAAAACCTCAAGAGCGGTAACTTAGATAAACCCCAGCGCTGATGTAATTTATTAATTCAATTTGCTAATTAAAAGTATTTTAGTGTCTTTTTCTCCAAATTAAATCTCTTAGTGAATGGAAAGTTTTTTTGGTTAGAAAAGTAAATAATATTATTTAATAGAACGAAGTTCGAAACTAGTAACAGAATATGGTCATTATTTTAGGGACTTATTGGAATATTTCCGACTTTTCATAGTATATTTTGAAATTTATCGTTTCCATCAATGTATATGCCTATATTTTGAAGCTAAATCAATGTCAAAATTAATCATCTGATCGTACAATATTGAGACATTTAAATCTGGTCACACTTTAACGTATAATATATAAAAACATTTCTTCAAAAAAGAGTCTCGATGAAAATATTTCTAACAATGATAAAGGTTTAAAGAAAATATTTAAAAAATCAGTAAGCAATACAGTAGGAAACGAATGTTTTTTCCATTGCATGTATGAGTGCGACTGTAATTTTTGCTAGGTAGTAGGGTGGTCCCTTTTTTAACTAGTTTAATAGCCGTGGTAAAATTGCCGTTCAACGCCGTAGCCTATATTTCCCAAATAAGTGTATATGCAAAATGGCTAGGTTATCATGAGATTGTAGGAACCTTTCAAGTGCACGTCCAGCTTGGGTGCCATGATAGTTTCCAGATTAAATACAAAATTTAAATGAATAAAAACAAATTCCGAAAAAGGACAGATCGTAATGACGCCCTTAACTAGAAATTGCTATAATGAGTGGTTACAATGAGATGCTGATAGGTGTAATTGAAGACTTCAAGAATAAAACTGAAACCTACATGCAAGTGGGTAAATGTACCATGCCATCCGGATTATATGATTTTAAAAAAACCTGGACATTTAACGAGCGTAACCATCAATTTCTATTTTTAAGAGTATTCCTAAATGGCATAGGTTTGTGAATGTTTCATTGTAATTAAAGTAATAATTGTTACAAAAACCAAAGAGCAATTATTATTTTAAACCACTTTTTAGGTCACTTGTTACTTACCTGTATAACTTTGGTTATAATCAATTTGATAAATATTTGCACTTAATTACTACTTATAGGAGGTTATCTGTAATAAATTACCTAAAAGTCCTAAGTTCACTTCAATAAAGAAGGATTTTCATTTCATTTCAAGTGAGAATTTATACCAAGATGTTAGGGACTTAGTATCACCCACAATACACGGAGTATATTTCAGCTTGATCGTTGGTTATTCTCTACCAGCTCTCACGTTTATCACTTTTCATGTTTCTTTGTTGGCCAAAACTTAAGTAGATTGCTTGTAATGATTGAATACACAAGTGTATTTCTTATTTTAGGTTGAATCAAATTTAGTCAAGACCTCTTTTTATCCATTTATCAATAATTTAAGTCTTAGTCAATAAATATGCTAGTCGTACAATTAGATTAATTGGCAATATTCTTAAACTGTAAACGATGGAATATTATACTAATTATTGATGAAATTGTAATCGTAAATATATAATCATATGTATGAACGATATATTTAAGTATAAATGTAATCATAGGTTTTTGTGTCAAAGGTTGAATTAAGCTAGGTTTGCTGATATTATTACTCTCTTAAGCGGTGAATTAATGAAAGACAGCAAGTTTAAGATATAGGAAACGGCATTAAAACAGTAATTTATTTAAATTTGTTATACAAATTAATTAACAATGAATTTAATTAATTAATTTACCTTTACACAAATTTTCTACAAATCATTACAGTGAGTGCAGGGTTTTATTAAGTGGCCATGATACTGCACATTATTGTAATTGTGACCTGGGCTTTGTATTTACCTTTTTTATACTGTAATTTATACAAAATATTCTATCAAATTATGGATATTTTCTTGTATTGTATTAGGCACTAAGCCTTATTTTGTTGGATGAAACTCAAAACTCATCAATACCTATTTTAAAACAAAATCTTTATTAGATAGAATTAGTACTAAAATGGAATTAATTGAAGCATAAAGTAAATAATGTACAACAAATATTGTCAAGTTGACATTTAAATTTGTCTTTGACAAACTATAACAGGACACAATTGTTATTTATATCAATTGTCACAAAAGGTAACATGAGATTGGGAGTTCTGTCATACAATCAGCTGTCACAACAATACATTCGTTATTGGAACCGTGTAACTGATATTAGAACTCGTCACATTTTTTAAAACCTCTACCATATGTTGTTCCATCAAATGTTGCACCAATTCGGTTAGTTAAAAACATACTGACCTTGAAAAAATTTAAATAGACATTTATCAGCCCAATAATGTTTCTATTTTATACATTAATCCTACAGGTAAAATATATGTTAAATTTAATCCATTGTTTCTTAATATAAATGTATTTTGACAAAAGAGCTTCTTAGTAGTTAATTATGTTACAATTGCGTTTTAAAATGTTTTGTAGGCCTTACACTCCAATCTGTTGTTTCATTTTCTGATCTTAACTCTTATAAACTCTTTAGCTTTGATTTCGTATGTTTCTTGTCCTCAAAAAGGATTTCTAAATATATAATTTATTATGTCTAGGATACCATGATTCTTTTAGCGAGGGACAAAATTCACTCCTTAGTAACTGTACCTGACAAAAAGCCATAGTTTCTTAAGTGCATGTTTCATAAATGGGTACTTATTAAAGTGTTATAACATTTTAAAAATTCGAAACACTTGAAAAATGTCATACTTTTAAACTTTCTGACCTGTGGAAGTATGAATGCCTCCCCGAGCCTCAAGTTGCTGAATGTTTTATTGGCCCTGGACTCCGGGGACACGGATCCAGGTAACCTTATTAAGGTAGTCATGTTAAGGTGAACCTGTCATGTTGGAAGTATAATATATGACCAGTGAAAAAGAACAATTTACATTCTGCCATGAGTTTATTGTTTTTTTTTTAATTCCAAATAAATTGAATTTATACTAATTAAATTTAAATCTTTCCTAGACTTAAGCTTTATATTTTTTATACGTTTTGCTGCGAAAAGTCTTCTGGTCTAATATCATATTCGTAGATTTTTTCTCTATATTTACAAACAATGTACATATCCTCAAGAAAAGCTACTATGACAGATTACCTTTTTTTCTTGTCTAGTCGGTATCACTTCGGCACTTACACATTTCTCAAATAGTATTTGCACTATCAGAGTTATTTGACCCAAAATATTCCAAAGTGGATGGGCTAGTTAATTTAAATTAAAATTCCTTCTAGCTTAAAATTTTCTTCTTAAACTGCGCTATGGCCGTAATGAGGAAATCTTTCCTAGACTCAGTAATATAGTACTACTGTCAACTACTGTATAATTTCTTATAGAAAACATACGTTAGACTGTATGTCAAATCTATCTGGAGCTACAACATAAAAAAATAATATAATGTCATTTCGATTTTTGTTTGTGTCCATAAATCCAACAATTGGCCATATGTTTTTGATTACTTTCAATTTTCAAAGAAAACTATTTGTAAATTATCTTAACATCGGTTTTCCTTGACAATTGTTATAAGCAAAGCGTTTTGGTTTAAGTCTTTACAGTTACACTTGCGCAAGAGTAAAAGCAAATATTTATTACTCTGATGCGTTTATTTATTTGCATGCAAGTGTTACAGGGATTGCATGATCAAACATGCAATAAAATGTTTTCCTGGCTGTGTAGCCGTTGTATGGATCATATTCTCTGGGGTTTCTTACTGCTTCCACCCCTCAGTGGAATTGTATTCAGCTCAACTCTATTTGCATTTGAGTTAGACTTATCACCACCATGCAGATGCATAGTCGTCTCTTGTAAGTTTCATGTAACTTTTGCAAGATACATGCATTTATGCATACTGAGTAGGGAGAAGATATGAATGGGGGTAATATTCAATATACTGGTGAAAATGTTCATGATATATCTTTCTTTCATAAATATTTTTAAATTTCATGAATATAACTATAGTAAGTGATGTAATATAAAAAAGGTTGTCTATGATAGCAATGAGATAGTGATTTCGGAACAATGTAGGGCATCAATTCTAAAAAAAACATTTACTTTATAGTATGCATATCAAAACTTTTCAAATATAGGTTATACAAATTTTGGACTGTCAAAGGGACACATAGTTTCTAGATCAAATGATTCTGTTTCCTCACCAATAAGTATTTAATCTTAAAAATATTGACCATTGAAGTATCTGTTTTTCACGTTCGCATAAGGTAAAGGAGTAGATTCTTTATTACCTTGGTCAATGAACAAAACGTTTTATTAATCGTATCTAAGTTTATTCAGTGTAAGTATTTCATAAAAAGATGGTAAAAAGATTCTATTTTACCATTGATACATAAATACAATAGTTAATGAAACTGACAGACTGTGAAAAAGTAGCAAAAAACCAGTTATTACAAAATCAACCATCTCTATCAGCAGACAGCAACAGTGTCTTTTGTTGTACACCTGGATAATATATTTCGTGGCCTTATAAATCAAGATTTATTGCTCTAGATATTTAGCAGATCAATGCACGCTGGCTTACATATCACCTTAGTTTTCTTTTAACTTGACATGTAATTCATTCCCTTGGAAGCGTGATGTTTATTGTTTTTAAATGTGTATTTGCAATCATTTTTTTCAAAATGGTTTGGCAAATGCAAATGAACACCAGTCACTATAAGCACTGTTACGCCGTAATTATTTAGTGTTTATGATTTCATTATGGCTTCTGGCTTCTTGTTGTGCCATAGATACAATTATTCTCAAAATGAAATTGTATATGCAATATGTTTGAAACGTTATGTAAATATTTTACTCCAAGTTAAATTCCAAAAAAAATCATAATAGTAAATCATACTAAATCCAATTTTTTAATATTTAATTGATTATTGAATTTTCTCATGAGATCGTATCCCTGTAGGTAAGAGTCATACAAATGTGTTACACGAGTTTACTGTATAAATCAGCATTATTATTTAACTTAACATTTATTTAGCTTTTTTAAGGTATCAAAGTATAAGAAGATCTTTACCAGAATATCGGCTGGGAGAGAAGCATTTCAATATTACATTTGCAATTCTAAACCATCTAAAACCAAAAATAGAACCTTTCCAGTGACTAGCAATTTTATTTGAACAAGGATTGAAATTAAAAAAATATATTTGTCTAGGGTACTGTTCAGTGTTCAAGTGGCATTATGCTTACTACTCGGGCAATCTTCTGTTGTATGAAGATGAGCATCACATTATGACAATGTATTTAGTCCTTTAAAATAATCTTTTTAATTTTGTTTTCAAGAAGTCCAAACCATTGTCGTGCAATTAAGTATAAGTGGCTTCTTAGTCTTCCCCATAGGTTGTCATACTTAATAAAAACCAATCGTTATCAATTTTTATTGGTTCACATTGCGTACTTAATTGGAATGTAATAAGGTAGTTTTGTAAAAACCTAATCATTATTACATATTATTAGTAATATTGGTAATAATTTTTAAAATTTAATGTAAAAGTAACCCATATACTAAAAATATTCCATATTATCACGTTTTTAACACCTACTATTGTGTTATGGAAAAACGATATTTTTATGGATCTTTCAAAACCCCCAACTCATGCAATAAATTATGTATCAAAGTTAAGGAATTCTCTCACATAACAAAGTAGTTGTACCTTTAAACCTCAGACTAGTACAGTGTCTGTGACCTAAATTACTCATGTTTTAACAAATATTCATAAAAGAAATTTACCTGACAAAGTTTATGTAGGACTGTTGAATGCTAAAATTATTTGTTCCATCCGTTTTTCTTTTAGCTGATTTCCCTTTATAGGAAATAAGCTATACCGTAGTACTCATGGTAGGACCTGGACCCGGGACCAATTACTTTCTCGTTTTGAGGCCAAAAACACTATCTGTTCAATTTTATATGTATACCACGATAACTTAAACAAAAATTATCCAATTTTGATTAAATTTGGTATAGTCTTACACGCCTACGTTAATTCGAATGAGTTAGCGAACTAGAATGTTTGGACTATGGGAACGGGCTTTATGGGGGGTTTAATGGGGTAAAAATTGGGTTTTCCCGTCTTTGACCCTAAAAACATAAAATATATAATTTACTACCAAACTATTTTGTTAAAAAAAAAAGATTCAGTATATTGACGCGTTATTATGAGCCTAACGGTTACGAAGAAAATTCAAAAGATTGTAAACTAATTATGATATTTTTAAGGGGATATTTTAGATTAGGCCCAATTACGAAAATGGAAATTCGCTTAGTCTGCAGGTTTGCTGCAGTGAATGTTTTTGTTGTTTCCTCTGTCTTTTGAAAGGTTGATGAAATTAGTTGACAGCCAAAATTACAAATAAGCATAAATTGATTAAGTATAAGAAATACTTATACAAAAATGTTACATATTACTCAATATTCCTCAGTTTAACTGATTTTACAATTAATTAAAACTTAATTAATTGATTTGAAACTGAATTTAATCAGTTAGTTTGACTGATTTGCATGCTATGTAATCTGATTCGAATTAAATATTTCTAAATGAGTCTAAATCTAATACGTAGCTCACCTTGTAGACATTATATAGATTATTTTTCATCAGCATACAAAAGTATGACACATAAATAACCACGTTTATGGTGTTTTAATTTTTACAATTGAATTAGTTGGTGAAAGTGTACCTATAAAATACTAGGCCCACGCAATTTTTGTGCGGAATTTAAGCATATATCACTATTTGAGTAACAATTTTGAGATTTTCCCACAAGGTAATTTGAGTTTAATTGAAAAGGCCGGAGCCGAAAAGCTTGGGATTCCAGAATAGAGCCGAACAAGCGGAAACCAAAATATGTGACAGAAACCGGAACTTGGACTGCGGTAACAACCACTACGGCCAAACCCCGGGTTGTTTACTTACACAATCCTACAGTAGGGTTTGAGTATTGAGTATGAATTTAAAGTGCCAATACCTATGAAACTGTTGTCGGGGCCACATAAGTTTGCAGTTGAGGGAGGAGCCTATTTACCATATGGTTTTGAATGAACCAATAAGAACCGTGCGGTGTTGCCAAATCTAATAATACCAGCTGATTTGAAAATATTGCTTTGTATATTATTAATAAGTGTTGTCAATGGGCGATGTGGCAACGTCGCACTAGACTTGTCTTGTGATTGGCTGCTACCAACTGCAAACGTGGTCCCGACAATAGGATAACCCTTTGAATTACTTTTTTATTTATTTATTTATTTATTTATTTATTTATTTGTTTACGGTATAACACCATTTTTACAGGGTTGACATAACAGGGTTGACATGCTGATCAGATACAATATTGAAAGATCCTAATTAAATTTTCTTCCCTTCTGCCTTTTCTCATGCTCTTTTACTTTTTTTGTTTTTTGCAGGATTTATTAAAAGGCAGATAGGGACTAACATCACATGCTAATGGAAAAAAAAACTGGTTGAATAGCAAGCATAACAATGGATAGAATTAGGTAACAATAACAATCGATAAATACTACAAGAAAACATGCGACTAGATAACAGAAAGATAATACATACATCAATTCAATACTAACATCACATGCTAATAGAAAAAGAAAAACTGGTTGAATAGCAAGCATAACAAAGGATAGAATTAGGTAACAATAACAATCGATAAATACTACAAGAAAACATGCGACAAGATAACAGAAAGATAATACATACATCAATTCAGTACTAACATCACATGCTAATAGAAAAGAAAAACTAGTTGAATAGCAAGCATAACAATAAATAGAAATTTGGAAACAATAACAGTCGATAAAATACCACAAGAAAACATGCAACTAGATAACAAGAGAGATAAAACTACATCAATAGTACAAGCAATATCAATAAACTAGTGACAGACGGCAATAATGACTAGGGAGCATTGATAAGGAAGCATTGACAGAGAATTAAATTATTACACAAGACCTGTACAATTAAATCACAGCAGAACGAGATTACTGTTCCTCAAGAACCGAAGACGCAATCCTCTTGACAACCCGTGGACAGCAGTCAAAGAAGTCCACATAATGACAGAGCCGATTGCCGAGTCGATGCAGTCTAGGCAGAGGGCTATAAAGTTCATAGTTCGTGGAGCAGTGTTGGCGAGCAAACAGCACATTGGAACGAGTGGATCTAGGTGGAGAAACATGCAGGTCAATCAGCGCAAGCAGATCAGGACAGTTGATTCGTCCATTTAGTATCTTGAACAGGAACATGGCATCACTGATTTCCCTCCTCTTGGCCAGGGTATCAAGTCCAAGAAACCTTCTGATGTCCTGGGTAGGTACATCCCGGTACATGTAACCCATCCTACATCCAATAAGACGTAGAAATCGGCACTGGACACTCTCCAGACGATCAATGTAGCACTGTTGGTGGGGTGACCATATAGAGCTACAATATTCAAGTCTTGACCTCACCAAAGAAATGTACAGTGTGCGAAGCGCCTCTATACTCAGACCACATCTAGAGGATCTCATGATGAGTCCCAATATCCTGGTGGCCTTAGAATAAATTTCCTCAATATGGCGTGAGAAACTCAGATCCGCAGACAGTACAACACCCAGATCTCGAATGTTGTCACTTCTAGCGAGGGGCAGGTTGCTTAGGCAGTAATTATAATCCACAGGCCTTCTAACTCTACTATATGTAACCACCACACACTTTTTAACGTTGAGCCTCATGCAGTTATCGGTGCACCAATCTTCAACACGCCGAAGACATTGCTGAAGTCGAAGGCAGTCCTCACTAGAGCGAACAGTTCTAAAAATCTTCAAGTCGTCTGCGAACAGGAGACAGTTGCAGTCAAGTACATCCACAACATCATTGACGAACAGGGAGAATAGAAGCGGTCCAAGATGAGAGCCCTGTGGCACTCCAGAGAGAGCAACAAAAGGATCGGACAATGCATACTTGAATTTAACTTTGAGGGATCTGCCACTCAAATAGGAGCTGAACCAACTGAGTAGACTGCCGCAGATCCCATACCCCTCCAACTTTGCAATAAGATGTTCATGACTGACAGTATCAAATGCCTTTGAGAAGTCTAAGTATATACAATCAACCTGGCTACCTGAGGCTAAGGCAGAGGTGACTAAATGTTGGAGAAGAGCTAGATTGGTGAGAGACGATCTTCCCGCTATAAATCCATGCTGTTCAGGGATAATCAGAGCTCTTTTTTATAGAACCCTCGTACAGTTCATATACTTCTCATATTGAAATTTTAATTGTTATTTCCATAATAAATATGGACACAAGCAGGAGCTTATCTCTCATAAAAAATTATTGTTAGTTATTTACAAACAGTTCCATTCGTAGTTACTAGTGTATGTGTAAGATATAACTTTTAGATTTAGCAAAATCGTAGAATATAAATCAAATCAATCTTCGACACTGTATCACGGATCCGTTTGACAAAAATAAATAAGTTATGATTGTGGCAAATAACTGCCTGTGCTCGGATAGCCGTTTTTTAAGTTCATTGTGTTGCTATGTTTGTATCACTATATAACTTCTTATTCAGCATCGTACGTGTTATAAAATTTAAGGAATGTAAATAAAAAATGCGTCTTATAATATAAATGCTTGTAACAATAATAAAATGCTTAAAACATATATTTACGCTTATACTGTTAACTCACAAGACGGTAAATGTACATTTAAGTGGTAAGTGGTGGTGGTGGTACCTCTTACCAACTTTTATGTATATTTACCATATTGTGAGTTATAAGTGTAAACATATGTTTTAAGTGTTATCATACGTATCTTTTATTTACTTTCTTTATATCACTATGTGGTGGAAATGAATATGTAGCAAATTAAAACTAGTCAATCCCTATACTGTGTTATATATTATTGTTACAAAACTAAATATAGTAACATTTATTGTTGCTGAAGTAAACACCTTATCCGTCCCAATTTGTCGCTAGGCTGGCTTGTCCACTTACTGACTTTTAATTAGCTAATGTCAAAACATTGAGGGGTGAATACCCCGTGTAAATATGTTTACAAAGAATTTGTGGTTTAAAGTTTTAAATTTTGTAATCATATACACTTGAAAATTCTAAAATGGTTTATTTACATGACTTTTATGTGATGATACTGGTTATGTAGTTAAAATTATGTTATTTGTTAATAAAAAAAAATCATTTATTATTATTTTTCCGTAAAAATGTTTTTTTATCGGTGATGATTTTTGTGTAAAAAAGGATAATGAATAAACGTTTTAATTAAAAGTTGTTGTCAATGAAAAATACAATGATTTAAAAGTTTTTGTCCTTTTCCATGCATACATGTAAAAATCAATGACATGTAAAACATCAACACACGATCGTGAATCCATCAAAATATAGATTTCTTACGCCCTTTTGTTACTTCTAAAGAGGACTCCTCCACCTCAATACCTTTCTAAATACGAGTAATTAATGTTTCGTTAATAAATGGGAAAAATGAAACCTACAAACAAATGCACCCATGCAGTTATATGTGTCATAGTTGTTTATTCAGGTTCAATATATCCTTGCTTAAATAGCTGATGCCATTCAGTAACAGACTTGAAAACTATAAATATCCCTCACTATCCTAGTTGGTATGTCAGAGACATTAATCCTTATCATCGTTTTGTAAAGTCTTAAGGTCCAGATAAAATTTACTCCAGTTGTCAGTTAGCAGGTTTATATTTAAATTAAATAATTATAAAACTTCTAACTATCATTTACAACGCTTTATGCGTGTTTGAAACTGAATTTTACGTCTGTTTACATAAATTTAATAATCTATGTAATATAATAAATTTAATAATCCAAAGGGATTGCTTTCTTTTATATAATTTCAAAAAAAAAAAAAAAAAAAAATGCTGCTCTGTGAAAATAGACCAATTAATTAGTTTTTGTTAGCATTCAGCATAAAATGTTACACGTTCTCTAAGAAATGTAAACATATTTCAAGGAGGACGTTTAAGGTAAATTCTTCTATAATAGACACAAATAATACACATACTTATTATCGTGTCATTTATTGTGTTTTAAACTTCAAACACATAATTAGATACTGCATGCAACTTTAATAAAAAATGTATACGTTTAAACTAGAGGAGTGCTGATTTTCTATAAAGTTTTAAATTTCTTATTATTTAAGGTGCAAATAAGGAAGAAGTATAATTTTAGAAGTGTCATAAAAACTGTTTATAAAGCGCGATTTTTCATAATAAATTACCAAAGTTGTGGCATAAATCAACGATGAGAAAGTTTAATCCTAATAGTTAATCGCTCGCAAAACCTTTGTCCGTGATATTGGCAGCTTAATAAAGAATGTGTCATTACTGTTCTCAAACTTAAATGTTTTGAAACAACGAGAGAAAGTTTTTTACATCATGGTAGCCTCATAATTTTGAAAAGAACGCCAAAAATATTGATCAATAATAATAAGGGAATCTTGCTATACATTAAATGGGAATATTTTTTCCCTTACACACCATATATTTATAAGTTCCAAAATACATTTTACAGAATGGGTAAATTTTCATAGGAAGCAATGCCACATACTTCTTATATTTACCAAATTGGTATAATTTAAACCGGAATCAAACTTACAATGTATAGACGACCATTACAACTCTAGGTTATTCCGGTCAATATCGTAATTTGCTTAAACTAGCTCATAATCATAATACTGTAATACAAAAGCCTCATAATCACTAACTTCAAGATCCTGGCAATCACAAAGTAAATTTACATAATTAATTTAACTTTTCATGAATCTGGAAATCCTACAAGGCATTTTAGGCTCTTAAGCGAAAGAATGCATATTCCAGTGATATTTTCTTTTATATTTAAAATGCCTTAATGGTTATAAACCCGTTGGTGAACTTGTAATCCTTTTGATTTCCATGGCGACCATACGAAGGTAAGGTATTTTAAGCCAAGTATGAGCTGATGAGTGTAGCATGAGTGGCACGATCTTTTACTCTTGTTAGTGACTAAGGCCGACATTCCTTAGACACAGCTGTTAATTAATGCCTATAAAACTAATGGCAACTAAGGGACCTACAGTTTTAAGTGGAATCCGAACCACATTTTTGCCGTGTAATTTACGAATTGGTCCAATTATTAGGACAGTACTGCGGATAGGCGGCGTGGTACTCACTAGTACGGGCGTTAATCCACACGTAAGAGCTATTTTCTGATAATAACTTTCAGCATTGTTGCAAAAATCATACATCTCACAGAAGCAGAAGTACTTTTCAAATTCTCATTCATGGGTTGTGTTAAGATTCATTTAGTATTCAATTACAGTTTATATTTATAGCACTGGTGTTTTTATAGCTGTTTTTGTTATTACTGTTTAAAGCTTTAAAAATGTACAGGCTTTACACATTGTATAGGTATCAGTTAAAAAGCTACTCTAAAACAATAGTCTTCTGTAAGTAATATTATTAAAAAACATGTCGTGTATACTTATGTGAGGAAATATTCATATTTTAATGGACTTCCAAAATATGTACGGAAAACAAAACTGTATTTTATTTAGTTGGTATCATATTGAACACACCATTTCATATAGAAATTGAGATAATCGTTGTAATAAACGTATTCAAGCCACCAATAATTTTACAGGAAATTTATAAATTTCAAATACCTCAATAAAATGTTTTTTTTATAGACTAGACCTATAATGATACCTATATTAGCCTAAAATCTATATGGTAAAGGTTAATCGTCTGTATTTCAAAATAATATAAAATTATAAAGTATAATAGTATACATTTTCCCAAATCAGGTAGTACTATATAAAAACATAAATTCATAATAGGATAAAAATCAACGTCTAGTATTATAAGAAACGTTTGAAAGATATCACATTTGCAAGTGTATACAACCAACTGGTTTAAACATGGTTTGAACTATGTTATTATGGTTTTTAATGAATCCATGAATATAACCACATCAAACATCCCTATGATTGAGCGTATTTTATTCTAGCCATATTTGTGGACTTATTCTATTGCATTCGTTAAAAGCTTATAATATATGGACTTAGCTACAAAAATGTGTCAAATACCTATTATTTACAGGTCCTACATTAAATTTATTATTTCTCTAAAGGGTTATTTTTATTGTTATCGTAACGTAAAAACAGTTCGGCCATTGTTTCCATGCTCAATATTTTTATATGTAACGTAAAATGATGTATTGTAATGAAATTACTGAGAATCATTTATCAGACGCTATGCTGCGTTGGGAGGGATTGTGGGAAACCAGAGTTTTAGGATTGTTAGCCTTTGTGTGTGCCCGAACAGAGAGATGTGGGTTTCAACGATACGCACTTTTCGATGAAGAAGGATTTACTTTCCAAAGCCTCAATATTTCCAAATATTGTACATCTTTCATACTCAGTATTTGTGGAGCTCCTATTTATTTGTGGTTTTACATTTTACAGAAATATGGTTAAATTTTAAAAGTAACTTTTATTAAATTACATTTGATTTGTCTTTTATTAAAATGTACAGCCCTCTCAAAACTGTATAGCGATTAATTAAAAGAGTTTATAATGTACAAAATTTGTTTTACTTTACTGGCTTGGATAGTATTCAACACCGTTTATGCTGTAGTATTTTTTTTTTCATAGAAAGTATTTTTAAATAAAACAAAAAAACTAATTTTTATTAGTATGCCATGAAATGAATCTTTTTGTTTATTAAATAATAAAGTAAAATATAACTAGTCTACTCACTAGTTCTGCATTTTATGAAAAAAAATAAAGTTTGAAGAAACTCGGTATTTTTGTTCTATTTTCACCATATTTGGGCATGTTAAATAACGGAATATTAAACAATATTTACAATCAAGCTCAATTCAATATGAAATATAGGAATAACACTTTTACAGATACAGCGAGTATATTCTGTATATCTTTATATTTCGAGTATGTTCCCGTATATTTTGTTCGATATCATTCGCTGCGTAACTTTATTTTCGGATGTTTTAAGAACAATATAGGCTAATCAGAGCCTTTCAAAACAATGACAAATAAATTTGCTAGTCGAACCAAAAAAAATTAAGTATAATTATATTAATAGCTGTCAAACATTTCATCTGATTGTTTTCCCCAAATCATAATGATTTTTAATGTGAATATAAACATGTTTTTTGTCGAAATAGGTAACTTTGTCAGGTATAAATTTGAGTGTACAGTTAAACATACGTCGTGCATAACTGTTTTTCTCACATAGGATTGAATGAAACCACATATGCATATTATAGCAATATATGCATCAAATTCCTTTTATATTTATATATTCATGTCCTTGGGGAATCATAGTAAACAATGTAATTTCTATCCTAACTCATTATACAAATAATTATGCGGAAAGCGAATTTGCCAAGCGAAAATGTATAAGATCTACTTTTTATGTACACTGGGTGAATTGAGTAACCGGATTTGTACTTTTCGATTTTGCTTATTTATTTATTTTATTTATTTATTTTATTTATTTATTTTATTTATTTATTTTATATTTTTATTTATTTATTTTATATTTTTATTTATTTATTTTATATTTTTATTTATTCATTTTCTTATTTATTTATTTTATTATTTATTTATGTATTTATAAGTTAACTACTAAACTAAAAGTATAAGCAGCAACTCTGCAGCAAAACGACAAAAATGTTACTCATATGTAAATATTTTTTTATTTAAACGCATATATCTAAAAAAGCACTTTCACAAGGCAAGGTTGTACAGCTGGGTTCAGAGTCGTTATTTTCCGGTGACGCTTCTACGACCGATTTAATTAAACAGCTGTCAATCTGTATATACATCAGCGCTCCTCTGCTATTGTACACTTCTGCGGAACAACTACAATGTCATGTCTCCTATACAATGAGGTCAATACTGTATAATTATATCGGAGACAAACATTGTAATACATAGTTTAAAGTCATCTTTACCTTATAAAATAGGGGAAGACTGTGTTATGACTGGTTTTATAAAGCTTTTTTCCGAGGTGTGCAACCAAACTATATAGACTATAAATTACTTTTAAAACACCACTATGGGTGAAAATTGCGAAAAAGTATGATTCGGCTGACAAAATATTTTTGTATTTTTTATATGCCTGGCACAGTCTAAAGCAATGTACTAAAGAATGATTTAACTCGTCTAACTAACTGCAAGTTTTGGCTGGTCTAAATCGGGACAATATTTGAGGTTAAATCAGTAATATTTGATTATTATTATGATTACTATTCAATTGTTTTAACATGATTACCAATCGTGTGGATGCCTCATGTCAATTGCCCAAAATAAAAAGGAAAGGTAAGTACTCGTATTGAGGCGAAACCTTAAAATGCATTGTTAGCAATAAGGATATTTAATCATTTTGCATAAAAACAACCAGCGTATATAGTGCAACTCGGCAACTCTTGGTGAAACTTTAAAATATTATGAACAAACTATATTTACACTACTTTCTGATTCTGCTGTTGTTGAATGATAATGTAATGATAAGATTCCGACTTAAATTTGACTGGTTCTAAATTTCTTATTCGGGTTTCTTTTCATACAAATCACAATTAATTAAACATTCGAGTGATGTTATTGCATATTAGGATAGGAAGTGCTTTCATTATAACAGAGTTTATTACAAAATGGCCAACATTTATCAAATAAATTTAATAAGTATTTCGCACTATTCGCTCTCTGGTATAAATATAGTATAGAAATAATAGAATAAATAATAGAATACGGAAAGTAAATAAGAGAAACGTCTTATAACACTTAAAAGATATATTTACGCTTATACTGTTACTCACAAGACGGTAAATAAACAAAAAAGATGGTAAGTGGTGATCGATTTCGATTAGACACTCCAATCATCATCAGACCCAATAGGCGAATGACAAAAATCTTGAATGGCGTCCCTACTTATACCCTATTGGCTACCGGAAACACCGGCCAATACATTTTTTAAGTACAACTGGAATCGAAATTTACTTGTTCATTAATCAAATTATTTCTATTTTTACATTTTTCCTTATAAATATACAATTCTTCCCAAACATTCATCACTATCCCTTCTTACAATTCTTTAAAATACATAGATTATCCTCCATTTTTCCTATTGAGTGTCCATTTTGTAACAGGTGTTGTGCGACGTTTGATCTTTCTGGTTTGTTGTGTTTCTCCATGCAGATATGTGGTTTTTGAAGTGGTTGATGAAGTTCACAGTCTGTCCACATTGGAGAATGTCGTCTACATATCTAACATACAGTTTTACATCATGATTCTTTCTTAAATTCGTTAACATTTCTTTTTCCTGGTGCTGTAAAAATATTTCTGACAAAATTGCCGAAAGTGGACTTCCCATAGCTAAACCATCTGTTTGTTCGTAAAATCTATAGTTAAATCTAAAATAATTTTGTTTCAAAACAGTCATAAGCAATTTTACAATCTGATTGACTTATTCATTGTCTAAACTAGATATAGATTCAAATAGTAGGCTAGTCTCATTTGATATCTCAAATCTGTACACCAATATACCTGTATCTGAAACTGTAGATCTTGTTAAATGTAGGCTTTTGCAGAATAGTTTAGACAATGAATATGTCAATCAGATTGTAAATTTGCTTATGACTGTTTTGAAACAAAATTATTTTAGATTTAACAATAGATTTTACGAACAAACAGATGGTTTAGCTATGGGAAGTCCACTTTCGGAAATTTTGTCAGAAATATTTTTACAGCACCAGGAAAAAGAAATGTTAACGAATTTAAGAAAGAATCATGATATAATCTGTATATTAGATATGTAGACGACATTCTTGTTATTTTCAGACAAGCTCAGGAACAAGAGCACGAAACGATGATGCGGACACTTAACAGCCACCATTCGAACCACACCTTTACCAACGAGTTTGAATAAAACAAAAAGATCAACTTCCTGGACCTGACATTAGAGAGAAAAGACAGCAAGATCGAGTTTGACATCTACAGAAAACCTACGCAAACGGACACTACAATAAACAGCAAGTCTATCCATCCGACAATCCACAAGACCGCAGCCTTTAGATCCATGCTGTACCGAGCCTATAAGATCCCACTTAGCCAAGCCAATAGGAAGAAAGAACTGGACACCATTAAGAAGATCGCTCAAGTTAATAGATTTCGAACCAAGACAATAGAGGACATCACAAGAAAGACGAAAAAAATCAATAGACGGAATACACTACACAGCAGAACAACTTTAGAAGAGATAAAAGAGGAAAACACCAGATCATCAGCCATGAATTAAAAATAAATATAACTGGTGTACCTTTTTGAATTTACAATAAGATTATATCCAAAAAACTCAGTTTGTAGGTGTAGGAAATTATATATTCTGATACTTTACGGGATGCAACCTACTATTGACATTCAGCCCAATGTGAGAAGGCATTATTTTCTTAAACTATAGAAGGGTAAAATTAAAATCTTACAGTGAACTAAACACGTTTACATTGCCACTATTTTATTTCTGAAAATCAAAGCTCTAAAGCTGTAAAGGTAAACAAATGAGAAATAAATTAAAATATTATAATATTTGGGTATCATATACTTATGTAAATGTTATTTATATATCTTATATTTAAATCATTTTACAGAATTTATCTTCTTTAACGTCGCTATGTATTTGATAATGGCATTACTGTCTGGTTTATACATCACAACATTTATGTTATTCAGATAGAAAATTGTAAAATTAGGTAGTAGCACATTGGTTGAAAGGCCAAATAATATTATTGTTGTAGTATATTGGGTCGACCCTATGGCGTATCAAAACTTGGACTAACATTTGCATAGCACCACTGGGCTATTATAATGAATCTGTAAATTTTCATAGATACGATTTCAAAATGTAAATGACGCTTTTATATGTCACCTGTTTGCTTTGTGCTTAAACATTGTGTTTAATTGGTAAAACAACTAATTTAGAGTAGTTTTTACGGATTCACAGCAGTAAATGTGGCATGGTACAGAGTTTACAGTTTAACTGTGCCAGAAATTATTATCTAAGAAAAATTAAAAAGATAACCATCTTAGAAATATTGGAATGTTGAGAATATGATTAAATATATATTTCACCGATTATTTATTTATTCTTTAATAGTGGTATGAATAAATAATGTTAGTAGAAATATGGCTATGATAATGATTTACAATAACAAAGATACACAATTTGTTTCGTTCATAGAAGAACAAAGACATAATATCTAAGTCCAGTTTATATTTTTTAAATGAGATTTTTAGCTCTAGATTTTACAATATAAACTATTTTTTTAATTTAAATGGTGGTGTATTTCAACGCAGGTAATGGAATTTTAACAATACACATTATTAAATATTTTTTATAAAATAAAAATATTTTGTTACTATAAACATTTTTACATTATTTAATATCACCGACATCTTTATTAGTAATGTTGATGATCAATGAAATTTGATATTGTTGAGCTTATTTTAGATTACAAAATATGTAATCATTATTGACTAACCATTATTGACATTATTAACATTTATTGAAATTTCAATATTTATTTATTTGATGGCAACACGTTTGAATATACGTTTCAGATAACATATTTCACAAATACTATGTTGTTCAATGATTTTCTACATGTTTAAATGTTACTTAGTTCAAGTTATGTGTCATGTGATATAAGAATAACAGTAAAAACAGTAGGCTACATTAGTATTTCGAGATCAAGAATCAAGAATTTCCATAATTTCCATAAAATGTGGTTACATTGCTGGAAAACGTCAGTCAACTATAGCTAAAAAAATTAAAACTTAAAAGACAATGGTACAAGGTTTCTTACCAATATAAAGAATTACATTCCTGAAACTCTCCATGCAAAGAGAAGGAAAAAAACAGCACACAGCACTCGGTTGAAAAACTAAAAAAAACTACTTACAAGTTCTTCTTTCAAATCAAAAAATTCTCTATTTTTGTACAAAGGGTTTGCCAAAAGGAGCCCCTCAACACCTTTTCTAAATTTTGGGTCCGGCAGGTTCCGAGCTGCAAAAGGAAGTTTATTAAAAAACTTATAACTTAGAATCTCATTTGACATCTGAACTTTACTTAATCTAACATGTGGTAAATTGAGATCATTTTTCCTACGTGTATTATAGGGATGGATGTCGCCTCTCAGCTCAAGAGAATCCCATTCCTTCTTGATTTTGATCAAGGACTGAAAAATATAGCGGTTACAAGTTTTTAGTACTATTCATTTTTTACTAGTTTCAAAGAGTGTAGTATCATCTGCGTAACAGATGACACCTTGCCCCAAACACAAAGCGAGATCATTAAGCATGACATTGAAAAGTAAGGGACCAAGAATTGAGCCCTGAGGTACACCATGGGTCAATTGCTGTACACTGGATTGTCTGCCATTTATACAAACCAGCTGCCCACGCCCAGTCAGGTATGACTCAAACAGTTCAAAAAGTTTCCCCTTAACCCCATAGAAATTTAACTTTCCCAGGAGGGTGTCATGATCCACCATGTCAAAGGCCTTGGTCACAAAGAGTGGCCCCAGCAAAGCCCCCATCCTCAAAAGACTGAAAAGCTGCCTTTATTAACTTGTCAACCGCATCAGTAGTGCTGCGGTGAGGCCTGAAACCAAACTGGGCAGCTGAGAACAATTTTTTTGCTTCAAAATACAGAGAGAGCTGTTCTTTAATAATAAACTTAAGGATCTTAGAGAAAGATGGCAGAATAGAAATTGGTCTAAAATTCTCTGGCAGGTTGGGATTGCCTTTCTTGAATAGGCAATTTTTAAAACATCAGGGAAAATACCTTCTAAAATACAACAATTGATACAGTAAGTTAATGGGCTAACTATAGAGAAAATGATCTGTTTCACAAAACTAGTAGATATATCATATATGTCTCTGCTAGAAGAATTCTTTAACCCTTGCACTACAGATATGACTTTATCACATGAAACTGGGGACATGTGAAAGGTACTAGTAGGTGGAGGATGTTTTCCCAGTAGTTCTAGGCCAGAGGTAGGGGGGATTCCAATAGCGTCACGGGTCTGTTGGACCGAGTTCACAAAAAATTCGTTGAACTCACTGGGTGTTAGGCTGGTCAGCTGTAAAGGTTCTGTTGGAACCACTTCTCTCTTTATAACCGTCCAAGCTGCAGAACAAGGATTTTGTGCAGATTCAATGAATTTAACATTACTGTCAAATCTGGCAAGCTTAAGGCTTTCTTGGTATTCATTTTTGACTCGCAGATATCTTGCTTTAGCTTCAGGAGTTTTGGATACCTTGTACATATCATAGGTTAAAAGTTTCCACTTTCTTAAGGTTAGTAAAGTGGGATTGTCTGTATAGGGCTGGATGGAGTTTTTTAGATTCTTACGGGGCCGGAGGGGTTTTTTGGGAAACCACTCGTTAACCAACATTAGAAAAGTATTTAAAAACTGGTTAAATTTTTGGTTAGCATTACCACCTTGAAGTAGAACATACCAGTCTATGTTAAAGAGATCACCCACAAAGATATGTATTTTACTTACAGGAAAGGGCCTATACAACTTAGATATAGTACCATGCTTCGAGACGTTTCCATCTGCCTGCTTATCCCTTAATTGCTTCATGGTCTGCAATGGCATAGCTAAGGACCTCTGCATTAAAACAGTCATTAGATAAATCGGTTGCTACATTGTCCAGGCAGGAAGTGCCCCGAGTAGGCTCCCACACAGAACAATAGAGGTCAAGGGACCTTAAAAGGTTTAAAAAATCTTCGGAAAGTCTGTTTCTTACCAAGATGTTCACATTGAAGTCGCCACCTATGACGACACTGTTCGCAGATCTTCTCTTACTTAAAGAGAGGACTAACCTTTCAAGGCTATATAAAAACCTGTCGGGATCACCGCCAGACGACCTATAAATGCAAATGAAAATAATACTGCAACTATGCAAATGAACGCAAACATATTCATGATGCAGGTCAACGCAAAACTCACTAACATCAATAACAGTGATTGAGTTCATTATATTAGGTGTCCCAAAAAGAGCAACCCCACCGTGTTTCAGAGAAGTTCTGCAATAGGCTGAAATAAGGCAGAAGCCACTTATGTTTGTACACTTTATAAGTTCATCGGACTGCCAATGTTCTGAGAGACAAAGCAGTTTATAATCATTAAGAGCAAGTGTCATTTCAAGGTCTAAAATTCGAGCAGTGGAAAGGCACTGTACATTAAGTAACAAAATACAAAAGTTAAAAAGTACTAGGCCTACATTATTTGGGCCTCTATGGCCGTTTTGGCTAACAAGTCTAGATGCACAAAAATTTACAGAGGAGTGATTTTCCCGCATCATGTTTAGTCCCATTTTTTCGGACGATCCCCAAAAAAAGTACGAGAAGGAATGTAGCTTTTAACGTTATTTTGTCTGCCTGAACGACGTTCTTCAAACTCTTTTACAAAAATTCCCTCGGGCCAAAATTCAGGTTTCAATAAGTCCTTAACAAGATTATCAGAGACGCTTACCTTGAAACTTGTATAGTCTGAAAACCTGGTAGGTAGTTTCTCACATTTGTTACAAATAACAATTTCACTTTTTAGATAGGATTCAATGTCACTACTTTCCGTATCTGAAGAACAACTTGAAATGTAATTATAATTGTATACATTGTCGATAGTTCTCGATGTTGATCGGGAACTCTGAAGTTTGTACCACATATAAATAGTAATGATATGCAGAAGCAGATTACTTCTGAATCGCAAGTCACATTCACAGCTCTAATCACATCCTACTTGAATATGACCTAGTTTCCTCAACACACAATTCTGAATACGTAACATGCCTTGGTTATTCCATACAAAAACAAATATAAGTGTATAGAAAATATTATATTTACGGTAAAAAATGTTTATCTAGGGTTTTATAGTTTAAATTAGCAATGGTCACACTCTCCATGTTTGAAACCCATGAGTGAATATTAAAAAAGTATATGACGATTTAAAAATGTAAAACACATGAGTTATTTTTGATAAAACAACAAAAGTACATTTCTTCTCGACCAAATAATTTATAGAAATGTCTGTGTGTTGTTTTATCCATATAGAATAACAATTTGTAGAATAGTAAAAAATTAACGACAAACAGTTTTGCAGCATTTCATAAGGTGATTCATAATGGTAAAAACATTAAATAACATACACTCATTGTAAAGTTGTTACTGGTATCTTTGCACTAGAGGCAAAAATTTGCAGAGGCAAAAAACCTCTCTGTTTTGTTGCAAAAATAATCATTAACAGTTTTACATAGCTTTAGTCTTTTCTACTTGATTAAACTAATAACGTACGATTTCTTATTGTGTATGTTACAATTTAATAACATAAAATAAATCATATTTGATCGAACTCATATTTTAGAATTGTCAAATGCCTCGTTAAATTCATATACATTTTGATTTGTTTTAAAGATTAAAATAGGTAATCGCAATATCGATGTATTTGAATTGTTAAAACAATGATCACGTTACAAGTTTTCTAAAATCCGTAAACAAAATAAACTAGTATTAAGCCTATTTTAATCATGTAGACACGTGATTGTTTTGAAGGGATTCAACTGATAAAAAATGGTAGCTGCCAAAGAGATATTTATATATAATATCTCTAAAAAATTAATATCTCTAAAAATGATAATTAAAAATAAAAAAATTAAAAATTAATTTTCTTGAAGTATTTAAATTTGGAGAGAATATGTAGGTCCGATGCAAGGTACACTCTATTACCTTAAAAAAAAGTTGCATTTATGGTATAAGTTGATCAAGAAGGTCAATACAGATTACATGTATATATTATACAGACACTTATTGTTAGAAAACGCAGACATTTGCATAGGTGACAGGAAAAACTTATTATGATAACATCGAAATTACGTCTTTTATCTATAAAAACAAATTTATCTATTAGACTGCACATTTTAAAAGGTATTAGAACATTTAAAGTTGTATATCAAGTTTAAGATTCCATTGGATAAGATTGGAAATTTAACGAGAACAATAAAACGTGTTTGCAATAACTGCCAGTATAAACGTCTCGCTCTGACAGGTCTGAAAAATAAATTCACATTTTAATGTTTCGTTCTGCTTACTTACTTTTCTTGGAGTATTTAAATTTGGAGAGAATATGCAATGCTATGTATACTCTGTGAGCTTTAAAAAACATTTTGCGTTTGTTGTTCAAAGGTTTATTGCGGACATTTTCCATCACGAATGTAAAAAACAATACACAACGTTTCGGGATCTGGAATCTGATCCCGTCTTCAGGTAAAAAAACTTAACTAACACATTACAACTAACAATACACAAACGCCCAACCTAAGTTGGAATACACTACCGAGGTGTGTACACTAACACACTAATACACTACTACACTAATACACTACTACACTACTACATGTACACTAATACACTACCGAGGGGGTGTATAGTGTATTCCAACTTAGGTTGGGCGTTTGTGTATTGTTAGTTGTAATGTGTTAGTAAGGTTTTTTTCACCTGAAGACGGGATCAGATTCCAGATCCCGAAACGTTGTGTATTGTTTTTTACATTTGTGATGGAAAATGACCGCAATAACCCTTTGAACAACATTAACTCACCATCACCAACAATGAACTTCAAACAAAGAATTTTGTGTTTACGATATAAGTTGATGAAGAAGCTCAATACAGAATACATTTATCATGCAGACACTTATTGTTAGAAAATACTGAAATTTGTATTTGTAGCAGTAAGATATTATTATTAATTACTTGTAGTGGCCCTTTACATAAGTTATAATATATTTTGATCCTTGTACTTGATTGTCTAATGGCAGTATTATAGCAAAACAATTTATATAAGGTGTTAGTTGCCATTCTGTTCTCATGCTAGCAACGGGTTTGAGCCAAACTTCTTGTTTTCGAGTAGAATACCTGGTCATCGTTGATGGCGGGGTTGAACTGTGCAAGGTATCAGAGTTACATAATTATACTATCTAGTTGGATAAATTGTGCAGGTTGAGGGTAGGATTATCTGCATCCAGGGGTTGGAGTTGCTAAATGGCCTACGCTACAAGGTGCTATCAATCGTGTATAATTAACCGTAGTTTGCACATGAATGTAATTACATAGTTAATTGATATAGCCATTTAAAAATCTGTGCAATAGCCAAAGTCAATGTCCAGACAATGGCCCCAGAAATGTAAATACTTTTGATAATTTCTTGACCGCTGAACAGTTCGAAATTGCCCAAAGTATTCCCTTCATGGCACGGGCTGAACAGTGTTTTTACAAATACATACACAACCACTAATACGTACGGAAAAAAAAACAAACATTAACACAAATAATATTGACTTTTAACTCATTTACTGCCTACAGTGCGTCTAAGGCCTAAGATACCAAAATATGCGACCTACTCTGGGGGTAAACTAGAGCACCGATCAAAATTAAAATATTTTCCCTGTATTAAGGAAATCGGTTGGAATATAGCTATAAAAAATTTCCCAACGTATTTAAAAAAGGAAATAACGGTTGAATGTCCTAGTTTGGACAGATTTTCTCAATACAAAAATCAAATAATAAAACAAAATGCTGTGAAAGGAACTTCATTACTGTTACTGACACTTATCGGGCTAATCCAATGTACATTAGTGATAATTCAGAGTTATCAAGTTAATATAGAGTGGAGAAAAGGGTTGAGTTTTGAACTTCAAGAATTTTAGTCACGTTTCCACTCTGAGCTCACCCAGGAGAAACTTCATAAAGAGTCCAAAGTTGGCAAAAAATACTTACTCTTAAACACTAGAGGCGGACTTATTGTTTTTCACACCACTACGATGTTATTAGCCGTTTTACAAACGTTTAGTGGAGACCGAAAGCTACGTACCGGTATGCCACTAGTCATCGTCATTTGGGGCTGCCCGCTTACTTTCATACCACATTATTTCATATTAAATACACATTGCAATAGAATTGTTTGTCACCACTGACTAGCAACTATTTATTATCATTTTTGCTGATTCCCCAAATTATTTCTTCACATAATCTTAAAGTTGTAGTTTTGTTGACTATTAGTGTGCATTATTATTTTAGTGAATAGTGGTTATAGGGTATGGTGTGTAGAAAGATAGCGTTCGCACCACGGACCGAAATTGTTTTCGGCCCTAGGTACGAAATGAACATACAACAACAACGATCGATGAATCAAAATGATTATATACACTTCTGAGTGCATATATGGAGCACATGTATATCAAGTGTAAGGTTTATTGATCAAGAATATTTTATATGGTGAAAGAGCAGAAATACTGTAACAAAACATAGCGGATTGTTGAGATTACAGAAGTTAAAGCGTCTCGGGTTATGGTCCCTTACATAAAGCGTAACTATGACATTACGGAATCCTCAAGAGAAAGAAGAGGAAATGCAGATATACTCTTTTATGTAGTCTTTTAGCATCTGAACAAACAACTTAGAAACCTGTCACTATCATCTTGAAACTTTTCGTTTCAGTATTTATCACTTAAATAAATGTCTTTTATAAGGAAATTTCATAATATGAAAAGGAATTAAAATGATTAAACAATAAATACTTATTTCACGCAACGACAAGATCGTTACTAAACACGAATGACAAGAAGTGCTGTTTATCACTTAAATAATGATGTCACATTGTTGCACAGCTGTTTTTGTCGCCCATGTTCATTGTTTTCAAACAGTTCCACTCAGGCACAAATTCACTTTTTCCATCTTAAAGTGTAATAAAAAAAGTGGTGTTCCACAAGAAATATAAAAGCTAATGGCCATATTGGAATATAGCGGCCATACTATTAAAATTCGAAAACATCCCAAAAACATGGGGGGTTGTGCCCCCATAGGAAGTTATCTGTCATACTCATAATAAAGGTACAGTATGGGTGAGACACACTGAATATTAAAATCGGAAACAGTTCTGTTTCTTACTTCAAGTTCAAAACTGGTCCAAACTTTAAGCATAAATATCCCTCCAACCAATAAATCGGTTTCCAATTGAGAGCGAGTCCAGAATTTACATATTTCAACGATATAAACTTTATTCAGAAAAGAAATTCCATCCAACTGAAGCAATGTAATAACAAGTTTTTAATTCACAAGTCTTGAATATCCAAAATAACCTGTTTTGAAATTACAGTTTTATTTTAACATGCTAAATACTTTTTAATATTTTCTCATGAGAAATTGTTTGATGTTTGGATATTTACTATATTTAATCATGCTTCATAAAGTTTTACGTGACAGAAGGTAAAATAATATGTAGCATTGATTTTTATGGACCTCTTTCTCGTCAATTTAATGTACAGTTTCTAAGTTCCACGCATTGAAAATTATGCATAATCAAATAAATAAATAACTTATACTGCACTCTGCTTTAAGAACTGATCCCCTACTGAAAAAACAGCCCCAAAATATTTAAAATAAACGAACCAATATACCTGAAGGTAAAGTTTTCGAAAATAATAGTTTATTTTCACGGAATATCATATCTATAAATACATGTGGTAAAGAGACTGTAGTTCAAAGGTAGAATGTATACAAACTCAGAGGAGTTCGCATGTGCCCTAAATCGCTGCGTGGGAGCTATGTGGATATTAGCGATAATGCCATGTTGTGAGGTAAATTTCTGCATGAAAAGGAACGTTTATTTACCTTGTTATATAAATATATCTATACATCCAAATCCGTTTGAGATTTCTCACCTTTATTGTTAAAGTTTGTACAAAATTTGTATAAGTATCATGTTTATCTGCTTTATAAAAATGAAACTATCTCGTTACAAACATCCAGAGGAGCTTTAAAAGCAAATGATTTTATATACAAAAACATTGCTGTATTAGAAAAAAATAAATTTTTAAGTTACATTTTATTTTTATGAAAAATTATTTTTGAGGTTTGCTTTTTTACGATAATACTTTGATCAGATATGATTTGGCAAGCATATTTATTTCATACTAGAATATTAATATTTTACATAGAAAAACAAATATGTAAAATACTTCTTTAACATAACTTAACTTAAATATGGAATTAATACAAGATAATTAAAAGAAAGTTTTTGAAAAATATAACTCTCTAGTGAAGAAAAAACGTCAATTCATCAACAAGGTTATCTGAGTTATCTTACGCCAAAGAGTAATCAACTTAACCCCAGGTGTTAACTTGATTGTAGCTGAGAGTCTAGCAGGAACAGATGCTAAGTAAATACCTTGTGTTGTTGAACTGCTCTATCTGATCAAGACTCAATAGTTACCACGTACAGTACATAGTACGATCAACTTAACCTCAGGTGTTAACTTGATTGTAGCTGAGAGTCTAGCAGGAGCAAACGCTAAGTAAATACCTTGTGTTGTTGAACTGTTCTGTCTGATCAAGACTCAATAGTTACCACGTACAGTACATAGTACGATCAACTTAACCTCAGGTGTTAACTTGATTTTAGCTGAGAGTCTAGCAGGAGCAAACGCTAAGTAAATACCTTGTGTTGTTAAACTGTTCTGCCTGATCAAGACTCAATAGTTACCACGTACAGTACATAGTACAATCAACTTAACCTCAGGTGTTAACTTGATTGTAGCTGAGAGTCTAGCAGGAGCAAACGCTAAGTAAATACCTTGTGTTGTTGAACTGCTCTGTCTGATCAAGACTCAATAGTTACCACGTACAGTACATACTACAATCAACTTAACCCCAGGTGTTAACTTGATTGTAACTGAGAGTCTAGCAGGAGCAGACGCTAAGTAAATACCTTGTGTTGTTGAACTGCTCTGTCTGATCAAGACTCAATAGTTACCACGTACAGTACATACTACAATCAACTTAACCCCAGGTGTTAACTTGATTGTAACTGAGAGTCTAGCAGGAGCAGACGCTAAGTAAATACCTTGTGTTGTTGAACTGCTCTGCTTGATCAAGACTCAATAGTTACCACGTACAGTACATACTACAATCAACTTAACCCCAGGTGTTAACTTGATTGTAGCTGAGAGTCTAGCAGGAGCAGACGCTAAGTAAATACCTTGTGTTGTTGAACTGCTCTGCTTGATCAAGACTCAATAGTTACCACGTACAGTACATACTACAATCAACTTAACCCCAGGTGTTAACTTGATTGTAACTAAGAGTCTAGCAGGAGCAGACGCTAAGTAAATACCTTGTGTTGTTGAACTGCTCTGCCTGATGAAGACTCAATAGTTACCCCGTACAGTACATAGTACAATCAACTTAACCCCAGGTGTTAACTTGATTGTAGCTGAGAGTCTAGCAGGAGCAGACGCTAAGTAAATACCTTGTGTTGTTGAACTGCTCTGCCTGATCAAGACTCAATAGTTACCACGTACAGTACATAGTACAATCAACTTAACCCTAGGTGTTAACCTGATTGTAACTGAGAGTCTAGCAGGAGCAGACGCTAAGTAAATACCTTGTGTTGATGTACTGTTCTGCCTGATCAAGACTCAATAGTTACCACGTACAGTACATCGTACAATCAACGTAACCCCAGGTGTTAATTTGATTGCAGCTGAGAGTCTAGCAGGAGCAGACGCTAAGTAAATACCTTGTGTTGTTGAACCGTTCTGCCTGATCAAGACTCAATAGTTACCACGTACAGTACATCGTACAATCAACGTAACCTCAGGTGTTAACTTGATTGCAGCTGAGAGTCTAGCAGGAGCAAACGCTAAGTAAATACCTTGTGTTTGAACTGCTTTGTCTGATAAAGAATCAATAGTTACCACGTACAGTACATAGTACAATCAACGTAACCCCAGGTGTTAATTTGATTGCAGCTGAGAGTCTAGCAGGAGCAGACGCTAAGTAAATACCTTGTGTTGTTGAACTGCTCTGCCTGATCAAGACTCAATAGTTACCACGTACAGTACATACTACAATCAACTTAACCCCAGGTGTTAACTTGATTGTAGCTGAGAGTCTAGCAGGAACAGTTGCTAAGTAAATACCTTGTGTTGTTGAACTGTTCTGCCTGATCAAGTCTCAATAGTTACCAAGTACAGTACATACTACAATCAACTTAACCCTAGGCGTTAACTTGATTGTAGCTGAGAGTCTAGCAGGAGCAGACGCTAAGTAAATACCTTGTGTTGTTGAACTGCTCTGCCTGATCAAGACTCAATAGTTACCACGTACAGTACATACTACAATCAACTTAACCCCAGGTGTTAACTTGATTGTAGCTAAGAGTCTAGCAGGAGCAGACGCTAAGTAAATACCTTGTGTTGTTGAACTGCTCTGCCTGATCAAGACTCAATAGTTACCACGTACAGTACATACTACAATCAACTTAACCCCAGGTGTTAACTTGATTGTAGCTGAGAGTCTAGCAGGAGCAGACGCTAAGTAAATACCTTGTGTTGTTGAACTGCTCTGCCTGATCAAGACTCAATAGTTACCACGTACAGTACATAGTACAATCAACTTAACCTCAGGTGTTAACTTGATTGTAGCTGAGAGTCTAGCAGGAGCAGACGCTAAGTAAATACCTTGTGTTGTTGAACTGCTCTGCCTGATCAAGACTCAATAGTTACCACGTACAGTACATACTACAATCAACTTAACCCCAGGTGTTAACTTGATTGTAGCTGAGAGTCTAGCAGGAGCAGACGCTAAGTAAATACCTTGTGTTGTTGAACTGCTCTGCCTGATCAAGACTCAATAGTTACCACGTACAGTACATACTACAATCAACTTAACCCCAGGTGTTAACTTGATTGTAGCTGAGAGTCTAGCAGGAACAGTTGCTAAGTAAATACCTTGTGTTGTTGAACTGTTCTGCCTGATCAAGTCTCAATAGTTACCAAGTACAGTACATACTACAATCAACTTAACCCTAGGTGTTATCTTGATTGTAGCAAAGAGTTAGGGACAGTTAGTAAATTTGTGTTTTTTTTTCTGAATATTCTGTTATTGTTTTTGTTGTCATGAAATTTAATTTTATATATTTTTGAGATATTTATTTTTTTTAGTCTTAAGCAACTGCCAATATTTACCCAAAAAAATATAATTTTTCCTTATAAGGTTGTAAGGCCATATAAAAAATGAATGAACCAACCCCGAACTTGAATTAAAAATATAATTTAACAAAAAGTTTGTCTATACGAGTATCTTTTGAGGTTTTTTTTAAAATTTTGAATAGGCTACCCTATAAAATTTTGACTTGGTCACTTGTTTATGAATAATACCCGAAAAAGTTAGTAGAGAATTCTAAGACACCTGTATATGTGTTCATTGGATTTAATGGATTCACTAATATTTAAGTAACCCCATCTGTAGAAGAAGGAATAAAAGTAAGGAAAGAAGTTAAGTTGTGCTATAAAACCAACAGTTAAATTAAGAGAAGCTTTAACATTAAAACTGCCCGAAGTTATGGATGGTTTCATAATATTTGAATCCCTCCGTCTCCGCAGACTATTTAGATACTAATACATCTAACAATAAATTTCTAAAAAGAGTAATACTAAGAGAAAGAAAAATAAATTCGCAAATTTGTTTTAATACATATTTTACCCAATATGGTTTTTTACTTTACCAATATGGGTTTGTAAGCTAAAACTCAAAAGATTAATATACTATTTCCACTGATTTGATAACACATAAAACCGAAATAAATATTTTTATGCAAATGTAGTCTTGGGTGGAATAATATTTAAATTGCATTAATCTTACATAAACACTATAAATATGTTCTAAAAAATAGTTGGATTGTATTTTAGGACCATCAATAACTTTTTCCAGAAGATCTATATGTTATAAGGATACGAACATACTGAAATGTTCGAAGTCCGTTGTCATCAAATGTATCTACATCTGATATTCGGTGAAAAATATCTACCTCTCTCATCCTAAGCTACCAGTCTATAATTCATAGCTCTGAATGTATAAAAAAAATATAGAGTAAACTATGAACTATTATGTTCTGCATTGAACATTGCCACCCTCTCAATTTATACATCAGAATTGCATTGCATTATTTTAAGTTTTGTGAAAAATTATACCCTGCAATAAATAAATAGAATTAATAGAATAAATAGAATTTCTACTGATATAAAAAAAAAACTTGCCTGAAAACAAATAAATATAATCGGTTCCAGGATTAAAGCTGTTAAATTGAGATAAAGACGTTCAAATTTCTTTGGTAGATTAACAATAAATTTAAGTACTGATTCCTCTGCATGCGAAATAATTTACAGTTAATTATGTAAAAACAATAAAACTATAACCATAAGACAGTTGGTTCCCTACGCTTTAGGGTTATTCAACTCATATTTATAATATGTATGCACTCTTGGGACTTTTTCCATCATCTCTTGTTTAAAATAACCCTTAAATCTCATGGTGGTTTACATTTACTGTTACAGAACAATTCCTGGCACGTCTTAGTTTGACTAATAGAGGTTTAAGTTGTGAAATTTAAATGCTATAAATTACTTTAATTAATGAAACATATCTAAAGAACTAGTTTGAAATATTAATATAACTATGAATGCGCTAAAGTATAAAAGGCCAAAACCCCAAAGGATCTTATATCCATAGTCTTTGCTAAAAATCAAGATTAAAAATAATCTGATGCAATTTTTTACATTTTTATAAATATGAGGCCAAAAAGCTTTTATGTTGGACATTTTATCAAATATTTAATTTTGCTGACTTATTTTAAACGTGCTTTTTCCACGAAACTGGACAATTTATTATTATAATTTATTTTTAACTTCTTAAAAATCTCCAACGCTTTAGTAACTATATTATCTATTCTATTTACTTATTTAATACGCAAGCAGGTTTTTGTGACAATTACTCCTCCGAAACTACTGAACCGATTGACATGTTTTTGGTGTCATTGGAAAGAGCGTAACGTGAACTTGTGCAGGAAACTTTCTTTTTAGGGAAACAATTAGAGGGTGAGGCCCTGGAGCCCTTTAAAGTTTCGTACTTCTCCATAAGATTAACATGGGAAACAAACATAGTTATGAAACTCCAGCTGTTGTCAGAAATTAAAAGTGAGAAGAAGAACATAATAAAATGTTAATTGTAAAATTGTGACAGAGAGGTTATGCAGAAAATCAGGTAGTTAATGGTTATTTGGTGCTATTAAAATAAAGACTGAAATTTGTAAACGTACTGGCGACAATGGGTGATACCATGCAGACTACATTATCATTGACAAAGACCAACATGGACAACCTATTGCAGCTATAAGTGGGAAACATTTCTACAATAGCTTTTGAAAAATGATAAAATATTTACAAGAAATTTTGATTATATTGAACTCTAAAGTACATTGTGAGTATTATCATTAGTTACGTAATCTTTGAGTTGACTCTTTTAAACTAATTAGAATTTATGACTTATAGTTGTTCTTAAATAAGTTATTTGTTTTTAAATAACTCATTTACTTCTTTGCGATTGCTCGATTTCGAGCAACATGTGCACTAGTAGTCATTAATTCAGCTCAGGGGCTAAATCATGTCTATTTATAACAATATTTCGTTAGCAAACGTTATTTTAGTATTCGTGTAAAATAGCACGCCTGAGATACTTCACTGTGAACTGTTCAAATGAAACGGTCAGATAATCAAAGCAAACGCAATACAATCAACCGTGGCACACCACTCAATCAGTCTGCTGTATTTTGCATACTCTCCAAATATTACACGGGTTTCCATTTACTGTTTACTACATGTCGTTGCGTCATTGAGTTTAATTCAGTACCAAATTTGATCTTACAACAATTTACAGTGATACTAGCACTACCACATGAGACAGGATGAATCGTGGGAAATCTTTCCACAAAATACTATGATTCAAGCAATATTTATATTTAACCTCATTATACAGTTACTCCAATAAAATATATGGGATGTTCCCAAAAACACACTTCTGTATTTTTATGGTATCTTTCCTAGACGAAAGAAAACCCAGAGAAGTTTCCTAAATTATATTAAAAAGTCATTTACACAACCTTTTTTCACAAACTATTTCTTACTTTATATCGGATTTTTGTATTGAATTGAAATTTTGTATGTAGAATAACAAAGCAAAGACCTATTTAAAAAATAAATATTTTGTTTAGAATAAAAAAAAACGGTATCATACTTTAAAAATTTGAGGATTTATTTAGATAAGATATCTCAACTGTTCCCAGCTCGAAGTATCTGTAAATAAATTAAAATACAGTGGGACAGATTTTGAGATTCTGAAATAAAACACTGAACCTAAACATTCGTTAGTAATGTGACGATCCATTGGTCCATAAATATTGTAATTTCTTTAAGTAACCAGACAGTATGAGAGTTATATAAGAGTGTAAATTGAGGAGTTGTGGAGCTGGAGCTGTCCTACCTTTATGGCTGACCGCTGTCACATATATTATTTACGCTGTTCTTCACCACTTTTGTGAGGCTAATAAATGCCATCCAGAAATTTATTTATAGTCTACTTTTTTGCAAACTATTATCAGTTACGTTGATGTCCATCCTGGCTAAAATTCAGGTTGTATCGACCTTCAAACTCCATTTAAAAACTGCTCTGATAAAATTGTAATGATATTCTTGTGGATTATTGTGTTTTTTCTAGATCTGTTGAATGGTAGAACAGATTTGCTTTTCCTATAGTTACCTGACAGAATGTGCTTCCTTGTAATGATTATAGCACGCAAAGTAACTAATTGCTGCATTTACTTACTTTTGCCACACTATGGTTTGAATTTTCTAACTGATTTAGTTAAAAAGATATTAATCCGTTTCCAGAATTTTTTTTACGTTTTTAATACAGGGTGGTATTAATAAAACTTATGTGCATTTTTCCATGGAATATGCATTAGATTATTATTAGAATAAATTTCGTTAATAATTACTAACAACTTTTTCTGATTTTATTTTCATCTAAGTTAAATCTTGGTTTGATAAATGGATCGTGGTCGTACGGAAAGTTTAAACTTGGCAACTCCAGTTAAGGCTACGACGTGTTATAACTTTGGCGCCAAACTTGTAACACCAGTTACTTAACCTCAGGGGAACGAATGTTTCGGACATTCAGATTGTGCTGGCCACAAAGTTCTTGATGTTTCAAGCAAAACCGTTTGCAAATGTTAAAATTAGAGTTAACCACAATTGTTGTTTAATAGAATGCAGTAAAGCTATATTTGATTGGTAATTCTTTTACTCTGTAATTAATGGATTGCTCATTGGTGTATTTTTTTCATATCATTCTGCACATTTTAAGTGACTATTTTGCATTATTCTTAATATCCTATGCTTTTACTCTATAGAGAACCTTTATAAATGGCAGGCAAACTATCAGAGACTGCAAGAACGAAATAGCGATCCCGTACCTTCAAAATCTGGTAGGAGAGATTAAGACTCGGGCAAGTTGAATTGCTAGACCCACCTTTGCATGTTCAACGTTGGATGAAACCGTGGCATGGTAAGGTTGACAACTACCTCACGCAATTCTTGTCAGGTGACGGTTATTTTAATGTCGTCTTAGCCTCTAAAGTTAAGCTAAACGGTCTAGATACCTTGCTTCGTTGAGTGATCCTTTTTTAGCAGTACTCTCCAATAAATGATTACTCGAGGTAACAAAGGCCATTTAGGTTATTTTCAGTCATACTTGGACTTGATTATAAGGGGTTCATCCGACTGCATTTAGTTATTGTCCGGACATTCCCGAAGACGCCGAACACAGGATCTTTCGCTGCCCACGGGATTAGGCTCCACCTGTAGTTCAACATCTTGGGGTGCTGTTGGTTTAACCGAGAGCATGATGTAAGGAAAACTGGGACTGCTGGTCACACTTTGGAACGTCTTTCAAGTCAAAACTTAATTAAAGATTTTATGGGTTTTTTGTGGCTAGACTATGGGTCCTTGATGTGCCACAATACAGGCTGGTTTCCTATTTGTGTAAACAAACATCCCCACCTCTCGGAAAAAATCTTATACAGGAGAAGGAACGAGGGAGTTTGATCATTTTAGAGCCCTTTTAGTATAGTGAACTAGTGTAAAACGTATTTTGTGTCTAAAAAAAAAAAAAAACAATATAAACTTTTGAAAATAAAAAAAATAAATTTAACAGCATTAAAATGGTATTAGAATGCATAGTAGTATTACTCTTCCCTTCAAAAGATATCAGTTTTAAGGAGTTAAATTTAAGGAATTAAAGCTAACGCAATTTGGCAAAATGGTCACACAAATACTTAGTGTTATTACAGAATTCTGAATAACACTAACAAACTACTTCGAGCAGTGATTGAAAACATTACCGTAAGGATCTAGCTTACTGTTGTAATTAACTCAAAAGGTGGAAGAATTAGGTTTCCCAACATTCTTGTGCCCCGAGTTTTAATTTTTATTTGTAATCTTTGTCGTTAAGACACTTACAAAGCATAATGGTGTCAATTTCTACCCTGTACTGAAACAAATTTTAACATAAGAAAGAGATACAAAATTTATACATTTTTTTAAACTAATCTGTGATGTCCTTATTCATTAATTTCCATATAATGTTTAAGAAACTTTGATGTGACTTTACGTTAATCATTTTAAAAATGTACATAAGCTGATACTATATTTTGATGTTTATATATATTATATTTCTTTCTACTACCCTCGTCATGTCATAGATCATAGGTTTATCTGTAAAAAACAGAATCAGATTCCTGATCCCGGAACGTCATTTTACTCATATTTTACACGTAATTTATGGGCAATATCTGCATCACATGAACAATAATAGTTCTTTTAACAACTGAAACCAAGCTGTTTCCCCGACATCATCGTCACCAAATGTTTACAGCTGATAGTTCAGCACCACTCCGATTCATCAACAAAGAGCACTATGATGGACAATGTTGTACTAACGATTCAATGTCCAATCACACAACAGGAAACGCTCTATTGTACATGTTTACACATCAGGAGATCTTTTGAGTAAACACAACATTCTAGATATAAGGTAAAAATTACTAAAGTTTGTCACCTGATAACAAAGATCAATTTCTTTATAATGATTCAATTGCATATGGACCACCAATGTGGGACGTGACTGAAAATTACAGTTTTGCTCAATATTATAATCAGATGTATTGTACAAGTCAATTAAATATTAAATTTCACAGTGAATACAATACGTTTATTAAGTTAGTAACGTTTTCTCCTTTAAAAATATGTTAACAACTTATACTTAAAAGGGATTCAGCATTGTAAATTTTTTTTGTGATAGTATTCAGATATTTTAATATTAGAGGACTATTAAAACATTTAAATGTACGATAAGAAATAGATGCACAAAGATAAGTACTTCAAAGAGGCCTACTCCTTGAGGGTAAGCCTATAATACACTACAGTTAAATCATTTATATAAGCAGACATCCCTTTGTAATAACACATAGTAGTGTACCTAATGTATCATCGTTAATGTTAGGAGTCTGTCTACAATATGTACATCAATGTTGATTGTTGATTGCACTTAAAGTAGTTAGTACTGTATAAGTTGTTTAAGAGTAAGTTTATTACGCATAGAATACATTATTTGTATTTTAAACATAATACATTTTTGTGTTTGTTTAGTAGCTAGAATATAACCAAGCAAGTGTATTAGTGAAATTCAGTTAACCACAATTTACATCCATATAGTTTTCATTTTTATTTTAAAATAATTATAGACCAAAATAATAGTTTTAGCTTCTGATACTCAAAAGTTTAGAATTTTATGATATTTTCATGCATTCAGCAAAGTTTTACAAGGGCTAGCAATGACAACAGTAGCAGTGGCTGCTAGTTTTGCTGCCAACGAAGTTTCACAGTCACTAGAATACAACTAAAACTACACTAAACTTCTGCTAAGGTATTTTCAAAATGTTTTGAAATTTACTTTTTCTTCTAATACATACTTTGTAGACCTAAAAAAATATTTTTTTGTTTTTTTTTTGTAGTTTTTAGGTTATCTATTTGCTATGTTTCAATGTATGGCTATTAGGCGAATATTATGAACAGACATGACGATTTTCATACGCCAGGCCTGCCAACCATCCTATGTATACATATTAACTTTATTAAATATGTATTCATATTAAGGGAAAATGTATTTATACATAAGAAATAAATATTGAGGTAAAGAGATTTTAAATACAAGTATTTAATATTTACATATTTTCCTAATCATTAAATCAACTTGTTGTTAGGTTGTATTATCCCTTTTAAAGTAATAGATTGTAATTTTGTGTTATAAAATACACATTCATTCATACAGCTTGATCAAAAATAATAATGTATGTTTGATTTATTCAAATGAAAATTTCTTATTGATTTTCCCTTTTAATACTATAAAGACATAAGTATATATAAATCTTAATTGTGTCTAATGGCTACACTAATTGAGCCGATGTGCTATTTACCATAGTGTCATAATGTCTTACATGATTTTACAATACTTGAAGGGTATTCCATTCTTATTTGTTATAACCAAACCAATACAAACAATGTCAATTATTAGTCAATTAGCTATAGGGAACCAAAGAAAAATAGAATGAAATATAGACCGACAGCAGTGCTGTAGTTAGCATAAGTTCTGGCATCCACCGCTAGGAGCACCGTGTAGATAAGGCGTGCGCGCTACGTAACTACACTCCATTTCTACTGGTGGATGCCAGAACTTATGCTTACTGCAGCAATGTAGTGTGTCTATATTTAATTCTATTTGTCTATGCTATAACTAACAACTAATATTACTTGTGCATGAGACTAGCATTTAACCTCCATTCAGATATAAACTGGGGAACTGCCAAGACGATAAACGAATGTCACACCAAGTTTTAACCACGAGCGTTCTAGTTTGCTCTTATATAGTTGTATTTTGTTTCTTCTTCCGTCTTAAGTCCCATAGAACAAATATTTGGCTCAGTTGCGCATGTTATTAAAGAGTGTAATGACTTAACTTGTTGTTTTTAATATTAAATGATTTAACCCTGTAATTCGTTGATTCTTTACCTACTTTCGAGTGAATGAACTCAAATATTTTACCAATGTCCTAGTAACATGATACAAAATTTGTGAGATGGTGTAGCAAATTATTTATTAACGCAAAAATAAGCATATTAAGGCAACAATAAAAAACATTTGAGCTTTTTAAAACCTAGAATCTACACATTAACATATTCAACTCTGATGAGTATTAAATACTTTACTGAAATACTTTTGGAAGCTTTAAACCTCAAATTCACAAATAATAAACTAAACATTTGAAAACTTTTGATAAAGAAATGATATGGCCCAAAATACAATTCCATCTTCAACAACTAAAATACACATTCCTCTAAAGTACTTAGTGTTGACAGATAATTAGGGAAATTTTTGTTAGTAAAAACTATATTTTGAGCACTTAGCGCTTACAATACTTTTTACGAAAATTAACAAAGTGTATAATGAATCGTTCTGTGAGTAAATAAGGAATGTTTAGTCATACAAAATTTAAATATGCTTGAATATTGTTAAAGAAGTTACTTATTATAGGAAATTAATAGCGGCTAAACATTAATAGATTTAAAACCTATCTGTACATCAAGGGCACATTTATTTTAGTAGGAAAATAATGGTCTCTCTGGAAATACAAAAGATTATAAAAATTCCACTTACTACACATTATGCAAGAAAGGAATATAATTGTTTATAATAATATATAAAAACATTCTATTTGAAGCTAGGTTATTTAAGCTTTTAAATTAAATACAATCTTACATGTAATATTATAATACACTCTACCAATGCATACTTATTATTACTTCAATCTCATGTATCATTTATGTTTTTGTCCATGTGCAACTACATTTATAAACAAGTTATTTAGATTATCCCATTCCATTGGATCTCATATGAGATGCAGTGTTGAGCTCGACATATGTATACATCTCAAGATTACCATCTCATGTATCTTGTATGTCCTTTTTGTGGAAA
Source organism: Macrosteles quadrilineatus (assembly GCF_028750875.1). Lineage (NCBI taxonomy): Eukaryota > Metazoa > Arthropoda > Insecta > Hemiptera > Cicadellidae > Macrosteles > Macrosteles quadrilineatus. Next base: position 73,567,111 of record NW_026542601.1, read on the forward strand.
TGCAACCTATTTAAGATATCACCAAACGTCGCTATATTAAAATTTAGTACCTAGTAAAAAAATGCTTTGGGAATATTATTATTACGTTATTTATTTTTTAGTACAAACAGTGCGATACTTGAAAGCTACAACAATAAACAAACAACAATGAATATTTATTGTTTATTTAGCTAAACAAAACTTGTTAATATTGTATATATTTCTTATCAAATGTAGTAATTCAATTTTCTGTTACTACAAACCACTCTTTCCAACAGTGTATGATACATTTTTATGTTTGTCAAATAATAAAATTAATTTTATTTTATTTTTTTTTTGTGTCTACACCAATGGCAATGCATTAAACTTTTTAAAGGGAACGGTCCGAGGCCTGGTCTTGTTACTATATAACGTTTAAAATTTGATAGATAATTAATTGGCGGTCCAATAACAAATTGGCATCTAGATCCTTTAACTAACTTGCATAAGACAACTTAATGTTAATTGCAATCAACACAGTAAACTAATACGATGCATATCCCTCAAATAAGAGATCAAGAGAGCTTCAATATTTTGAGATACAGTTGAATTTCTGCCAGTAGTCTAATGACTCTTTGGCATTACTTAGAAGAGGATTTAAAAATGAAGACGATGTTCTTTGAAAAACTCTCATCCTTATTTCAAATCTCTGAGTCATACTTCAATAAAAATTTGCAAGTGCTACACTGCTTTATACTGATTACAAAATAAAACAACAACGTTTTCATGGAATTTCATATCTATCGTGTTCAATGGTTTGCATATGTATAAGAATGTTACAGTAAAATATTTATTCTTAAACAAAATATTCAGATGTTATAGTTATACATATCAATACATAGTCAAAAAGCAAGTGATTTAAGATACATCAATGTTCAATGCAATAGTGTCAGTTTTGCTCTGATTATACACTTAATCATTTGTTGTCATACTATATCATACATTTTTTTTTAATACTTAAAAAGGAATGTTATAAGTGGAAAACACTTATAACAATGACCAAACAATATTATTACAAAACAATGACAGGATGTTTTATTGTTCATAAGAACCATGATACATTTTACTGGACCCTGAGCACCTCATCATCCATCTTTTCGACAACAAACTTGGTGTAAATCTTGGAAGATATGAAATTCCAACAAAATGTTTAACCGTAAGTTATGGTAGTTCGAAAGTTAGACGAGTTTCAAGACAAAATATTGCAATCAGTCTTCACGACTAGTTTCTGCTTAACGACTCGTTCACTAATGTGTCTCTACTTCCAATATTTGGAGGAATTATTTACTGTAAGTAGATATTCTTATGAGTATTATTACATCAAGGTGAATGTAAATATTTAACTCGTTCTTTCATTGTTCCTATATAGCAGAGTTAGCGTTAGTTATTATAAGGGTGTTTATAAATTATTCATCAGGTTTTAATGTAAAGTATCTCACTTATTTCTTATCTCATGTTTTTAATTTTGACATATAAAGAACATGTTTTCAATTTTTATAATCAATACTCATTCTTGACATTTTCTTGGGTTTGCTTACATCTAGTTCCAAATTGTTACAATTCATTAGATAATTTCTTGTGTCTGTTAATTATGACTTTAATTCATGATTGACATCTGCAGCGTGTGTAACACAGGTGTTTTTTTTTCTCTGGGACTAAAATAAGAACAAAGTGTATATTCCGCCAATGCCACAAAAACCTCATCTTGAACACATTTGCATCGCCATAGATTTAATAAGCTGTTCAATGCTAGCTGGAGTATGTGCCAAATTACAACATCAATTGGAAACTTGGTCCATGGCTAATGGACGCCACATCGATCACTTGTAGGGTATCTAAGAAAAATTGTATACATTTACGTTCTATTGATGTACTTTTTATCGATTTCTATACAGAGTATTAAGGCCAATGCAAAGTTTTTAAACCTGATGAATCATTTATAAACACTATTAATTAAAGTGTAGAACTTTAACTACTACTGTATTGTAACCAACTCCCATAATACATAGCAAAAGAAATATCTGCTCGGTCTAAACCGAATCTAAACATACGCTTAATTTAATTGGTTGAGACAATGAAAGGAACATACATTTTCGTTATGACGTTTCGCTTAATATCTTGTGATATAAATTAAGCTTAATTACATTTTAATTAGCTGCATTGAAATTATTAATTTAAAAAATAGTAAAATATTATTATCGTAAAGGATGACGTTTGTTTGATGATTATAAAACTGTTTTATAAGGACTTATTACGTAAACATGTTAAAAGAAACAATTCAAAAGTAAGTGAACAGACGTTTGTAAGTAGTTTGATAATAGTTTATCAATAAGATAGCACTATAATTAATTAATTAATTAATACTATAATTTTTATTTAACACTAGATATATTTTGTTGAAAATTCAATATATTGCATGCCAAATATTATACTGCATAATGAATGAATAGTTCAGTTCAATTTATGCATTTTGTAATATAATTAATCACCTTTTGAAATTAATATATTTGGTACAAAACATACTGGGTTCTGTTATTGCGACTAATTAAAAAGATGGAAACTGCAATATATTAAATGTAATTCAAAGTATCAATGTTAAGGTGCATTTCTGTACTTATTTTAGATCTAAATCCTAACCAAGAACTATTTTTTTAACATTCTTCGGTCATTTATTAGATCACAGCTTTGTGTAAAATTCAGTGAATGGTCATATTTGGATCAATTTCATCGCAAAGTTAAAGATATATTGTTTAAATATACTTATTACTTATAAAAAAACTAACCTAACTTAAAAGATAAATTTAATTTAACCTCGCAAAATAGCATCATATACTTACCATACTATACCTATTGTACTCGTAAGGTCCAATAAACATGTATAAATGTAATAATTTATACTACGGAACTATATAACTTTAATAGGATTTAGCCTAAGTTAAAAAGAAGCCATTTCATTTCCATGTACATCACTCACATTTTATTAATAAAATAAATAAAATGATAACAAATATGTACTTTTCATTTAGTGTAATTATACCTCTGTATCTCAGTCCTAAATAATTATTTAATTGAAACAATCTTACTTTATGATGACCTTCCGTAGAGCTCTATTTTAATACAGGAACTCGTCTGTAAAAAAATATACAAATGCATAAATATTACTAATATAACTACTCTAAACATAAATTTCAATTACCATTTTCTTTCGTACAATGTGCATTTTGCAAGTTAACATACTTATAACCTAATTTAACATATTTTAGAATTTGAGGTTAACCAACAGTGAATATTATTTTCCCATATCCATGTACAATAGTATTTTCAAAACAAATTTAAATTTCAGATTTAACTTTCCTAGATTATAATGGATAATAATATTTTGTACTTACAATGTCTACGAGATTTGCCTGCCATGAGATACAGAATTATGAATGAAATCAAACTTTGTGAGGGAAATGAAAAAGAAACAATGTTACCACTACAAACAATTTAAATAAATCAATTATGCTTCTTACATACTATAACTAAATTTGCTGGATTTTTTTTAAACAAACAGTACAAGAATCAGTATACTATATACTACTAACCATAACTATATACTACTAACGATAACTAATCTTTTCGACCAAAAGTTGGGCTTTTAAAAAAGTGGAAAATATTTTAACGTCCTTGTGATTGCAATTTCAACACACAATTTTTGTTACCAATTCCCCTATCATTCTAGATGATTGATGGCAAAATGTCAAGTTGTTAATTGGTTTTGTGGCTTTACTTGGATGAAATTATTTATCATCAGTGAGTTACTTTATATTTAACATTTTTTGCTATAGCACGTCACATTTAAGGTGATATTGGTTTTGTGATTGATGGTATTTGTATTAATTACGTAATACATGCGATGGAATGAACAATCAAACTTTACTTGCCTTTCAGCTCTGATTAAAACGCTCTAGCATAGTTTATTGTACTATGTTATTTTTTTAACAAGCACGATAATCAATATATTTAATAGAAATATACTAGTGAACAAAAAGAGCTTTGACTATTTTAGAGTAAACTTATTTTATGTTGCACCTAGACCCTGATTAGTTTTGTTCGGTTTTAAATGTTAGATCATATAAAAAAAAAATTCTTTTGTTTAAGTCGACATTCTCCCAGACGAGCAAGGCTTGCAATTAACTTTGATATCCTAAATAATAAATTCCTTGCATACACGAATATTTGGATTTTAGATCGCTTTCATATTGTCATTTCTAGTATTTCCTTCTAAAAACTTATCGCTTAAAAAATTTTACACTCTCAACGATTAATCTTAACAATTAAATTGATAGATTCATAAAAACCTCAAATGTTTATTTAATTGACTGTAGCATGGTAATTTAAAATTATATATTTCACATTTTAAAATTGCGGTCAAAATGTGGTAATTATAGTGGCACATAGTGGTTACAGCTCAACAAAATAACAGAATAATCTTCAGTTGCAAAATACATTCCTACCACCCGTATAGTCACCCCTACAGAATATTATATTAAATTGGGATTCCGTGGCCCCCAAATGGACCTACTGGCCTAGATCTTGGTTTATGATTCTAGGTTAAGTACAACTTATGTACTTTGACGCCATATAAAATCACACTAAACACAACATTCTTAATTGACTTAAATTGACACACATTTTGGTACTTGACGAAATGCAATGTTTTTCCAAGTTTTACTAACATAAATACAAATGTTTATGCCATAAGCTATTTAAGAGTGATACACATCAATTTCAAGTACTCAGTAGTATTTTATCACCAATACTTTGTCAAAAGAGTAAAAATTATTATTATCTATAAGTCTAAAACTGTAAACTGTAGAATAAATTTAATTATTTATAGTATGGTCAAATCGGAAAAAACCAATAAATAAAGATTTTATGTTTTGACCTATTTAAAGGATCCTTGTAGCTTGTAACATAAGTTTTCATGAAAATGTATGATCTTTCATTTATACATTTTATAATTTAGTATTACAACGAGTCGTCTATCAGAATAATTTAAAATTCTAATAAAAACGATCCTTAGAAACACTGTGTAGTTGAAAATTTACTTTTACAGTTACAGTAATAATGTCCGTACAAAATGAGATCAATTAGATTAGATACCCAAATAACATTATGGCGCACACAATATAATTATTGTACTATTATAGTACAGTATTGAGTGAACTATTTGGCATATTAAAAGCTGAATTTAACCACGACTGAAACATTAGCATAATGTTACCAGGTCAACATGTCGATTATATTGGTTTCAATAAGAGATTTTTCCTAATATAATCGATACAGTTTTCCATACAATTTGTATTACAACAAGTACGACATTAATAATACTATATTAAATATTATACTATATTAATGGATATTTGTCTTCAATTAAAAGTTCCTCATTATGATAAGATTCTGTATTTTATCTCCAAGTTTCAACCATGCGAAATCATAACTACATGCAGATTGCTCATAAATCGTAATATTTACTGTTCTGTAATCACATCCTATTTGAATACAACCTAGTTTCTCGAGCCAACACATATAACCCTAAATATGTGCTAGCTTACCTTAAATTATATATTACTGTATTAAAGTGTCCAAAAGAAAAAGAGGTTTACTAAAGTTTACAAATACTTTAAACGGGTTTTACAGAAACGAATTCCTAAATAGATACTAGGTAGCGGCCTCAGGTCCGCGAATTGAGTGGAGTAAGCAAACATCGATATAAACAATAACCTTCTTTAAAAATACAATTTGTTGTTTTCAAATATATTATGGATTACAACATAAAAACAAGCGTTCGTTTTATTGATACATACATTCAAGCCTATCGTTATATGCAATTTTCTTGAGTCTTTTAATCTCTTTTTTTTCCTTTGCTTGCCATTTGCTGCTCTGCTCTTAATTATGCTTTCGACTCTATAGAATATGCTCGATCAAGCCCTCGATGGTTCTAACTCTTAATGCTTCATAAGTCAAGCCGTGAGAAAATTCTGACTTTCCTAGGTCCACCACAGTACATCTACAGTACATCCTTGGCTGCGATGTACCGAAATCGCATAGGCATGATTTAGTGGAAATTGCTTTCGAGAACATATTTAACACAATTCAGTTTAAAGGAAGCAGTTACTGGGGGTAATGCAGCAACCCGTTGTACAATGTAGGTCCAATATATTTTTCAAATTGTAATAAAATGCCAATTGGGAAATCTTCTAGGTAATCTTATGTGTCAGTAAATTTGTATATAAAGTCTCTGCTACAGTATCAATACTACCATTACAACGGCCTACAGAAGTCCAAAGATTACTCCGAGGTATCACAAGACAACCTTTTGAAATGAAGAGGTGTTTGTTAAGGCCTTGGCAGTCATCTGACTACAATTATTTAAGAAATTTCAAATTCACAATAAACTTTTGTTACTTGGAGTTTTATTTACCTGTCATTATGTTATGTTACTAAATAAATATTAGCCCTACGTTAAAATAATACTCACAAGAACAAAAAGATAGATCCAGCCAATAGGATACGCACGTACAAAAACAAGCAAAGTAAACACATCCCATAGCTTTAATTTGTTTAGCCAACCCTAACTTCCCTATCCCAACGTATCGTAATCGTAACTGCCCAAGCGTAGCAAATTATTTACACACCTTAGTTGAAAGTGTACTTCTATAAAAGCATAGGTATTTATTTACTTCCTATAGAACTGGACTTCTGTTCAGGCCTAGAAAATCACTGTATTTATATAGGATAGGCTACTGTTATCAATTAGTATTTGAAAATACTGAATACCCGTTTCGGAAATGCAGTTTCTATAATTTTCAATAATAAAGACTTTCTTTTGATGTTTATAAAGCAATATTTGCTAAAAAACTAATAGAAATTAGTAATGCAAATCAGTGTACAATATTATTAATCATTATTTGATGGTATTCATCGTACCGACTGTCCTATTCTTTTGTACTGTCTTTTGTAATTTGCTAGCATGCGCATTTGGAGGAGCCCGTGGGTACACAATGTCGAGTCACATACGCAACGATTCTTTGTTTACATCTATGTTGTTTTCTCGTAACCATCATAGCAACCCATAAGGCTAATGTTAAAAATCGAAAATTTTATGTTGGTCTTAAAGTGTAAAGAAATTATCAAATTGAAATTTGTTTGTTTCCACACTTGAAAAATGTTTGTCAAAATAACCCTAGAAAGTATGGATTCAGTACGTTCAGCCGTTATTGAGTTAATTGATTACATAGTTTGCATAAGGTCCGATCTCAAAGAGCTTCGCTCGCTCCGCTCAATTACTTCACTATTAGTGAGGGGAGGTGATAGTTTATTCAGCAAAAAACGTTGTTAAGCTAAGTAAAAATGAAAACCATTCTAATTAAAAAAGGAAATTTTTTACCAAAAGAAATAATATTATTGCATTTTCCAATAAAATAAAATAAAAACTTAGTGTACGTGTTTTGAGCTTTCAAATTCATAGCTTTAATTTTTTTTCGTGAGAAAGATGGTGTCTTAACCCATTTCTGTGTGTAAAATGCTAATAATTTAATTGCATTTCTAACAAAAGGTTCACTGCAGATGGCGAGTGTATTCCCAGACTCTACAGTAGATAGGCGATTCTCTAAGATTCCAGAACAAGTACTATCAATTTATAAAAAGTATTACATGCAATGAATATCAAAACAAAGAGAACAATTTACTACTACAGTAGAAAAATCACAATTTCGTCACATATTTACAATAAACATACAAAAACGATAAAACGGCAAAATGGTTTATCTGTATTAAAGTGTGAGTGTTTTTAATGCAATTAATGGAAGCGTCAGGAGGGATATTATCGCTCGAAGAAGAATTTCTTTACTATGAATGATTACAGCATCGTAATTACTTCTTAAGAAAATCTTCCATCTAGAAAATTTGGGCTTTACAACATTAATGCAGTATCTCGTTGGACTCCCATCATGATTTTACCTTTTTTAAATCATTTTTTGGAATGTTGTAAAATGAATACAAAGAAAAATATATTTTTTGTACACGGTGATTTTACAAGGAATAATAAACGAAAAGTTACCGTGCTTTAAGATGAAATTAGTTTCGTTAATGATTACACATGACAACCAGATCATGAAAAATTCCGATGTTTCCACTAACAATAGTTTTATATGAGTTGATAATGTTAAATACTAGTGACATGGTAGTTTTGACATATTAACAATTGTTCATCTTTATATAGATAATATATATAAATAAAGCCACTTAAAAACCATAAGTAATAACTTTAGTTCCAAACACTTTAATTCAGGTAAATTTAATCTATTTCGATTGAAAAATGCAACGTCAGAGACAGGACTCAATTTAAATTTCAATACCACAAACGTACTGCACTATCATGTTTGCATTTACCTAAAATTGACAAATTATCTGCAGTTTCATTCTATCTGTGACACTTGGTTCTAGAGTACAGGAAAAACTACTTTGGATTTCAATTTATACCATAATCTAAAATGACTTCGGTTTTGATAAACGTGGGTTTACTTAAGGATCGATATTTTATCATCGATTTGTCTCGCCTCAACTATTGCATAAAACAATTATACCCTAGCCATGTTTTATTTATTCAAAGTAATTATGTAAATAAAATTAATTTAAAAAGAAATTTCGAAATAACTCATTTTTTATTTTATATTAACCAAATAAATCCACTATATACTACCCATAGGTAAACATTGATTTAAAAAGACATTAGTTCAAATATTAAACTTTGTACGCTAAATTGACTGAAATTATCGTTTTATATTTTTATGTGTATTGGTACGATTAACTGATTTGTAAGTATATTTAACTTGATGTTCAATAAAAAATGGAACAAGGGCTGTAACTAACATTGCTACTGTTAGGATAATTAATATCTCTTACATATTCTTTTGATAATTAATTGATTGTTTATTTACTTTAATTAGGCAAATAATATTATTCAGTTTTAAGACTTAGGGAAAAACTCGGGAATCAAAACTAAGATGGATACTTTAACTCAATAATAGATTAACAAATTTTTTAAATCGTATATTTGATCAAAGCTACCAACCAAAGCCCAAGTTAATTAAAGCTTTCAACGCTTTTAAAACTAAAATAAACATTATTGCGAATCATTTAACAACGTGATGTCGGTTAATATTTCTGTTTAAAAATAACGAGAAGTAACAGTTTTAATATTTAAACTCTACTTCATTTGTGTATTGGAGTCGTACTTAGATTCTAGGAAACAAGTGTTTTTTATATGTATTAAAATGTTATGGAATTTTCAAGACCCCTCTGGAGTTTTCAAACGAATTGCGGTCTAAAAATAGGATTATAAACAGTGTTTGCAAACAACAAACTACAGCAAAGAGCTCTGTAAATAATGCATTCATTTTATCTTTGCAAGACGCATACATTTTCTATGAAATAAAAAGAGACAAAATAAGGGCACTCCATTCGTATAAAGGGTTAAAAATAACCCCTCGTAATTGGTTGGAATCTTTATGGTATTTCGTTATCAAATATGTGTCAAAATCTTCTTTTGTCGAGGAGGAACTATTATAAAGCAGGTCTATTAAATGTGATCTTTAAATTTTATAATTTTTATTTTCGGCCGAAAGGAACCGTTCTTTGTCGTCTCCACATATAATTTCTAACTGTTCTTGTTCTGTTGAGTTTTATGCATATGTACAAAGACATACATGATAAAAGAGATGTTAATGATGTAGTGTATGCCGGGTGTCCCATAATATTCCCATTGATTAATTTTAAAATGGCTGTGTATATCTCATGTTTGTTTTAGGGCACCATTTAACAAAAGCACTTAGACTCTAAACAATAAAGTGGTCCCAAAACTACACAATTAATCCTAATCATTATATCATAGGTATTATCAGACCCGTGTCTTTATAAGCCACCTGTGTCGACAAGACTAGGAGGAAAATTACAACTAAGAAAACAGTCTCCAACCTCCCGGCTATCCTATGAAAACACACTGTGTGTTTAATAGCGAAGTCTCATGTTATGATGGAAAACAATAACCTAAATTTTCATCCGGACAAATTTTAAGGACTCTTTTGTAGAAAAAAAGCTTAATAAACAAAATTGTATAATCAACAGAAATAAATTAATATTCATGGAGTTCAAGAGTCAAGATACCGATAGATTCAAGAGTTCAAGAGTTCGATAGATTTACTGCAGCACTATATTTTGAGAATTTTTATTATTTTGTTGAGTAGTCTCTTTTAAATAAAAAGTAAATGTGTACCAAACATTGTTGGTAACTGTTTTCTTCCACATTATTTTAGTTGTCGATGAATTAACGTGTGTTATTTAATGCATAAAATACTAGCCATTTTGTGGTAAGTCACGTAGGTATGAAAATGGCAATAACAAAAACTGAGTTTCTAGAATTTTCTTGGATAAATGGGTTGAATAGTACGATTTAGTCTGTTTGGTTACGTGACCTAAGACTCCTAAATGTTGGTCCCATGTGGTCAGAACAAGTTTCTCACTCCCCTAGTGTCAGTGGAATTGTTTTAACAAGCTTAACCCCGATATTACCTAACTTTAAACATAATGAAAGGGATATTTTCAAATAACATTATATGAAAATGTTTGGAAACGCATTTTATATCTAATAATTTAATTGTTAAAGATGTATATAAAGCTACTACTACAAGAATCACTTGGCGATCAAGGTAATAAAACCTTATATGTATATATCTTATATATTAAAAAAATTTGGTTTTTCTTTTCCGAGTTCGATTGGCTCTTCTACCTGACCGATTTTCATGATTGAGGTCTCAAATTGAAGGTATGCACGCTCAGATTTGCCATCAAGCATCGGCATATATTTATCTATAATCCTACTCGGCTTATACGTAAAAGAAATTTGCTCCCCATGTTATTCTTATGGGAGTTAAATTTGGTTTATCTTTGCCGAGTTCGATTGGCTCTTCTACACGACCGATTTTCATGATTGAGGTCTCAAATTGAAGGTATGCACGCACAGATTTGCCATCAAGCATCGGAATATAGTTATCTATAATTCCACGCGATTTCTACGTAAAAGAAATTTGCTCCCCATGTTATTCTTATGGGAGTTAAATTTGGTTTATCTTTGCCGAGTTCGATTGGCTCTTCTACCCGACCGATTTTCATGATTGAGGTCTCAAATTGAAGGTATGCACGCACAGATTTGCCATCAAGCATCGGAATATAGTTATCTATAATCCTACTCGGCTTATACGTAAAAGAAATTTGCTCCCCATGTTATTCTTATGGGTGTTAAATTTGGTTTATCTTTGCCGAGTTCGATTGGCTCTTCTACCCGACCGATTTTCATGATTGAGGTCTCAAATTGAAGGTATGCACGCACAGATTTGCCATCAAGCATCGGAATATAGTTATCTATAATTCCACGCGATTTCTACGTAAAAGAAATTTGCTCCCCATGTTATTCTTATGGGAGTTAAATTTGGTTTATCTTTGCCGAGTTCGATTGGCTCTTCTACCCGACCGATTTTCATGATTGAGGTCTCAAATTGAAGGTATGCACGCACAGATTTGCCATCAAGCATCGGAATATAGTTATCTATAATTCCACGCGATTTCTACGTAAAAGAAATTTGCTCCCCATGTTATTCTTATGGGAGTTAAATTTGGTTTATCTTTGCCGAGTTCGATTGGCTCTTCTACCCGACCGATTTTCATGATTGAGGTCTCAAATTGAAGGTATGCACGCATAGATTTGCCATCAAGCATCGGAATATAGTTATCTATAATTCCACGCGATTTCTACGTAAAAGAAATTTGCTCCCCATGTTATTCTTATGGGAGTTAAATTTGGTTTATCTTTGCCGAGTTCGATTGGCTCTTCTACCCGACCGATTTTCATGATTGAGGTCTCAAATTGAAGGTATGCACGCACAGATTTGCCATCAAGCATCGGAATATAGTTATCTATAATTCCACGCGATTTCTACGTAAAAGAAATTTGCTCCCCATGTTATTCTTATGGGAGTTAAATTTGGTTTATCTTTGCCGAGTTCGATTGGCTCTTCTACCCGACCGATTTTCATGATTGAGGTCTCAAATTGAAGGTATGCACGCACAGATTTGCCATCAAGCATCGGAATATAGTTATCTATAATTCCACGCGATTTCTACGTAAAAGAAATTTGCTCCCCATGTTATTCTTATGGGAGTTAAATTTGGTTTATCTTTGCCGAGTTCGATTGGCTCTTCTACCCGACTGATTTTCATGATTGAGGTCTCAAATTGAAGGTATGCACTCACAGATTTGCCATCAAGCATCGGAATATAGTTATCTATAATCCTACTCGGCTTATACGTAAAAGAAATTTGCTCCCCATGTTATTCTTCTGGGTGTTAAATTTGGTTTATCTTTGCCGAGTTCGATTGGCTCTTCTACCCGACCGATTTTCATGATTGAGGTCTCAAATTGAAGGTATGCACGCACAGATTTGCCATCAAGCATCGGGATTTATTTATCTAATATCCTACTCGGCTTATAAGTAAAAGAAATTTGCTCCCCATGTTATTCTTATGGGAGATAAATTTTGTTTATCTTTGCCGAGTTCGATTGGCTGTTCTATCCCACGCGGATTATACGTAAACGAAATTTGTTCCCCATGTATTTCTTATGGGAGTTAAATTTGGGGTTTCTTTGCCGAGTTCGTTTGGCTCTTCTACCCGACCGATTTTCATGATTGAGGTCTCGAATTGAAGGTATGCACACACAGATTTTCAATCAAGCATCGGCAAATATTTATCTATAACCCCACTTGGTTTATACGTAAAAAAATTTCCTCTCCATGTATTTCTTATAGAAGTTAAATTTTGTTTCTCTTTTCCGAGTTCGTTTGGGTCTTCTAACCGACCGATTTTCAAGATTGAGGTCTCAAATTGAGGGTATGTACGCACAGATGTCCCATCAAGCATTGGAATATATGTAGCTACAGTCCAAACCCGGATTATACGTAAAATAAATTTGCTCTATTGGTAGTTAAATTTAGTTTTTCATTTCCCAGTTCGTTTAGCTCTTCTACTCGACCAATTTTCATGGTTGAATTTTCAAATTGAAGTTATGCATGTCCAGATTTCACAACAAGCATCGGTTTAAGATACAATATACAAAATACAAAAAAAAATAAAAAATACAAGGTTAAACCCGTCGAAATCAACAGGTACTGTTGAGGTAATTCTATTTTGGAACCATTTGGTTTGTTTGTGATTCAGCACTATGCCAATCTTAATAATCATAATTAATTACACAAATGATGCCGGAATTTTACCGAAGGTTCTTATATGAAAATAAATAGGATAACGTAATTAGAATTGAGTATAGATATCAACTTTCGTTTTTTCGTTTCGTTTAGTTTTTTGTTTTGTTTTTGTCTAAATAATCTACTTTTATTTGGGCTATCGGTATAATATCGGGCTATACTTTTATTCGGGCGGAGGGTATGTTGAGTTGAGCTGACTCTGAACTTTAGTTTCAAAACATTTTCCAATATCTTATCTTAGACAAAATTTGTGATTCCTTCAAAAAATATTTACATCTGTCTTTCGAACATATGATTGAATATTTATTTAATTCCGATAAGGTGTTTACATTTTAAATGCATTTTCGTTTTGTTTACTAACACGTTTACGATTTTATCTGTGGCATTTATGATGAAACTGCGAACAGCCTTGAGATGACTGGTTTGCCTTCTCACAAATTAGTCTTAAAGGAAGGTGCCATTGTGATGTTATTAAGAAATTTAAACTACACAGCAGGTCTTCTAAACGGAACAAGACTTATTGACAAGAAAATGTATGAAAACAGTTTAGACTTAGAAATCATAACTGGCACAAATATTGGACACCGTGCACTATTACCCCGCATTGATCTCTCTCCATCAGATTCTACAGTACCATTTTCTTTCAAACGAAGACAATTCCCCATAAAGGTTGCGTTCTGCATGACCATCAACAAGGCGCAGGGCCAAACGATTGATCGAGTTGGTGTGTACTTGCCTGAACCAGTATTTAGTCACGGTCAGTTGTACGTCGCCTTATCGAGAGGGAAATCTTTCGATACTGTAAAAGTAGAAACTAAATCAAAAGGTGGACGAACAGCAAACATTGTTTGGAAGGAAGTATTATAAAAGTCGTAATATTAATAAAGATTACCAGATGGATGGAACTACTCCTGAGAATATGCGTAGGCCTACATGCAATTCTACCGACAGAGATGTCTTTTTTACAAGAAATATTGTTGTTAATAAAACATTCTTAATAAAGCCTCATTCACGCTGTGTTACATATGAGTTAACAAATGTACGTGCTTTCTCTGTAGGTGCTTTTAGGAAGTGTGTGGATATTGTTCTGGATTAATTGATTTTCAAAACGGAAAAAAATACATCGGGACGATTTTCTCTGTGTTATATGGAATGTGTTATACTTTAATTTGGTCATAAGGCGAAATTAATCCAGCAGCCCTATAAGAGTTTCATTAAAGTTGTACCGCCCTTATTAGGTTTAGTATTTTATTTTTTTATTATTAATTTCAATGCTGTGGAGCAGCACGGGTCATCTAGTTATATTTAAAGAAATAAAAAGCTGATCTATGTCTTAATCATTAGAAAGGAATTTTGTAGTTGTATTACCTACATAGCTTAGCATTGTTTACATATCAGATTTTACTTTGCAATAACGGTAGCAAGAGTTATTCCAGTTCACTTTGTCTTCCATTAAACATTATTCCACAGTTATTTGAGGTTATGTGAGGTTGTAAAGTGGCAGCGCTTCTGCTAGACCTTTCGAAGGCCTTTGATCGGGTTGACCATTCTATCGTATTGGCAAAACTGATTGGCTATAAAGTTCCAGGATGGTTGGTGAGTCTGGTGGAATCTTATTTAAAAAATCGCCAACAATGCACCACAGTTTCTTTTGATGACGGTACGACAGAGAGAGAACATAGGTCGGAAACACGAGTGGTAACCTCAGGGGTTCCGCAGGGCTCAATTTTAGGACCTTTTCTGTATATAGTTTATGTAAATAGTTTTATTGTCATGGATAATGTTTTTGCATGTATGTATGCAGATGATACTTCTGGGCTGTGCTGGGCAAACAATATGGTAAATCTTTAAAGCTTTATTAACCAACTTTTCTGAAGCTGCCAATGCTTATTTTTTGGAAATAGGTTTAAAGGTAAACTTAAGTAAGACTGATCTTGTACATTTCTCAATTGGTCGCAATGTTCCGGCTTTTAGCATCTCAGGTGATAATATGACTCTGGATGGTAATGATTTTTGTAAATTTCTTGGAATATTTTTTGACAAACATTTTACATGGGATAAACACATTGACCATGTTGGTGCTAAAGTCTTGAGTGGTATTTCTTTGCTAAGAAGACTTTCAAACTATTTGGACTGTGAAACATTAAGGTCAGTCTATTTTACAGTGGTGTATCCATATCTGGCTTATGGGCTTGTCCTGTGGGGAGGTTCTTTTCACACTTATACCAAAAGAATGTTTCTGTTACAAAAAAGAGCTGTACGTTTGGTAGCAAAAGTTAGCCCAAGGACTCATAGCAAAGGCATTTATGTGTCACACAACATTATGACTTTGTACGCAATGTATGTATACCAGGTTATATGTTTGGTTAAATTTAGCTGTAGTTCTGGTATTTTAATTTCTAATGTAGGACAAATGCATGACCATAACACTAGACAGTGTAGGGTAATGATTTTTTCAGAGTGAGAAGACATTTCAAAAGGACAGAGAATAGCCCTTATGTCAAGTGAACAATTTTTTTCAATAAGTTACCAAACTGCATAAAGAAACTAGAAGGTAAAAACTTCAAAATGGAATAAAAAAAATGGCTTATTAATAAATGCCCAGACAGTCTTGAAATGATTTGTTAAGTTGAAGGTATGCCTATTGTGTAAGTAGATTGGTTTGTTTGCCTCAACAGGATTGTTTTATTGTAGAGTAGAAAGCATGGTTTTGTTCTTTCTAACTTAAGTTTGAGTTTTTTTGCATGGTTTGCACTGTATGATATGCTACTTATTTTATAATCTAAGTATTTTGACGATTGCAATGCATTTTATATGATGTTAAAAGCAATAAAGACATTTCATTTCATTTCATTGAAAAAATTTAAACGTTTAAGCGTTTTGTTGGTGCATTAAATAGTTTTAAATGTGAAAGTTCCCAAATAACTTCTTTGTAATTTTCAGGCCTTGTGTTTGGTAATAAATAAGAGTTTTTTTTCGATTTTATTATTAGGTGTGTTGCTAGCCTAGTGGTTAGCTTCTCGGATTTATCTGGAGTAGACTACTGCTCCAAAGAGCGCTGCACATTTCAGTTTACATGATCTAGAGATGTCTAACTGAGTTAGTGAGTTACCTCATTTGACCCCTAGAAGCTTCGGTCCACCAAGAAGCTAGAACTTTGGGGGAGCGAGCTGGTCTAGTATTTAGAGCGTTATACTCCGGTTCCTGGGGTCCCGGGTTTAAACCCTGCCAAATCACCAATGGATTTTATCTAAGTGATATTGCCGTAACCCCTAGGTCTAGCCTGATGTAATGTGGAACACAATTACGGGCTCGTGCATAACGTCCTAGGAAAAAAAGCTTCTCGGATTTCGGTGCGGGAGGGACGGGTTCAATTCCCGGCACATCCACGAAACATTTATTTCGTTAGTCGACCTCTCATTAAATGCCACTAGTTTAGAAAGAAATAAAAATTAATACTAATCGGAGTTTATATAATTGAAATATATTTAAATTTTAATCTGTTACCTAAGCTTGAATATGATGCAGACTATTAATTGACTGACATCGTATAGGTTATCTAATCTTCTTAAATTAATGAGTTTAAAATCATAAAACGATGCTTTATTGCCAGTCAGGCCACTCTAGTTTATTTATTACATGCTAGAGTGCTCCAGCTCTGCAGAATCTGCTGCAGTATGTGTATTACATGTGGTGCAGTGGATTGTAGGCTTTTCATTCTTTAAATTTACTCTTTTTCATAAGGCTACTAATAAAGTACACTTTTTATCACGATATATACAAATTAGGTTGGACTTTTCTGTAGGTGGACTTTTTTACAGTATATATCGGGGGAATGAATCCAGTAAGTAAACAGCTAAACTCCGAAACACAAGTCTAAGGAGTTGAAATAGAGAGACAATGCAAAAAGATTTTTTAAATTTCCTTACTACCCAGATATCAGCCATTTTGTATTTTTTGTACTTACACATCTTTATCTTTAAATTCTTTCAACCGATCTTTAATAAACTTTGTATATTATAAGGTAGAAAATCCTATACAAAAAAAAAATAAATAACTTGGTCCAGTTCTAAATTTATAAATTGTGGTTATTTTAACTTTTATCATGTAAAATAAAAAATAAATTTTGGATTAAAAAAAATAATTACATCATACTTTTATTTAGCATTTAATGTTACCTATCAAACCACACCAAGCTAAGAATCGAATATTAAATAGCTGAAACATTCCGGGAAAACAAATTTAAAATGAGGCAAATAAGACCTGATTTTGTCTTATTTTACAACTAAAAATCTTAATAATTCAGCTAATTTAAAAACTGTTATCAGCTTTTGAAACATTCAACTGTATATATTTTTAATTCACTTTTTGAATATTTTATAAATTTTTGTTACAGATTAATTTGAACTTTCTCATTTTACAATTTTTAAAGATAAAAATGATATAAACCCCACAATTGATTAAAAATATGGAACCCATTAAACCACGTGACAGCTATGTTCGTTTAGTGCTGAGTCGGCATTGGCTCTGAGGTGTATCAGCCGTTGACAATATTAGTGACGGTGAATCCGCAAAATCAGCATTTTCAAATTGACACTGGAAATCGTTTTACAATGTATGCAATTTTTACTACAGAGAACTTATATCCAAGAATGCACGTGTGAACAAAATGTAATCTTTGGATGCATGATTTTACTTGTACAATTCAACAGAGTGTGTCCAAATCTACAGGTTTAGTAGCTTATGAAACAAACTTAACTTTACCCACAACGTAGACTATCAACTTAATGTCACTATTTTAATAGTTATGTATAAGTAAGTTTTAATACGGTTAAGTTAAGGTTCATTTCACTATAACTTGTACATTATTTTACTATTCAGTTTATTTAAATACTCCTAGAATCGTGAGAGTTATTGAATTAACATTCATTTACAATAAATAGTAAGTTCAGGGAACCTCTACGAGAGATTGCACCATACATCATCATGTATTACCAAACACAAATGACTATAGGCCACTTATTACGAAATAGAAGAAAAAACTAAACATATTACCAGCTTGCAACCCCTTTTCGAAGTCAGTGATACAAACACACTTTTAATGCTCATCTAATACAGCTAAAAACCATTTATTACAATATATCGGCATCAGGAGAGTTGGTTGTGTTGTACAGGTTGAGTGGACTGACAACCCAATCCCAGAATCCTATTTCCGCTCAGTATCACTCTCATCCAGGGAATTCTTTACGTTGTTGTAGTTTCAATTGTCTATTATTTTGGATCTGAATTTGGGTTTAATACATTTTAATTATTAATCATGAAAATACAGTTCAAAATTTACTTTAGTATTCAAATCGGTTATGTAGTCAATTCTCCACACATGTTCTACGTGTTGTAAACATACAATTATAATGTATTAAGTATTCAGGGTGTGAGAGTTTTATCATACTAAATTTAGGGTTTTTTGTAATCCTATATTTTATTTTACCTAAGATTATTATTTGAAATTTAATTTTACCCTCCTAAATTATATAAATGAGTTCAATTATTCTTTTTACAAAGGAAGTATAGCTAGGAACAATTAAATTATACCTTAACATTTTTATTTTACAGCTTAAAAATTATTCAAAAATGGTTACTTTTATTTGTATGTATTATCATACATATATGTGATAAATAGTTATTCTCGTGTATCAAAAACAATCTTGAGCTTAAAGCACCAAGCGATTCAAAGTTGTTAATTGATTAAACATTTCTTTATGAAAATGTTTAGTATCTTAAAGCAAATTGTACACACTTAACATTTGCCCGAAAAAAAGAAACATGTTATAAATTGTTTATTTTAATGTCAAAAGTAAAATAAATTTTAACGGACATTTGCTTGATAAACGTATGTTCTGCGGGCTTGTGGTAGGAAAGTACCCCGGCACTGCTCACTCCACTGGTAAACTTTGGCTTTATTATTGATTCAATATTTATAATGAAAACAAAACTAAGTGTAGCCAAGTATTTTTCTTTGCTTCAGAATAAACATCGCTATTCAGTTACACATGAATAAATACCACATGAGTCAAGTGTACATTTTTTAATTATTAATGGAAGATAGCACGTATAAATTGGCCTCCTGAAAATGACAACGTTGTAAACAATAGACCATAGGTGTGTGGTCTTCAAAATACAATACCATTCAAAATAGCCAAGGCAATTGTCAGGAGTATTTGCCATTTAGGTGTTGGTTTAAATGTGAAATAGCATTTTGACATAACATAACACAATAAACATAACATAATAATAATAATATTTCTTTCGTTAAAACAACATTTTGTTGCAATTCCTAAAGAATGTTTTTGATAAAAGTTCAAGACTACTTTTATCCCTTTTGTTCGATGCTGATTCGAATGAACAAATGTGGTTCTTTTCCTCAGTGATACACTGTCACCCCTGGTAACTGAGCTTGTGACTGATAACAGTTCCTTATCATTCACAGGGTGCTTTGTTTCATGTTACAAAGCCTACCCAGTTTGTGTTTTATAGTTTCATAAAACACATTCTTCTTGTCACTTTATCTGATAGTTTCTAGTCAGGATATCAAAAGTTAAACAGTGATATATTGACAATAATTGTGAGTTTCAAAATTAAAATGAATTTTGGAATAAATCACGATACTTTGATGGTTTATAGTTCAGAAAGATTCCACCCATTGGTTTTGCAAAAACTAAGAATTGTATTTACGTTCATTCTCTTAAAACAAAACAGTACATATATCAATTCATCTACACAGCTTAGTCAGTATTTTGTTCTTATGGTTCATATAAGTTTTAGCACAATAAGTTATGTTATCCAGTAACGGTTTTATCGAATTAATCTTATCTGGCAAAGGTTTTATAGAATTATCATTGATAAAGGACGTTTCTTGCTTAGTTAGTCAAATTCAATATAACTCCTCTAACAATTTTAGAAGTTTTAATAACCAATCTAATAAAATAGGTTGTCATGTTTATAAGTTTAAAACCTGTAAGGAATGTAATCTAAAACTTAAATAGGATGAGTTGTGCAGATAATGAAGAATGTTTTGTGTTTGTAGATTACAACCAAACCCCACATCCATGTATACATTTTATGCTCTTAACATTTCTTTTATCAATATGCTTATTTTTTATGACAAAGGAAAATAACGAACCTCCAAGGAACGGTACAATATTAACTATCAGATAAAAGTTTTAAACATTTAAATAGGTATACTTCTATGCTGCACTATTTCTCTGAACAGAAAAAAATATTAATATTAATACTTGTTTTTTGTATAGGTAGCTTTTATCATATTCCAAAATAGTAGGTACATGTTTGATTTATTTTAACGTTTTCACTATTGTACAATATTATAACACGGTATAGATAAATATCTAAATTCATCACAAAATGAAAATTTATACAATTATCTTAGTATTGTGAAAACATTCTTTGACATGCTACAAAACTACAGTAAGAAAACATGAAATTAGTTTAGTCAAATGCAAAAACTGCTGAGAGATCAAATGGTTTTTGAAGATATAATTTTACAATATAAGGGATTTTGGACGTGCAATGTCAAAGAAGTAATATTTGAAGTGAAAACAGGTTGTGTTGACGGCTGCTTATCTCAGTTACGTCAGGAGTTCAGCTTCAACCTTGACACACCATATTATTCGAGGGTTGCTTTGAGCTTGATGCTTATAAAAGTTACTTTCAGAAATGCATATTATAGAATACTTTTTTTTCTTACGGGTATTTAGGATATACAGTTTAATAAGGCGTTTATGGAGGCTATGGTATGTGACTGCTAATTAGGTGTTTACGAAGGCTTGACACAATAGCCAAAAACACCAATTATCAGAAATAGTGCTTAATGAATTCTTAAGGGGAAAGTTCCCAGAGCAAGTGCTGAGGGAAATGTGCCCAGGACTAGTCGTTCAAGCTATTCAAAATATTTTAACAGGTACAGTTACCGTATAAAAATTAAAAACCAAATATATGTCTTCCTTCAAATAATTATGATCTTTCAGAAAGTATCATTGTAATTATTGCGATACTGGTTATAAATGTTTATTAGTACACATGTGGGATTAAATTATTATCATAAGAATCTTACCGGGTATTAATTCTCTAAATATGCAATGTGCGTTTCTTGGAACGCAGAAAACATCTGCTTGAATTTGAATATCTTAAACCTCTTCTAAAACACTTTTTCAAGTTCAAACCTGCAGAGTTCGAACTTTCGCGTATTTAGAAAATATTTATCAGTCAATCTTTAAGTCTTCATCGACCTTTCCAATATCCTTTGGTGTGTCAATCGTAGAAGTTATAGCTGATAATGTGAAGGTACAATCCTATGAGGCATCACTCTCTTAAGGTACGTTTTGCTTGGAGCGACAGGTGCGACGATCGCGCGGCGACCGTCACACCTGTCGCTCCAAGCAAAACGTACCTTTAGCAATACCGAGGAGATAATTCAATGTTTGGAATAAAGTCATAAGTAAGAACGTTTCCTAAGAAGCGAAACACATTTTCCATAGTTCATAACTCATAGTTCTTAACAATTACATTTATAAAACATATTTTAAAGCTCATCGTTTTTTGTAACGTACATATAAGTTACAGGTTGAAATTAATTATGGTTGAATGATACAAAATACTTCAATAACATCAAATACTTCATACAGATGAAACGGTATTTTAGATTTATAATTTAAGGTTACTACAGATATGTGTTTTTATTGATAAGTAACAAAATACAGTAAATGTTTTAATACCCATGTATTATAAAATGCAATATTCTCGACTTGCATTATTATTTGGTCAATATCCGCTTAATTTATCTCTAAAATCAACCATTTGTTAAACAGCGGAAATGAAATGTCTCACACGGAAATTGCATTAATCGATCTTTCAAGGGACATTATCAGTTAGATTAAATGTCTTGCGTAAATGGTTTGTGGGTGCTTTGGTATTATATGGACCACACCGATAAATCAACTTCAAAATAAGATTTTAATTAGTTTAAATTACACAATCTTTCTAACAACCTAACCTAAGCCTCCTAAATAATCTTAATATTGCGGCTTTACATTATAAGAACTTTATTAAAATGTGGCTTTACAAATGAAATGAAAAATTCTATATTTTTCTGGCAAAGTTAGGGCCACATGGCACAAAAACAACCTCTACAAACTTAAAATACGTCCATGAATAACAAGTTTTGAGAATTAATATCATTGAGCCTCAAATTGACAGAGGTGAATAATTCCTTTATCTTGTAGGTCGGAATTTTAAAGCTACTTTGCGAGAAGATTACAAGGATTTACAGCCACATTGTTTACATTCCTTTGCAGAGTGGGATAATCTGTATTTTAAGAATATTACGATTATAATCTTCTTAAATTCCGCAAAAATCAATTTCATTTTATTTCAATTCTTGGAAATAATAATTCATACAATGTAATACATTTGTTTGCAGATTAAAACTGCCGTGCAACTTTTAGACACAATATTTCAAAAATTTAACTTAATAAAGAAAAATCTAACTTTTCTTGATTGACCTACGAGGAAAAAAGCATAAACATTTTTTAGCTGTTCTATTTTGTGGGAATTTGTGGAAACAATAATGTGCCAAATGTTTAAAAGCGAACATTTTAAAATACATTTGAAATAACTTTCCTTCATAACTTAATTATTTTTTGAGTACCTAAGTTTAAAGAAAGCAGAAAACATTAGAAAACTGTTTGAAATAATAATGTGTAATAATTTATTTATTAAAATATTTAACTTAATTTTTGTTTGAGTAAAATATTATACTAAATAAAACTACAGACGATACTGAATTATGCATCCAGAAAAAAATCTGGATTTTATAACATTTTTTCATCGTGACAAAGCAGCTTGGCCACTTGGGAAGGCTTACTGATGTTTACACTTAGGCTTCATGAAATGACAAATCTGGTGCAACTAATCCTTGCTAACTGGCGTAATATTACTTTCTTTATTCAAATTTTATAAAAGCTGAAAAATAATTTTGTACCGAAATATAAATAAATGTTTTTCGTCCAATAAGAAGCAATCAATCAGTTTGTCAATAGATGTAGCTTTTATGTACAAAAATCCACTTATAAAATATTTAAAAACAATTTTACATTTGTAAATATAGATTGTGATGGATAAAAAACCTTCAACATATAATACGAGCTACTTCACTTTTTGCTCTAACCTTTCAACACCTATTAATATTATAAATATACCTCGTGTCTGTCTGTCTGTTTGTACGGGAAAGAAGCAAAACTACTGAACAAATTGAACTTAAATTTTACAAATATGTATAGCTACTTAGAAGTGCATACCAAAATCGTTGCAAAGCATGGGTTTAGCGGTTAGTTTAAACTGTTAAATAAACGTAACCAAGCACCGTTATTTCCAATTACATATGGGAATTTGTAACTTTTACACTTGTATACCTAACAACTTTGCTCCAAAACAAGATAAAAGGAAAGAGTACCTTGGTGAGACAGAAGTCTCTCGCTCAGGTACTCAGGCTGGACGAGCTGTATAGCTTTTCATACCTAGCTGCAGGTTAGTTATATACAAGTTTTATTTCCTGACGCATTTTGTGCAGTGTTTCTGTATGTGATTTCTTTTTGTAGAATTGAAAATTAATCTAAGTGACGAGTTTTGGAAATATTGCATTTTAGTTGTGCAGGTTAAAGACATAAATAGTGAATTTAAAAATAATCTGTTCGTTTAACCAGTCCCGATTCTCTTTTAAACGAGCTTCAATCTGGTGTTTCTTTTGGTTTGAATAGTTATTCTCATATTTTACACTCTTAACAACGATACATTATTATTGAGAAGTGAACCTTTTGATAACTAAAAGACATTTTGTTTGTGTGATATATCTCTGTTTTTATAAGATTCAAGCGTATAAGATGAAATAATTGGGTAATTGGGTTGGATGATTTTTTTTTTTGCTTAATAACCAATAGGCACGCTAGAAATGTAACAGTTTAGGAGATCACAACCCGTAGACGTATTAAATTTGAACCAGAGACAAATCAAGACATAACCAAGACATCAAATCGGAAAGACATCAAAACAAGGAACAGCTGCATTTGATAGTAGAGATGTTAGCCCCTTTCTCAACGTAAAACTTCTTCCAGATTATTGTTTTTAAATAAATTCAACATTGTATCTTTAGACACGTATTTTGGAGGCTATTCACATAGATAAACTTAGATGGGACTGAGTATTTTAGGTTTTCAATTATCCTACAATCTATACCTAAATTAATTATTAAACATAAAAATAAAATTATTTGCTTTGTAAAGTATAAAACAAGCCGGTATATTTTCCGACGCTAAGTTAATAAACCAAACAAAAAGGTAACAATAATGGATACAAAAAGTCAAGTGGAATTATACAAAGGGATACGATTTAATATTTTACTACTTTAGCATTGTATAGTTAAAATATTGTTATCAATGCTGAAATTTAAGTTTTTACATTTTATTTATGCAAAAAAATGTATGGAGTTAATAGACACAAAATTAAGCTTTAAAGATTGTTTTATTATCATAGCAAACCTCTCGAAATTCTTACAGGTTGATGTAAAACTGAGCCACGATTAGTTTCATTATCTTATTAGCTTATATCCTATCCTATGCATAATACCTATGTGAAAACGCAGACGTAATAGTTAAAACGTTTTCTCGTTATGGAAAGTGAGACACATTGATTATTACTTTTCATATACATTGATTAATAGCTTATATGAATAAGTTTGGTGAAATATCTAAACTCCACGCACTCCAAATTATCATTCGACTTGTTAATTAGACTTAAAACTTTTTTATTAATACATATTTAAAAATGTACACAGTTTGAGATCAAAGAAAGAAGCATTGCTATCGCGGAGAGGTTTGTATGCGCCCCGAAGCGCTGTGTAGGATGTGATATCTAAATATAAGTGAGAATATCACGTTAATAACCTTTAAGTTTGACTCTTAAACCTTTATCATACCTTTTGTCCAAATTCTTCAAAACTGGTATATTATTTCTTCTCTGATATACTCGTAGTTTAGAGCTACATGACGGACACATAATCTTCATCCCGATTATAAAAAAAAATCCCAATATAAAACTCTTAAAATGGGTGTTTTTGAGAGGACGAGAATTGAGATAGCTCCTTGTCGCAAAAAAACAAAAGTACATTAGTAAAAAGTCAATGTAGAATGTGAGCTATAAAGGTTTTGTATATGTATATTAAAAGGATTATAATATCGAAATTGGAATTATTATTCTAAACTTAAAATACCTAGTTTATTCTCAACCTAGTTTATTACCTAGTAGAGAGAGTATAAACTAAACGCTCTGAGGCAACCAGGAGTACAGATTAAACAAATATTGGCGAAAAAACTTCAAACATTTCCAAACTATGTATAAACTTACTACGGGACGGCAAAACACACGAGGAATAGGGAGGAACTGTTAGACTTGATATAGAGGTAAAGAGTCTAGATATTAGAACGTTTAAAAACTACAAAAAAAAGTATGTAAAATGATATCATAATTCAAATACAATGTATGCTGACTTAATTTTTATGAATTTGAATGTAAAACAATGTTTAAGTCATGATATTTATATTTTATTGCCTTTCATAAGTGTATGTTTAATAGCAACCACTATTTTCTATGTGGGTACATTGTAAAAACGGCGAGATTAGTGTAAGTAAAAGGGGGAGGGTTTAGTGTAAGTAATCCTTAGAGTTAATAGGTACGGTTCCGTATGCATCTTTTTTATTTTCTCCTTCTTGACTTTGTCATGTATACAGAAAATACCCCCGCTGCAGCAAACCTGCAGACTAAGCTATTTTTGTTAAAACATTTCCATAAGCAGTACTTATTTATAATACCCTTAAATAACATTAGATTTCACGAGTAAATAGGTTTTCTGCTGCGGGACGGCTTAAAATGTTGAACAAAAATAAAATGCTGCAACCCTTATTTCCCTACTTATCGTTTTGTAATAATACCAAAAACATTTCGTATGGGTGCTCATATTAGAATTAAAAAATTATGAAATGGTAAGAAGAGAGTGTGAGCTTTTTAACTTCTCAGAATGATTTATATTGAAATATATTGCAGCTAGGGCACTACTAACGTTTTACTGCTTCTGACATCATACTCCATGTTTATCGTTTTATTGAAAAGCCAACGCATTCAACTTGACTTTTGTTTAAAATTCATACATATATCAGCAGCTTGACAAACATTTGTAGACGTAAACCCATAAAATACTTTGAAGCTACTGTAAGGTTTGAGGTTCCAAATAAGATGCTAAAGTAATACAATATACAGATTCGCATTGTTTACGTTAGTTTAAGTTGATGTCACAGATTTTGGTAGGTGAATGGTACACACTTAAGTGGTATTATCATATTGGGGGGTGGGATTTCCCTCAATGTAAGAGGGTTGCCCCTGGACTACTTTTCCAGGCCAATTTTAAACCCCAACATATTTCTCGTATCTCTTCTTAAAATGTACACAGTTTGAGATCAAAGAAAGAAGCATTGCTATCGCGGAGAGGTTTGTATGCGCCCCGAAGCGCTGTGTAGGATGTGATATCTAAATATAAGTGAGAATATCACGTTAATAACCTTTAAGTTTGACTCTTAAACCTTTATCATACCTTTTGTCCAAATTCTTCAAAACTGGTATATTATTTCTTCTCTGATATACTCGTAGTTTAGAGCTACATGACGGACACATAATCTTCATCCCGATTATAAAAAAAAATCCCAATATAAAACTCTTAAAATGGGTGTTTTTGAGAGGACGAGAATTGAGATAGCTCCTTGTCGCAAAAAAACAAAAGTACATTAGTAAAAAGTCAATGTAGAATGTGAGCTATAAAGGTTTTGTATATGTATATTAAAAGGATTATAATATCGAAATTGGAATTATTATTCTAAACTTAAAATACCTAGTTTATTCTCAACCTAGTTTATTACCTAGTAGAGAGAGTATAAACTAAACGCTCTGAGGCAACCAGGAGTACAGATTAAACAAATATTGGCGAAAAAACTTCAAACATTTCCAAACTATGTATAAACTTACTACGGGACGGCAAAACACACGAGGAATAGGGAGGAACTGTTAGACTTGATATAGAGGTAAAGAGTCTAGATATTAGAACGTTTAAAAACTACAAAAAAAAGTATGTAAAATGATATCATAATTCAAATACAATGTATGCTGACTTAATTTTTATGAATTTGAATGTAAAACAATGTTTAAGTCATGATATTTATATTTTATTGCCTTTCATAAGTGTATGTTTAATAGCAACCACTATTTTCTATGTGGGTACATTGTAAAAACGGCGAGATTAGTGTAAGTAAAAGGGGGAGGGTTTAGTGTAAGTAATCCTTAGAGTTAATAGGTACGGTTCCGTATGCATCTTTTTTATTTTCTCCTTCTTGACTTTGTCATGTATACAGAAAATACCCCCGCTGCAGCAAACCTGCAGACTAAGCTATTTTTGTTAAAACATTTCCATAAGCAGTACTTATTTATAATACCCTTAAATAACATTAGATTTCACGAGTAATTAGGTTTTCTGCTGCGGGACGGCTTAAAATGTTGAACAAAAATAAAATGCTGCAACCCTTATTTCCCTACTTATCGTTTTGTAATAATACCAAAAACATTTCGTATGGGTGCTCATATTAGAATTAAAAAATTATGAAATGGTAAGAAGAGAGTGTGAGCTTTTTAACTTCTCAGAATGATTTATATTGAAATATATTGCAGCTAGGGCACTACTAACGTTTTACTGCTTCTGACATCATACTCCATGTTTATCGTTTTATTGAAAAGCCAACGCATTCAACTTGACTTTTGTTTAAAATTCATACATATATCAGCAGCTTGACAAACATTTGTAGACGTAAACCCATAAAATACTTTGAAGCTACTGTAAGGTTTGAGGTTCCAAATAAGATGCTAAAGTAATACAATATACAGATTCGCATTGTTTACGTTAGTTTAAGTTGATGTCACAGATTTTGGTAGGTGAATGGTACACACTTAAGTGGTATTATCATATTGGGGGGTGGGATTTCCCTCAATGTAAGAGGGTTGCCCCTGGACTACTTTTCCAGGCCAATTTTAAACCCCAACATATTTCTCGTATCTCTTCTTAAAAATACATAAATTCATTTCACAATATCCCCTCTCAGCTTCATAGCGTCATACTAAAAATACATATTATGTTTCCATTTTACTAAAACGTTTTATTAGCTCGCTTTCTTGTCTGATACAATTTTTTAAATAAATTTTATACTAACGTCCCGATGAGCTAGATACTTGAAACTAGAAACATAGCTCACAAATGGATGACAGTGCAATATTATATCATTTAATTTCATACTTCCCTTGGGCTACGCCCCATAGGCTTGTTTTTGTTACCTCGCTTTCTTACAAATTTTCATATCAATTTTAAACGTAATTCCCGATGAGCTAGAGACTTGAAACTTGAAATATCGTTCACAAATGGATGAAAATGCAATTTTATATAATTTAATTTTCATATTTCCCTTGGGCTACGCCCCATGGACTTCCAAATTTTCCATGTTTACATTTTGAAAGAATGTAAATATATCAATTAATTTAAGTCAGCGGTAAATACTTAAATTTGACAGTTCGAAGAGCAGAGGTTAAGAGGTATAGGTTCTGCTCCCGAGATATTCTAAAAATATAAAACTAGCATTTCAAAGTAAATATAAAACATCTGATTACAGATAGTAAGGTTTTGGTAATGTATTAACATAACATACTATATAAAATATATCTAACATTGTTACACATTAAAGACAAAAAAGTAGAAAATAATTTATAAATAAAAATACCACGTTTTTAAACGTACTAAAAAGTAGAATATGATATATTCTAAGGGGAATATTTCCATAAGTGAATATATAACCTATATATCCCTATAAGGGAATATATCCATCGAAGTGTTGAGAGAATAAATACTTGTAAGATGTAAAACGAAAAACATGGTACGCATGCAATAGATCATAATAGTTCAATAGGTGAAGTTAATTGTAAATTAGCATGCGCCATGTTTTGGTTTTATATCTTACAAGTATTTATTTCCTCAACATATTTATAAATTATTTTTTTACTTTTTAGTGCGTTTATAAACGTGGTAACTTCAAAAAAAGTATTTTTTATTTATAAATTATTTCTATTATCATGATCTGTGTTTGTATTTTTTTTATGAAAAATGAAGAATACGGATTTTGTTTATGAATGTATGTATGTATGTTTATGTATGTATGTATGAATGTTTATGAATGTATGTTTATGTAGGTTTTTGCTTAACCTACGTTAAGCAAAAAGTAAGTATTACAAAAGAAGAATGCATTTTGTAGACGAACTATTTTTGTTTAGTTTAATGCGCATGTATTTTGAACAAATCATACATTGTTTTGTGGAATGTTAAACAGATTTTCCTCTTTTCACAAAGACAAATACAAATTACAAAGACAAATCATGGAATGAAAAAACGCATGTAAATAGGTAGTGTGTCACTAAACAGTATTTGAATAGTGTTTATTTAAAACACTTTGTACAAATATTAAAATAAACTCATCTGTTGAGAAATGAATAAAACTTGAAGTGAAGTTAAGTCACTGTGCATTAAAACCAGCAGTAAAATGATAAAAAGCTCTATCGTTAAAACTGCCCGAAGTTATGGACAGTTTCAGAATTTCATATTCCTCCCTCCGTCCTTATTTATGAAGTATTATATAGTGTTTTTAGATCATAATACCTTGACCAATAAATTACAAAAAATGGAAATATTAGGATACAGATAAATTGCGAAATATATACAAACAGTGTATCCCCTTCTCGTTATGCAGATTCATAACATTCCAGCAACACTTGATACAACAAGTGACAAAAAAATTTCTGTGTACAGTATAAAAAGAATCTATTTGTAACCAACTTATTGTAAAAAAAATCATAATTCTATTGTTGAAATTTAAGACCTATTCTAGAATATTTTTCAAAATTATCTTAAATGTCAAGGGATCAAAACGATTGGAGCAATAAACTTACAAGTCAGGCATTTCGTATTGGATTACTTTCACTATTATATCAAACTCCATCTTTCAATGTCTGTTACATTTTGAAAGGACGTCAAAAAGACGCTAAACGCTTTAAGTTCAGAATCATTAACGATGGTAATTTTTTTCATTACAATACAATATAAGATATGTATTTCTGTAATTAGTTCATAAGTGTCACTTTCACATCACATTCACCTGTAAAGTTTGGGAGTACTGTATTTTCAGTTATAACAAAATAGAATTCAAACTTTATTTATATAAAGGTTTTCAATTTATAAACTATAACATATTTTATAGAATAAAATATTTTATAAAATATAGATCATACTGAATCCGCTGCCCGTATGATAACGAAATATGAGTTTTAATTAAAAGCATTGATATTACTATATAGATTCATATTAATCACAATAAATACTTGACGGCTGATCAAATTGGTGCTAATGATTGATGTAGACTTTCTTTCAGATTATTTATTTTGATAAACTTCTCTTTACTCTGTCTACCTTTGTGTCAATCCTGAATTTAACGTTTTTTACCTGGCCAAAGAATAAAAATTTGAGTTATCACATGGCACAGAGGTTTTGAATCAATTATGAGAAAATACAATAATGTGTCTTAGGAAATTACTATGTTATAACCATTAATAACTGAGATTTACAAAATATCAGATGGGCGAACATGAATGATAGAAAAATGTTTCCTCCTTCTTAAATTCCACTGATTTTGCATATATTTTTCTGTACGTTTATTTTGTTTTGGTTTAGGGAACTGATTTTACATAAATATTCTATGAGTGAATATAGCGAAAGACACTAATGGGAAAAATTTGCTATGTGGAGAATCTACAGAAGATGACTATCCTTTGTACAAGCTCGAACAAAATGTGTTGAATATTTGCTTTGAACTCAGTTATAATGCTGACCTTAGACGGTCAATTGAAACTATTTCAGTTTCTTGTGTGTGAAAATTATACTTTATCTGCATATTTTCATGATGGGTTTTCACTTTAATCAAGTAGCCTTTTATATATGTTTTTTAATTTTCTTAGTAACTATTTTAAAATAATGATCTGTGGTTTATACACTGAAATAGATTTTACTGTTTTACTGTACTAAATATTGTATGCTGCATATACATGTGCATATAGCTGGTTATGAGAATTTTGTGTCAGGTGTAGTTTGAATGTTATTGGTTCGATTCCAGATAAGAGTTGAAACACTTGGTATCTCCTTAAAATACGCACCTTGGTGGATGGTTGTCATGATATACACACCTGTCACGTGACGCCACAATACGATAGTTCCGAAAGGAAGTGATTTCCGCATTCATACAAAATTGTGAGATGAAGAATATTGAATAAATAAGTATATAGTCTGCAAAAAAACATTGCCCACTTTGCTAAAGGTAGTCACCGCTATTGACTTCCATAACACTCAAAAACTTGAAAACACCAACATATGTAATTTTTATTTGATTTGAAGATTTTTACGAAATAAGCTAATAATGCTTAAAAATACAAATGGAAAATACAATTAAATCAGTTTTGATTGAAAGTTAAAGTCATAACATAAAAGACGTTTTAAAAAGTTAGAGATTGATATATTGAAACAGAAGAAGAAAAAGCTTTGAAATTAAAAAGTGAAATGCAGATTTATTAACAACTATTACCGTTTATTAACTTATTAAAAACCGTTGATTTTATAAAAAATTTTAATGGCCGCCATTTTGTTTTGTGAATTTTAAAAATCGTCATAATTTTTTTTTAGCTTTGTCTAGTTGTCATAAATGTTTGTGCAAAGTTTCCATTTCGTATGTTTAACCATTCTTTAGGGAAAAAATAATAACTGCAAAAAACAAAATGGCGGCTGTGTGAGTAACTAAGGACTACCGGACAATTTTAATATGATATTTAGGTATGTTTCTTACCCAGGAGCAATGCCCTAAAATATTGGTAAAGAGTTCCGGGACACCCGTATACTAGGGGACCGAGCCTTGATCGGTTGTGGTTAATTAGGTTTAATATAGTTTACATAAAATTATTTACAGAAACATTTTATAATCATAAGATATCAAATGTATCGAGTGCTATACGGTTAATGTTAGCTATAATCTGTAAAGTTTAAGATATATTTTAGTAGGCTAGTTTAAATTATAATAATAAATTGAATTAAGAAATTGTAGGTGGATACTATTAATGATCCTTCTCTTGTACACACTAAACTTCAAGCCTTGCAAACCTCATGTAAAATTTTTATATATGTGCAAAACCTAGAGCAACAAAATAGTGAGAAGAAAAATTTACTTATCTCCTTGTAAATGTCTTCAAACAACAAACCGAGGTAGGGTTGGGTAGCGAGCTCTGAAAGAGAAGTAATGGACTCTTAAAAGTAGCAATAAATGTGTGATAAGATTCGCTGTTCTTCATTCATTGTGTGGAAAAATCACGCACACGCATACACACATTATCCTGAAAATAAAAAATAATAAGGTTTTTTTTACTATAGGTATCAAAGCAAAGTAACAATAGTGTCATAAGACTCAATAGTAAAACTGCAATGTGTCAATCACGATTTTATTTATTTTCAAATCCTCTTGTAAAGTATTGATATAAAACTTAAAATTTATTGTATTCACACTCACATACATTTACTGAAATAAATTATGTATGTAGTCTAAAAGATTCTTGTAAAATTCGCAAATGCTGACTTGCACTTATTTGCCGTCACTAAACAATATCAGTACAGCTGATACACCTCAGTAGACACTGATCAACTGACTCAGCTTTGTGTCTAGGTGTCATGTGGCTTACTGGATGGCATTTGTAATCAATTGTACAATAGCGATTTGGTTTTAATGAAAAGTATATAAAATAAAAAACGCATACTATAATTGTTTACCCAGTAAAGTAAACTTATTCAACATAAGTACAGTAATGTAAATATTGTTTAGAGACCGAAGGTATGATGATATTTTCAAATTCGCCATTTTCCATCCCTTGCTAGGATAACCCTGATAGTTATAACTATAAAACACTTAGCTAATATTTTCTAAAGTGTGAATTAAAACGTTGTCTGTTATTTTTAACTAAAGGTTGTCTAGTGGTCGAACTCTCGAACAAAAATATGTAATGTATAGACTTCTCTAGTTTCACCCCACGCTGTAAATAACACATGTGATTGACATTTCTTCCATTTGTTTTGATTTTCTGTTTATATATAGTTGTTATTTCGTCCCAAGTATGGAAACCCAAAAGCTCAATCGAATTTTGTTTAGCTTTAAATTCCTTTTTTGTGATTGTTTTTGAGTCTATTTTAATTTTTAAATGGATTCCGCACATCTACAGGAAAATTTCTTTTTAATAGTATCCGTAGATTTTCTCTGCAATGCACACGAGCAGAGAAGAAATGTTTTCAAGAAACATGCTTGACTATATGGTACGTATATACGCTAATCATTCAATAATCCATTGTGATAAAAATTTATAAAACTTGTATACCACTAGTTGGAAATCAATCTAAATTAATTTGGAATTTGGTGTTTTTTAACATGTAACATAACTGCTAATAGGAGATGGCAAATTTAACTTTTACAATTTTGTAAGAACTTAATATTCAGTAAATGATAATTGAGTTTCTTTTCAGGTCACCAACGTGTTAACCCCAGGGACCTTATCCAAACACTATGTTGCGCTGCAGTCAGCTGAAAATGTTTGATACAGATTACAACAGCTGTATTGTTGCTGTTTCGTGAAATGTGGAACAGCTGATCAACAATGGGGTTGAGCTGACCACCCCCACGCCATCAAAGACGAGTGAAATATAAATCGTATTCAACATTTTCAAAACTTTAACAAAGACGAGTACATATAAAGCAATTTATAATTCCGATAACAATCGCGACACATCATTCCAGTAGATAATGTGAAAAAACAAGTTTTTGAATGAATGACAGATTGAATTAAATAATCTTTAAGGCTTAAACTAAGTGCTAATTATTTAGCAAAAATGGCCAACTAATAATAACTACCTTAAATATCGCTCGTGGGAGTTATATTTTCTTAAATACTTACTTAACTATCAAGGGTCATTATTGTATTTTATCGAATTTCCCATACTTAGTGTGTGAAGTGGGCACCTTGCACTCGAGTAAAACATTATACAGCTACTATAAAGCATATAAATAATTAGTCCTTCAAACACCATACAACACGTTTTAAGGTTAGGTTAAATCCAAGCGTTGAACGAAATGGGAAACGCTGCTCCAGCAGATTGTAGTCGTAGTAGTAAGTGTTGCCATTTTATTTTCAAGTGTACACGTATTACGTGCCTTATCTTTCATGAGGCACTGTTTTGTGTTGTTTGGTTGGAATACTGGAGTATGGCAAACAAATGCGTGCGGTACATGCAGCACAACAAGTACATGCATCAATTAGCTACTTTGCGTGCTATAATTAGTTTAAGGAAGCCTACATTGTCAGATAACTTTAGGAAGATATGTTACAACTCACTTGGGTTACTGATGACAATTGATCTTCCGTATGCACTTTATATCCTAAAAACATGACCAATCAAAACTTTGAATTTTTGCTGCGATTATAAAGTTATAAAACCTTAGAATGGGAGTTTTGAAACAACATTTCAGAAGGGGTTCACTTCATTTACATTTAAACGAGCTCAAGTGAATTCCTGCTGGATTCAGCACCACACTTGACGTTTATTATTCATACCTTGTTTGTGGTTCACGAACATTTACTAAAGAGATGTGTCTACTTTTCTGACCTAATACCACCAGGGTATTGATGGTTATATGTCATGCCCTAAACCTAAGACGATTGTCTAGAAATCACATCAAACAATAATTATATCGAAACTACAGAGATATTTATTGATAATCTACTAATATTTAGAAATTTTTAACACCTAAAATACCAGACTTTTGAGGCTGATTTATTATAAAGGAACTACACTTTCATATTGCAGTGTCATACGTTTCCCCCCCAGTTATATGTAAGTCCATACTACCTATTATGTTGGTTACTACTGCAAGTGATTTCCATAAATAATTCCTAATACTTCCTAATAATTTCCCAAATGAAGTTAGTACCCCTAAAAAGTATAACGTGTATAGACAAGGCAAAAGTATTTTCAAAACGTAAGCAAAAAGTACTTTACGTAACTAATTTTTACATATACTATACTCTACCTGTATTTCAATAATTGTTAATTATGGTGTTTATCTACTACAGCCGAATGAAATGAAATACATCGTCTATAGGTGGGGGGAGGGGGGGGGCGGGTTTGATGTGTTTTACAGGTTGAGTGAGCTGACAACCCAATCCCAGGATCCTATTTCCGCTCAGTATCGCTTGATATAATAGGGATTCTTCACTTTGTTATTGTTTCATATTATGGATCTGAATATGGGAGTCTATCAATGTATATTTTTGTAATATTTGTAAACTCTGTAATTACAAACTAGCTAAAAATTAAACTACGAGCTTAAAATTAAGCATAACTTTTAATACTTTTAATGCTTTTATACTTATAATACTTTTTGATGAAATGGCGACCATACAAATTAGATTACAAACCTTCCCTTTGTAGTTATTCTACCTAACCGAAAAATTACGTAGGCTAAAAAGTTTATGAAATTAAGCGGACTAGTGGATAGTAGATGTTAATAAATCTGTATTTCAGTTTTTAATTTCAAACCTGTTTATTTTTCTGTTTCAAAATATAGACCTTAAACTTGTATTGAAACATCTTCTCAGGTACTTATAAATAACTGAAGTATATGAGAAATTTAACTGACCACCAGATATTAATTCTATTGCTGAGCAACTAAAAACTAACAATACATATATATTAAGCAATTATTCAATGCTTCTGATTATTCCTATTATTTTCTGATTTATAAATAAACTCAATACACTTACCAAAATCCGTTTAACTACAATGGTAAAAATGTTATTTTGATATGACTTACGTTTTTTGTATGCTGAATCCGAAAATGCAATTAGTTTGTGACGGAAATAAGTTCTAAGTGACCTTTACAATTAAATAGCCAATACGAAACTTCATTTTCATTGAGAATTCAGAAAATGGCAATAGTTTTATGTATTGTTTTCATTTTAAAATGCTCTGTTTTTAAGGTGGTCTATTTTATTTAACACATTAAGTGATATTTGAAGTGAAAATAGATAGTGTTGACAGCTGCTTATCTCAGTTGCGTCAGGAGTTGAAGATCATCCTTCTTGACACACCATCTTATCCAAGAGTTGCCTTAAGATCTGGATGTTTATAAAAGGAACTTTGAAATTTGTAATGCTTTATGTGATGAAATATGTAAATACTAGCAGCAAAACCCGGCTTTGCCCGGGTAAAATTATACATATAATTAAGGGGTTATAGCATTTTTTTCTGTTTTCATAGCTGTACACATATCTTGGTACTATTAAATCTAGAAATATGTTAAATATTCTTTGTAGCATACGTTTCCTTAAATTGCAACTAAAATATTAACAGCAATTAAACTATCTAACTGATCATAAAGTTAACAAATATGTTCTTCATAAGGATAACATGGGAACTTTAAAAGCCACTCGGGCAGAGCCCAAAGGGTAAAACAAATGTATGGTCAGTTTGCAAATCTAAACACCTAGACGAAAACTTTTGTATATAACATGTTAAATCTTAAAACAAAAGAGCCTTATTGTTCACAAAGTTTCATGTCACGTATTAATAATATAGAAGATAGATATACAACTAAATTAAAGTAAGCAGTATTCCTGTTTTTAATTTCTATATAATTTATCCATACAAATGGCAATCTATTGTTGTGTTTATTGTTACTTTCCATCTAAAATTCCAAGTATATATTATAAATGAATCCTAAAATTGTAATACAAAATATCCTCTTTAATAATATGATTATATAGCTATGATGTATCTTAGCACAACTTAAAGTACATTGAAGTTAAATATTAATACGACACTTAAGTCAGTAGTTAATTAATAAGTTAGTTAATTAACTCAACTGAATTAATAAGTAATTAATTGCCTATATGGTCACCAAAGTTGCTCTGTAATAAAAATTTTAAATATGTAACGCGAGCAATGAATATTTACTAATAGATTAAGCATCATGATTAGGTAAATAACCTAGTTATATCATTAAATTTAAAATATATAACCTATAAATAACGGATAACAGCAATATTACTTTCATGGTCGATTTTCCACTATTTTTTTAATACAATTAAACACTATCGATCTAGACCAAGAGGTGTCATTCACTTTTTAGATTTTTCCTGGAATTCACAGGATCTTAACTTATGTCTAATTAAGTAAGTGTGACTCTCTAACTGCCAAACTAGTCACGTGCCTTTTGAATGTTAACACAAGGTTGAAGGTTATTTTATTATCAACATAGAAGAATATGTTTTCCAGATGTGTTTTATAAGAAGTACTTTATTTTGTTTCCAACTAAAAATGTTGTATTATAGACAGTTTCCTCCTAAAACTGTTTATATCAGACTTCTTACATTGGTTTAACATATAAAAAAGTATTTTTCAAGCTGTATCCTCATATTACATTAAATTAATAACACGAAATGTTGTGACATCAAAGGTAAATTATGTAAAGCAGAAATTATGAAATTAAATGCTGCGAAATAAGTGAAACAGGAGAAATCTCGTTAAGTTAATTAGTTAAAACAAGTCGTTGTGGCAACCTGGTAAACTAACTGATCTTCTGATTTTCTGACACTGTATTTTTATATTTCGTTATAATTTGTTGATAGAGACACCATTTCAGTTTTTTTTATAATATTATATTAGTTACAGTACATGTATACTAAAATTCCATGTATAATAAACATGTTTATTTATAAACACTTTTTAATACATTACACATTTAAAATGCAATTTTATAATATTTCATTGATATAACAGATTCAAGCAAGATAAAAATGTTGTTTCGAATATTCAAGATAGCTTTAAGATAAAACTATATTTAGTAATTAAAAAATGAATAAAATTTACGTGGAAGCAAAATCCTTATAAATTATGTCTCGGTCTGAGTTACAGGTAGAAAACTTTATTGAAATTACTTTTGTTTTATTAAGGCTTATATGCAATTTTAGAATCCCCATAACATCGGCAAAGAATAAAGTTCATGGAAATATATCCATATCTTTGATTTCATGGATAGTTAGTAGCATCTGAAAGTAGTAAGTAGCTCTGGACCAAGTATTTCAAGCGTTTTCATTAAATAATAATTATAAATAATATGCATTAAATGTTTTAAAGTAAGCCCAACCTACTTTGTTAATATAATATGAGAAACAAGTATTTAGCGCATTCAAATCAAATCAAATCAAATTATCCTTTATTCATTTAAGTACAATTGTACAGGAATAGAGTCAGATCTTACAAAATAAAATGTTTTACATTGAACTAAAAATAAGACAGAATATTTATTTTATTTGTTCTCCCCCAACTCTTAAAGAGAATAAAGGGCAATTTTAATCAAATACTGTTTCAGACAATTTTTTAACTTTTGTGTATCATTTTCAGTTAGCAGTGTTTTAGCGAATTTCCCATATAGGGAATAAGCTATTACCGTAGTACTCATGGTAAGACCTGGACGCGGGACCGATTTTTTTTTCGTTTTGAGGTCCCTGGAGGCTTTACACCATCCGTTCAAATTCATATATATATATATATATATATATATATATATATATATATATATATATATATATATATATATATATGTGTGTGTCTGTCAGCACGATAACTCGAGCAAAAATGATCCGATTTTGATGAAATTTGGTACAAACGTGTAAACGTACGTTTATTCGAACGAGTTCGCGATCCAGCATGATCGGACCATGGGAACGGGGGTTTACGGGGGGTTTTATGGGGTAAAAATAGGTTTTTCCCATTTTTGACCCAAAAAACATAAAATTTAGCAATTTCTTTGTAGAGTGCGAACCAAACCATTTTGTAGAGCTTAAAAAAACAAATAATTTAGTATATTGAAGTGTTATTATGCGCCTAATGGTCACGGAGAAAATTCCAAAAAATGGTAAATTTAAAATTCCCATGTTATTCTTATGGAGAATAAGTAAACTGTTGTAGTTTGCTTGTTTGTGAACATATTTTGATCAAATTTGGAAAATGTTTTTATTTTTTACTAACTATTCAAATTTTACAAAAAAAAAAACAGTTTTACCCGCCCTGATGCAGCAAACCTAAGTACTTGTTAAACTAATTCTATTTAAATCGAGAATAAATGTTATAATTTTAAGTAGACATTTCAGTGTAAATCCAATCAGTCAAATGGAAATTCGCTTAGTCTGCAGGTTTGCTGCGGCGGGGGTATTTGGAAGATGAGACATAAATTTATTTTCTGTGAATTTTGTTTTCATTTTATAAAATTCTAGATTGTGTCTATCAATTTGAAATTGAGAACGAGTGTTATAATCATGACTAATTTTGAATGTTTATATTGCATTACATTAATAAAAACAAATATAAATTAATCAAAGTAAAAAATTAATTTGCATTTAATAATTTTATTTAGTGTTTAAACCCGATGAAATAATATACTTGAATATTTATTTAAAAACATAAAAAGTCGTTGTCATTTATGATATAAAAGGGTACGTATATTTATTTAGATATATTTCTTATCGAGCAATAGTTAATGTACATTGATCATCCCCTTCAACATGATACAACACAACTATGAACAAATAGCTCATTTTGATGTTGAAAGCACAGAGACATAAAGTGATAAATTAAACGTCCGCAGCCGGTGGAGAATAGCCAACCTCGCGGCTGAAATATACTCTCATATGTTGCAAGTGTTACCAACTCTCTAGAATTACAAACCCCCTTCTATTGTTATATGACTCTATGTTTAATTGAACATATCTAACATTTCCGGATTTAATCTTGTGAAAATATCTAGCAATATCTAGGATTATAGTTATTGCGTTTATGGTTACAATCATAAAATTGAAATAGCAATAGTTCATAGATGCATCACAAGTAAGTCACAAATGTTACCTATATGGGTACATTGAACTTTTGAAGATCCGTTTGTGTATCTTGTAGTAGAATGCGGAGTCGGAAATATTACGGTTTAGTCATGTGAGCCATCAATTATTTTGAATCACCAGAGGGACACTTTTGGGGTTGGAAAAAAGTT
Source organism: Macrosteles quadrilineatus (assembly GCF_028750875.1). Taxonomy (NCBI): domain Eukaryota; kingdom Metazoa; phylum Arthropoda; class Insecta; order Hemiptera; family Cicadellidae; genus Macrosteles; species Macrosteles quadrilineatus. The sequence goes on from NW_026542601.1 coordinate 73,607,876, forward strand.
AACAAATATTTTAATACGTAAAAAATTATCATGATTATAATGGAAACCTATTATTTTAAGATACAATTAATTTCGAAGCAGTACAAGTTGGGAATGTTTTAAATTGTTTGGGTTGAGATGGATTGTGGTTAAATAAAGCAAAATACATACCTAAATAAAACTACTGACAAAACTATATATTATAAACTTATTCAGTCTTAATTTAATTTTCACTACCCGTAACTTGTGTCTGTTCCATTATAGTATAGAGTGATGTTTCTCAATATAAACTATGCAGCAATCATGATTATAGATAGCTATAACAATTTTAAAACGAACTGCAGGGATTGTAATACTATTTAAATAGAAAAGTTGATTGAACAGCTTGATTTTACACGTTATAAATTCCCCCTTTATGTACACATACCTGGTACGAATTTCAACGTTTCTATAAGCTGCTCAAAGGCTTAAAAACGTTTTGTGGTGAGTAATTCCTTTATCCTGTAGTCGGAATTTTACCGCTACTTTGCAAGGAGATTACAAGGATTTATGGCCACATCATTTACATTCCTTTACACAGTAAGATTATCTGAATTCCAAGAATATAAAAGTATAGTTTTCTAACTTACCACAAAGTAAAATAACTAATTTTTAAAACTATTCTTAGAAATTTGTATACATATTTTGATCAACAATTACTCTTATTCAACATAATCTTATAATTATCATAAACGTATTCTAGCTTAACTTTTTGGTGGCATTAAAAAAAAGAGTAATAAATTGAAATGTAGAGGGATAAATATATAAGTTAAGCTAGGATAAAGAGAAAAAAATGGCATAAAACCATTTTCGTTCAGCCTTTCAGTGCGGTTTCTTGGGGAAAAACAAATAGTATTGTAATAATTTAATAGTGAATGTTAAGACTAAATCTATTTTTTTATAATCTTGAATTTTGCATTTTAATGTTCATTTCAAAATTTATATCCGTACTATTTAAAATCCTGAAGTACGAATTTTACAGTCGCCTCCGCCTCGACCAAATGCATGCACGCACCACAAAATTATCTATTTAACGTAAAGTCTTTTGTTGGATGTGTTTTTACGCGTGTTTTGGGTTAAATTTGAATTATTGTGACGAATCGTAGACAAAGATTAACCTGATGATGTGATAATTATAATGAAACATGTAATTTGACTAGATAACCAAGGGTATTATAAGGTAACATAAAACCTTTATTATTGTATCCAAAAATAAGACACTTAACTGTGAATAATTTTCGGGTGTGTTTAATATGTTATTTAATAACTTTTCATTAAACATCTTATAGGCATTATTTACCATATTTATAGACACATTTGAAATATTGAGGTATAGTGAGTAAATCTTCGTTTATAGGGAGATTTAGGTAGGTATATATTTTTAACATATTGTCAGCCTATCCTTTAAAACCATCGGTTTAAGCTGGTATATAAAATAAGAAAATGCAGGATACTGAAACATATTTTCATTATTACAAGATTTCTTGGCAAATAGCTAGTTAAGAAATTCCAACATTTCCAGTATATGTAAGTTGTGCGGCCACCATTTCTTTCTTTAACGGTTTTTTGTGGAGGAATAAAGGGTTGTAGAAGATCTACATTACAATCGCAAATACCTATTTTTACATTCCTGAAAACTTATAATTATAATTTAAGAATTTTAATTATTTATTCATCGGGTTTTGGGTTTTTTATTGTTTAAAATATAATATATATGTGAAGTTTTCTACGAAGAATGTTAAATGTTAACACTCTTTAAAAGGTTATTGTAGATTGAAATGAACTCTTTTAAATTGTATTACAAAAAGTAACATTGACAATATTATAGAAGCAAATGCAACGTTCTTTATAAGAGTGAAAAAGAAAAATAAATGAATAAGTTGGTGTAAACAAAATAGATAAGAAATAAAGGATCTTGGATGAAATATGTAGCGGTCTGTGACATGTTAAATCCCCTAGAAGTAACCTTACACAGCTGCTTGGTTACAGCCTGGAAGATCAGAGATGTTGTAATAACTATTTATGCAACAATTTTTAAAGGTAATATCATCAGTTTTTATAATGGAATACTGTTTTGTACTATTGTTATAAATTATACGTCATAATAACATGCTCTCGATGTTTTAAAAATAAAAAACGGGAGATTTATTTTTATATAAAAAAAAAATAGTGTTTTAGATGCAAGTACCGTTTTAACATTGCGTAGTATCACAACAAGCTACCCTACAAACACCGTTGCTGGGGTTTAAAATGAGCTTGAAATAATTCTCATTATGATTGATTCATGAAATTAAATACGTTAAGTAATTCCTAAATAAAGTTCATACACTGCGAGTCCTATGAAATAGAATAGTATTGTTCACAAAACGAATATTACATTCAAGCAAGTTTTAGTTTTTAACTCAGAGTAATACATATTATACTGTCACTCAACGCGATCAAGCCACTTTCAAAAACCGGATTTACTATTTTTGCTCTTATAAACAGAGCTAAAACATTTTTATTGTCCTAGGACGCTAGGCACGAGCCTGTGATTGATTTTCACTTTAATTCAGGCTAGACCTAGGTGTTGTGGCATTATCACTTACATAAAATCCATTGGTGATTTGGCGGGATTTGAACCCGGGACCTCTTGGACCGAAGTCCCACACTCTAACCAATAGGCCATCCCACTCCTACAGCTGAAAAAAGCTAAAAAAATATTAAAACGTTAATCTCCTTAAAAATGTATACCCTTTTAAATTTGGACATTTAAAAAATAATTTGTTTACACATTTTTCTATTATGCCTTCTTTATGATGTTAGGTTGGATCAAAAGATCTCGCCAGTATAGGCTTAAAATTATGTTGTATTCAATAAGGTTGCACTTACCAGTTAACACACAAGTTACAGTATTAAATCTGACTATACTCAATTACAATACAAATTACAGTATTATTAAAATTGCAGTAATAATATAAGATATGTTTTGCAATATATTGCTTACAGCAGCTTTCGTTATTTCGTTGCTTATTTCCCATACAGCCTTCAACTAGTGCAACTCTATTTAGACCTGCTAACCAGGCCGGATCGGAAACTGTTGACCGATATCGGAAATTGAACTTGATTATTGTAGTGCGTTTTATCTGTGGCAATGGGCCAATATGTATCAAGGTTATTGCTTATTTAAAAACTTTGGTTTAATGAGTACAATAAAAAAAACTGCTTATTCTATTTTGATGGAGGAATTAACTTAACAATTGAAAAAATAATAAAATAATGCTTTGGTACTTTTTATTTATTTATATTAATACTGCAAACATTTGGAAACTGTTAAGAAATATAATAGAAAGAAGAGATTTAACCAGTTACATCGATTTCAACCTTGCCTAGTCAGAGAACTTTTTCATATAAATGTGCTAATGCGTCAAATGCCAAAGAAGACGTTTTAAATATGAATATTAACATCCAATTTAATTGCCACGATACATCCTCATGAACTTGTGAAAAATGCTGAGAATGTCAATAACTTGTGCCCCATATTGATGAGATTAAATTTTAAAATATGTATAAGCTTATCATTAAAAAAAGTAAATGTTTACTCCAGTTGCACTTGACAAATGGAGTGTCCAATCAAAATTGATCACTACTTACAAGTACTGTCTCGTTTTGTGTGAATGAGGTATATGCACATATTTACCGTCTTGTGAGTTAACAGTATAGTGTAAATGCATATATAAATTGTTGTTAAGCGTATTTTTGTTTACTTACGTAAATTTCATAACACATACAATTCCGATCAAGGAGTTATTCAAAAGTCATTAATACATTGCATTGATTAAAAGAGTTATTGACTCTTTAAAGGTCAATGATTGATTACAGTTTTCGTATCTTTGAAATAGTTGGTTGTTTCATTACATGTGCCAAAGGGATACTGTTTGTAAGAAGGCAAAGTAAAGCAGTAACATATACCTGGGATTGATGTAGGTTCTTTACAGTAACCCAATCCCTTGACTGATAAGTCGGCTTGTTTTCTACAGGTGTGTTTTGTTACTTGTAACAAAATAAATCCCCTGCATTATTCCCCTTGGCGATAAAATATGGGAGTAAATAAATCGGTACAAATTCATTGTAACGGGTTTGAAACAGATTTTGAATATCCATTAGATGACATTTTTGTATACAAATTTATATTACCTTAACAGTGAGTAAATGCACATTTATGTCATGATATTTTAAGCTTACTTGTGAAGGGCTGAGCAAATAATTTGTAAATAACAAGGATGTGGTTCGGATTCCACTATAAACTGTAGGTCTATAAGTTGTCATTAGCTGTATGGGCTATTAATTAACAGTCCTGTCTTAAGGAACATGTCGGCCTTAGTCACTCACAAGACTACAATATCTCACCACTCATCCTACACTCATTTCCATTCATACTTAAAATACCTACCTTCGTATGGTCACCATTTCAATTAAAGTATTCAAGTATTTACTTTTTCTTGAAGTAGGATATGTTCCTTCTACAACAATGATTTATAATTGGATTTAGTCATTTATTACTGATGATATATCAAGGGACCATCCCATTACATAATGTGATATAAAATTTATTATTTAGATATAAAAAAGTAAACTATTCTTGTGGTTTCAAAATTTGTGTATCACTGCATAACACTGTTTCATTTACATAATAACTATATATTACCACACTCCTGAATATCAAAAAGATTATCTCAACAAAATTTTAAACTTTCTTAAAATGATATTTCAAGATTTGAAATCATTAAAAGCATATTTTCAAATGCACCTTGCAAAGGAGATAGACTTGTCATACGCATGTTTCTTGATGCAAACAAACACTGTTTATATACTTAGCTGCACTGTCACTGGGGGCAATACAGATCCTTTGTACCATTACTATATAATATCTTTGTGCATGGATGGATAGTTGCCCCTTCAGGAAATATAATCCTAATTGCTCCTAAACGTACACCAATGCTATATTCCCAAGTAAGAATTATTTTAGGAATCAACCAATAACATTATTAGCGAATTACCCTATAGGGAAGTAGCTATTACCGTAGGTGGCACGGTAAGACCAAAGGCTGGGACCGATTTACTTTTTTCATTTTGATGTCCCCATCATCCATAAACACCATTCGTACAAATTTTTTTGTATATATAGAATTATATTTTTATGTGTCGATGAACGCGGTAACTCGAGTAATTGTTGTCAGATTTTGATGACATTTGGTTTTAAGACTTAAGACGGGAAACACTTATTCTGCGAACCAGCATAATCGGACCATGGGAACGGGGTTTTACTGGGGGTTTAATGGGTTAAAGATAGTTTTTTCTCATATTTGACCCTTAAAACATAACATTTATCAATTCCTCTCTAGACCTTTTAAAAAAGCTACAAATACCTAATAATTTAGTATGTAACAGTGTTTTTGTACGGTTTTTAGTAACGAAGAAAATTTAAAAAATAGTAAATCTAAAATTCCAATGTTAGTCTTATGGAGAATATTGTAACATGTCGTAGTTTGCTTATTTATGGATATATTTTGATCAAACTTGGCAAATTAATTTATTGTATACCAAGCTATTAATATTTGACTAAAAACTACACCTTATTCCTTGTAGCTGCAAACCTAGGTACTCGTTAAACCTAATGTTATTTAAATAGATTTAATTGAAAATCAACTATTACAAATGGAAATTTGCTTAGACTTTAGGTTTGCTGTGGTGGGGGTATTTTTATTTTCGTATGTCTCGCATTTCAACTCACAACAGCCCAAAACGGTTTAGTTTATACGCATAAAATATGACTGGGAGAAGAGAGTAGTGGTATTATCATGGCTAAATGTATTAATGTTTGGTGAGATTTGAACCCGGAACCTCTAGGATCGAAGCCTTCCAACTCCACCAAGTGATATGATCGCTTCAGTGGCACGACGCATTATGAAAAAACGTATTTAACCAATTGCAACTTACTTTTACGTGATTTACAAAAATAAAATTCATAAATTTTTTATTCTTCTTTTTTGCCAACCCTTATAAAATATGTACGGGATACCACCACAGCAAATTGACGGTTTTATAAAATACGACTTTACCTGACTTCTGATCCCAGGAGTCCTGGCTGTCAAATATTCAGAAACCTGAGTCTTGTGTCATATTTTCACTCTTGTTTTTCTTGAAATTTTACTATAAACTTTTGTTATTATTTAGACTTTGGCTAACTTATTTTTGGTATTTATTTGTATTCATTATAGCCATTAAATAATAACCCTGACTATAACTAGTTTAACATAACGTGTAATTTTTGTTAGTGATTAGGCAGTCCTTTTAGAGGGGGAAAAATTATTTTAAATATTTTATAGTTTTAAGATACGATTTACTTAGTTATCAACTAATATTGGTCAGCGTAACTTAAACAAATAATATCTTTAACGACAAATTGTTGAATTCATAACATTATTTTGAAATAATTAAATTTTTAATAATAATATTTAGCCGTAAAATAAGAAAGAAAATTTAACTAAACTGTTTTACTAACAACATAACAATAATTACACCCTACTTATATCCAACTGTTAAAATTATTTAAGCTTGGATTAAGACTTCCTTCCGTGGAGTTGTGTTTTTTATAGAGAAAGAAAAATAAAAAAATAAAACTAGTGATAGTTACAAATAATTAACAATGTTAGTTAGCTTATTCAAAACATAATGGGGTTTATAAAAGCTATAAATACGGAAAATCATATTAGGTTTAGACTATTGTACTTAAGGCTTAACTCATAATATTGTGGACCATTAATGTTAAAAGTACTTCTTACTAACTCAACTAGGTATTTTGATTTGTTACGCATCAGTTCGCAGTTTTAAGAAAGAAATTTTCAGAATAAACGATTGAGAAACTTGGTACATATTTCTCAGAAGTATAGATTCCCTCCCTCATAGGTATGCTGTGGTTGTGTCACGGACGTTCAGTATTCAATCAAAGTTCCACTGAGATTTTTCCAAGCAGTTTGTTATTTATCATTGTTTTACACGCTATAGAATATAACAAACCAAACTAATTTGTATTGGCCACTCACGTCTACCTGTGCACTGTAAATTTAATTTTAAACGTCAACTTATATATGTTTCATATAATGTATGCTATGTAACATAATTTAGTGTATTAAGTTTACCACCCGAACTATACACTGTATTGTTGTTTACTTATTGTACAGATAAAAAAAATAAATAAAATATTTAACACAATTTTGGTACAGTTATACCTGAAACTAGTTCAACAATGTCTGATAAGCTTGTTAAACTGAGTTATATTGATTTCTGTAATTGGAATTATTGCACTTTTTAAACACACGATGTATCTTTTATGCGTAGAAAATAAATATATAAATATACATTTGTAAAATAACTTTTATAGCAGATTTAAAAAAACCTTCGTACTTCGATGACAGCTGGTAGCTACCCAGTAATGTCGTGAGCTCGCAAATCCCAAAGCAACTTAAACTTTATGAGTAAAGTAATCCCCATTCTTGCTCTGTACCCGCTCACCCCTAGGTGTGTTTGATACGACTTACTATTAAACTTAAGGCATATGTGAATGGGCCAATTCAAGGTCAAAAGAGGTCAAGGCCTCATATAAAATTACTTATAATAATATATTATTTATGTGAATTAAAATGATTGATATGAACCTCAAAGCTCAAATATTGTTTATTGGTTTCTTTGCTTTATGTGAACATGAAAACCATCGGCAACTATTCCTAAAACTTAAATGTACTCAAAACATTATCCTGAGAGCAGGGCCAGCCTCAACCTAACCTAATCCAACCTAAACTAACTTAATCGAACCTAACCCATGCGAATATCCAACGCTTGGTGCTAAATACAAAACAATAGTAAAAGGTATGTGAATGTGACATTAATTATAATTATGAAAAAAGAAAAGGGGGAAATATTGTTTATTGGTAGTTATTTTCCTGATACTAACTTTTTTGTGATTAGGGGCTTTGCCCTGATTATTTGCAGTGAGACCCCGCTCTGCCCAATGCTGTTGAGGAATCTGTTTCATGGCGAATGAACCCGATAACTGATTCCATTGAACAAAGTTTTCCTACAAGAAAGCAGAAAGCCTCGTTTCTGAAGATTGCCTGGTTTGACCAAGTCGATAGCAATGTTCACACAATAGACTCTATCCCTTTAAAAAAGTAAATTATTTACAGTAATAAGGAACAATGGTTAATTGTTCAAACCGGTTTGTTTGTAGTATTCTACATGCATTTAATTGAATGAACGAAGCATACGCCAATAAGTCGTAGTTACCCCAAACAAGTTAAGGAGAAATATTTGAATATCCCTAATTCATCAAATATGCACGTTCTTAAAATTATAAATGAAAGTTTTTTTCCTTGTAAAACACAAATAATTATAGCCATATTTCGCTGTTAACAAATTATTTTAATTCCCTTAATACGTTTAAAGGACTTTTGATGTTTTAAGTCTATTATCCTCCTTTGTTTATAGTAAATTTTCATTTATGGAAAGTCAAGGTTATTTAATGAATCATATTTTGTTATTCATATTTTGTTATAAAAATCTTTACCTGTTAATAAAGGTTACATCTTACAACAAAACGCATACCTAGCTAAGATTCATAATTTGTAAGTAGTATGAATGGATAAACTGGTTAAATACTTGTAATTACACTTTTGACAACTTTATATGCTATGTTATCAAACAGTTTCACCTATGTTTGGTAGGTCATGATGAAAAAAAAACTATAACATGATACAGTGTGAATCATACAAACTGTTAGGTTTGATTGAGCTCAAACAGTATCAACAGAATGCTAATGCAGCTATCTAAACAATGAAATTTCCGTTGGGTGCTTAAATACACATTGTATTGCTTATGTACTGTTGTTCTACCAACTTAGCTTTGCATGCGATATTGTTACTAAGTGCTACTGCTGAATTGATTCATCGGATTTGAATAATACTTTGTTTAGCTATACAGAAGCAACTATACAGAAGCCTGTCTCGGATTTCAGTGTGGGAGGAACGGGTTCAATTCCCGGCACATCCACAAACATTTGGGTTTGGACCGCTATTCCAAAAGCGTTTGAGTTTACTCTTTTTCATCTCCTCTAAAAATTACCAACGGCGTAGACAAAAAGCTGTAAAACTACACAACGATGCTCCGTTAAACAAGCAGTTTATGGATCAAACTGGTAAATTTTTCTCTCAATGGTCATAATATGCACAGTTAATGGTTAAATTTTCACCAGAACCTGAAGATAAATGCATTATCAAAGACTGTAAAAGCTATCAATTTCAAAATTTTCCCACAATTTGGTAATGTATACCCAATAATTTTATTGTTCCATGGAAATTCAAACGACTTTTCAATAGGTTTTTTCATATTTAATTTGTGATTAAATAACTGATGATCGTGCACAAAAAATTTGTGTAGTCTACCTCATGGTGATTTCACTAGGCTATATATCAGTTTAATGGTGACCTGGGCTTCATGCATTGCCTCGAGTCCCTTGATATATTGTTGTAATTACCTCAGTGATCTCAAACGATCTCAGGTTTTGATAAACGCGAACCTATTTTGTTTAATAATCTTTAGAACTGATCAGTTGCTGTACATATGCTTTCTACCGAGAATAGAACGCGAAAGATAAAAATGTGGTTCTTGATACCTGCTGTATGACATTTTTACAATCCATAATTCATTTTAGAAACCAAACTTGATGTTACCACTTAAATAAATATGGCTATTTTCTATCAATAAAAGTAAGGGTTGAAATTTCCCTGGGTAATCTAGTAAGCATTTATTAGTAGCTATATGTGTTAAAACTACTGTTAGGCCAATATTTACTTATGAAAAGTGTAGAGTGTTTATTTTGAAACCCTAACTATATTTGATACAATAGACCCAAAGCCTAATAACATACCACTATTACGTTTCATAAGTTAGATATAATTAATATAATATTAATTTAGTTTAGTATGACCCTATAGTTATTTTGGGTTAATCTTGATATTAAGCCTTGGAACGAATAACTAACTACAAAAGGCAGAATTTCAGATTCAATATGAATTAATACTTGCAAATTTTTATATTAGGCTTCCCTGATGTCAACCAAGTTCTTTCTAGATATTTAGGTATCAATAGCTTTTTGTTTTTGCCCTGATTCTATACAACGCACTTAGGTATTATAAATAACCCTACCTTATTATAAAGGTGTAACATAAAGTCCTCACCAGAGATATAAGGCCTTCATAGTAGTGAATTAAATTTGAATGTTAGGTATTTACATAAAAAAACATAATACTGTTATGATTTACAAGAAAAGGTTTTATTGTTAAGTTTTATACATACAGCAAACATACAAATTTTTAAAACGTAAAATTAATTTAAAAAAAACATATGTTTATTAAATCTCAAGTTAAGTAAAGCTTTAAATAGTAAAAACTCGCATGATAAGAAAAACTTTGTAGCCGTCTCTTACAAAATATAATCTCGAAAGGAAATGTCATTATCTATATATTAATTTGAAACTGTTTTTCTTTGTGACAGCTATTTTGAGAGAACGGCTGGGCGTAGAAACTCGGTAGAGGTGTCTAAAGAAAGGTCCTGGTCTGTAGATGAGCCATCAAAAGAGAAACATGGAGAATTCCCTCGGGGCTCTGCCCCAGTGGCCTTTAAATTCCCATACCATGTTATTCTTATGGAGGAAAACGAGGTTTTTTTCACAGCTAATTTGAGAGAACGGCTGGGCGTAGAATCTTGGTAGGGGTGTCTAAAGAAAGGTATTGGTCTGTAGGTGAGCCCTCAAAAGAGAAACGAGGTAAATTTCCTTGGGCCTCTGCCCCAGAGGCCTTTAAAGTTCACTCTGCAATTTTGTTTACATTTTGACCATATGGATAATTTTACACTACTTTTAATGAACCAGCTGTTAATATTAAAATTGTATTCAAAGGTCTACTGAAACTGTCAAAACTAAATTTTTTCATTATTATTTATGATTTTAAATGGATTCTCTACTGCATGGCAAGTTTTTTATAGTTTCACCAAAATTATGAATTTATGATACGTTTTAAATGTTTTGTTCAAAAATCAATGCTTTATTGCTCTTAGAAAATTTTGGGTTGAAAATTGTGTCATAGATGAGTACGGCAAGTTGAGGATGAGAGCTGTGTTCAAGTTTTGGAATAGACTAACTACGGAGTCTATGGTTTTGGTAAAGTAGGTGAACTAATGTCAATTCAGGTATTTAAAAAAAATGTGTACACAGTTTTTACTTTGATGTACACATGTAGCTAGGTCGAAAAACGCATCTTAACCTCACTGCATACAAAACATTCAGAAACACAACAGTGTCATCACATCTCATCGCATTTGCAAAATTTGTTACCAAGGCTGGACTAGGTTATGGATTTGGTTCCGCAAATGTTCAAGATTTGTGATAAAATTTCCTACAATTGTGGTTCATTCCAATCCACGAAATACATGCACAGCTTCATGTGATCTATATGGCCAAGGCAAAAATACCCCATAAGTTAATGAATTATCAAGTAAGAACAGGATGATTAAATACATGGGTCGATGTGGCAAGAGAAGGAATTAGAATTGTTGAGATCGAAGTAAGAATGTTACTGCTTTCTGGAGAATCAGATATGTTTATAAAAAAAAAAAAAAAAACTGATTTAATATGCTGATAGAATTCTGTATTTTTATGACTAAAGATGAAGATAACTTATAAATCCGGATACAATCTGAATGATTTTCCTAAAGTAGATGGAATTAGTGGTTAGTAATAAATATTGACTCTTTCCGTAACATGATAGACTAATTATATGAACTTATTCTCCCATATAGTGAAAGTGGCTTTGACATGAAACAAACTCATTAACAAACAATTATAAGACTCCTAAAAAAATTTTGGGCAACCTAAAGCCGATAAAAAGGTAGGAAATATGGTGTTAAACGAATTCATCAATCACGTTTTTTAGGGAACGCAATCGTCATACTTATTATTGCTTATCCTCCCTCCATTTAACTAATATTCTAATGACTTCACTCTATCCATCGCAGTTAGCTGAATTTACATAAAACCTCAAGATTAACCGTCGATTTCGACGGGGTTCCACTAGTTTGTTTTAATTTCTTAATGTATTATTGAACAGAATTAGTATTAAAAACAATGCAAATCCTAAAAAGTAAAAGCAAATCCAATAGCATTTTGTATTCGTTTCAGGTTATCATCTAAACCACCCTTTATTCATATAAATCAGTAATGTAATAAGATAAACACGTTAGTTAAAGATATTTATAAGAACGTATATAACATTTATACACATACATTAAGGTTTTATATTTTAGGTCACAATTGAATCTGACTAAAATCTATATATTCACGAAGGTCGTATGACATAATTCATTATACAGATAAAACACGGGAAAAAAGTATTTTGTTCTTCAAGAAGTAATAAAGTTAGAAAATAATACAGGATTTGTTATATAATTAGTTTCTTAATCGTTAACGATATACTTACTTCTTGACCTTGAGGAAACTACTTCAAGATAGCATTATATAAGGAAAACCACGAGGTAATTATCAGATGTAATATCAGTATTAACTTCATAGAAACATGTAGTGCTTACCGCACTACGCAATATGGTGACTTTACAGAGAAGAACATGGTTACTTGAATTTTAGGAGAAAAGCTTCCCCAATCCATGAGGGTACATTTAGTTTTCAATAAATATCATCTTTAATGTTAATGTCAAAGTATTTTTGAAAATTTCTATTAAAGGTTTGTAAATATTAAGGAAAATAGAAACAAACGCTTATTTCACATCTTCTTGAAATAATAATGACGTTCCTTTTACGATGAAGTTTGTAATGCAATTTCTAAAACGCACAATTGAATAGTTGCCAAATTAATATTCTCTGATGAGGGAAGCGGAAAAGAGTAACACACGTGATAAAACGGTCCACAGCTGGTAGAAAATAGCCAACATCGCGACTGAAATACACTCTCATATATTGCAAGTGTTACCAACACTAAACGATGACATCATTCAATGGATAATTTTTTCAAGGAACGATATAAAAACACATTTACTAGTGCGGCTATTAGCTGTGTTGTGTTTAAATAATCTATGATAAAAGCTTTTGGTGTTAAGAAATGATGTTTAAGAAAGTGTATAACTGTTTGTGCGTAAAAATATATATCTTTAAGAACAGAGTTAAGTATCATTCAATTTAAATCGTCGTAATAAGGTTTTGATCCAATTAGCTTCAGATGGTATTCAAAATATGCAGAAAAATAGGAATATCCAATTTTTATTTTAAAGTCTGGCTGTATTTCACTTTACGGAGATTATAAATATCTTTTACAATACGTAAAAAATGGTTTGGTATACTGTATTATTATATTATGTAAAAGCGAATTTGTCGGTACCTAAAGTGAACATGTTTTAAGAATGTTGTTATACTTGGGACCGAAAGTTCCAATTGGTAACCGGATCACATTTAATCCTTAGCATCTTCAAACAAGTTTCTTACTCATTATTTTAAGGGATGTAATAAATTAAGGATTTGTAATTTCCATGTAAGCTGGGCCAACGTCGTCGTACAGGGTGTTTTGGACATGAGTTATGGACCAGGTAATTAATGTTGGACTTTCAGGAACATATAACACTTGGTAAGTACAATATATAACGGTGAGAGGCATTACTTATTACCTTATGGAATAAAAATATGTTTCATTATACCAGTTTAATGTGGTAGGTGGAAATAGTTCAATTTATTCATTACCGAATGTTTATACATATTCACAGCTCAACCAAGTGATAATTTATCAATATAAGCTATTCCAATTTATTATGTTTGATAACATTAAACATAAAATATAGTAATATATCATTAAAAAGCGTTAATAGTGTTTTATTTTGTCTAACTAATCATAATTATTGTACATTATAAATCATATTTATTAGTTTTTATTTATTTATGTGGTGCCACAAAAAACTGTATTCCTACCCTTACTTAAAAGCCCATTATTTTGTCAAAACTAAAATACTTACCGTATCATACTTAAAGTACGGTTGGATTCCAAAGTTGCGTCCGATATTTCCTTGCTGTACTTAACATAATTTAATACGGAAATTAAATAAAAGAAACGTCTTATAACACTTAAAACATATATTTACGCTTATACTGTTACTCTCAAGACGGTAAATATACAAAAAAGATGGTAAGTGGTTAAGGTATATTTACCGTCTTGTGAGTAACATTATAAGCGTAAATATATGTTTTAAGTGTTATAAGACGTTTCTTTTATTTGCTTTCCGTAAATTTAATAACACGTACAATGCTGATCAAGAAGTTATTTATAATTTAATAGGTTATAAAACCTCAAGAGCGGTAACTTAGATAAACTCCAGCGCTGATGTAATTTATTAATTCAATTTGCTAATTAAAAGTATTTTAGTATCTTTTCCTCCAAATTAAATCTCTTAGTGAATGGAAAGTTTTTTTGGTTAGAAAAGTAATCAATATTATTTAATAGAACGAAGTTCGAAACTAGTAACAGAATAAGGTCATTATTTTAGGGACTTATTGGAATATTTCCGACTTTTCATAGTATATTTTGAAATTTTAACGTTTCCATCAATGTATATGCCTATATTTTGAAGCTAAATCAATGTCAAAATTAATAATCTGATCGTACAATATTGAGAGATTTAAATATGGTCACATTTTAACGTATAATATAGAAAACATTTCTTCCAAAAAAGACTCTTGATGAAAATATTTCTAACAATGATAGAGGTTTAAAGAAAATATTTAAAAAAATCACATTTGGTCACTTATTGGAACTATTTTAATAGCCGTGGTAAAATTGCCGTTCAACGCCGTAGCCTATATTTCCCAAATAAGTGTATATGCAAAATGGCTGGTATATCACGATATTGCGGCAACCTTTTAAGTGCCCATCCAGCTTGGGTGCCACGATAGTTTCCAGATAAAATACAAAATTTAAATGAATAAAAACAAATTCCGAAAAAGGACAGATCGTAATGACGCCATAAACTAGAAATTGCGACAGTATATAAGTGGTTACAACAACGAACTATACTATAGTTAGTATTGTTAGTATAGTTCGTTGGGTTACAATGAGATGCTGATAGGTGTAATAGAATACTTCAAGAATAAAATTGAAACCTACATGCAAATAAGTAAATCTTAACATCTGGATGATATGATTAAAAAACCTGGACATTTAACGAGCGTAACTATCAATTTCTATTTTTAAGAGTATTCCTAAATGGCATAGGTTTGTGAATGTTTGATTGTAATTAAAGTAATAATTGTTACAAAAACCAAAGAGCAATTATTATTTTAAACCACTTTTTTGGTCACCTGTTACTTATCTTTATAACTTTGGTTATAATCAATTTGATAAATATTTGTATTTAATTACTACTCAAAGGAGGTTAACTGCAAGAACTTACCATGATGTCCTAAGTTTACCTCAATAAAGAAGGATTTTCATTTAATTTCAAAGGAGAATTTATACCAAGATGTTAGGGACTTAGTATCACCCACAATACACGGAGTATATTTCAGCTTGATCGTTGGTTATTCTCTACCAGCACTCACGTTTATCACTTTTCATGTTTCTTTGTTGGCCAAAACTTAAGTAGATTGCTTGTAATGATCGAATACAAATGTATTTTCTTATATTCGGTTGAATCAAATTTAGTCAAGATCTCTTTTCATCCTTTTATCAATCATATAAGTTTTGGTCAATGAATATGCTAGTCGTACAATTAGATTAATATTCTGAACCTGTAAAGAATGGAATATTATACTAATTATTGATGAAATTGAAATTGTAAATATATAATTATATGTATGAACGGTAAATTTAAGTATAAATATAACCATAGTTTTTTGTGTCAATGGCCAAAAAAAGTTATGTTTGCTGATATTATTGCTCTCATGAGCGGTGAAAGACAGTAAGTGTTAGATTAAGGAAACAGCATTAAAAAAGTAATTTATTTAAATATGTTATAAAAATTTCTTTAAAATGAATCCTTATATATAATACGTGAAGGCGATTTCTTGAAAACACTACTCCTCCGTTAATAATGGACGGATTTTTACAAACGACGTGTCAAAATAAAATATTTTTTGTGTAGACACCCCCTTTCACCAATTCATGTAGTAAAAATCCTCGGCCTTTGCCCCACAGGCCATCAAAGTTGGAGTTTCTCCCATAAGATTAACATGGGGGAATCTAAATATTTGATTGGAAACTTTGTCCCCACTAATTTGAGAGAACGGTTGGGCGTAGAAACTTGGTAGAGGTGTCCAAAGAAAGGTCTTGGTCTGTAGATGAGTTATGAAAAGAAAAACTAAGCAAAATCCCTTAGGACTCTGCCCCAGAAGCCTTTAAAGATCCCTCCACAGAGTTGTTTACATTTTGGCCATGAGAATAATACTTTTTAATGAAACAGCTGTTCATTTTTAAATTGTATTTCAAACAACACATATTTATTGGGAGTTGAATTCTACCAAATAAGTATTTGCAATGTTATTTTCTGATTTTAAAATTGATTTTCTTCTTTATCATGCCATGTTTTGCAATATAACGTTCCATTACGAAATCAGTGGAAAATCCTTTTATCACAGCAATTCTTAAATTATATCTTATTGAACTATCTTATATCTATTGTACGGGTTGGTATGTGCCTTTTTCGCCACTTTTGCCTACATTTTATCATATTATTCTACAAAATATCAAATATTTATGTAGAAATATCTGCTCTTATTGGGTCTAATAAAATCCAAACTTAGAAACATTGCCTAAAATGGTACCTATCTTGACAAATAATTTGCACCTGCCTGTATTACGGACTTTGGCGCACTGAATTAGTAACATTATTGAAAATAACACGACATTTTGGCTGTAAAATATGATACAAAGAGAAAATACTATTTAAGCAGCTACTGTCATGACAGAAAAGTCATATTCCTTTTAAACTAGATCACATAATCCTTTGACTGGGACGGGTGGCGTCGTCCTGTAATCCAGCTACTAGGAGGTCACGAATTGTGGATATTTATAGGAATGCACTGTGGATGCGATACTCCCTGGTGTGGATTAACGTCCGCACGAGTGAGTACTACGACTACCCGCAGTGCTATCCTGATAATTATACCAACTCATAAATACCAATGCAAAAACAAATTTGTTTCCAATTCAACTATAAACTGTAGATCCCTTGGTTGCCATTCGCTGTATGGGCTATTAATTAACAGCTGTATCTAAGGAATGTCGGCCTTAGTAACTAACAAGACTTCAAGATCGCGCCACTCTTCCTACACTCATCTCCATTCATACTTGGCTTACCTACTATGAATGGTCGCCATAAAAAAAACGTATTAAAGGATTAAAGTATTTATCATATACGTTGATTAACAATATGTAAACGTCAATATATACGTAACAGCCATTTTACAGTATTTTTGCTTTTTGGAAATGTTCAATTGCTATGTCATTTGCATTATTTATTGCCAATGAAGCCGCCAAGATCATATGAACTAGGAGGCCCCTAACAGTTCAAGAATAAAAGCCAACTTTACTTCATGTATTCCACTACACCTAACATTCCGTAGAGAGATTATATTGACAACTTTATGTTATTGATAAGGCCGAGCCGAGACAACTAACTGACATCCTATTACATGGGGGACCATGTCAAGGAATTCCAGCTTTATCAGTAACCCCACAGTCAATTTCTCAAAACTATGCTAGAGGGTTCATTCATTGGCACAGAAGTACGATATGAACTGACGCGACGCGACGAAGGAAAATCAAACTTACACTGTAACGGATATACCTCCCTTTGAAGTTAGAACGTGTCTTCTCAACAAACATATATTTTTTCTCAAACACTGATAAAATCACGGGAGTGTTTAGCTACAAAAGATCCACCAATACGATTTAAATACTATTTAAAGGTTCTACCAAAGGAAGAGATACCATATAACATACTAATAATAACTCCGATGACGTACAGGATAGGAAATATTTTAATCATTGAATGAACAACCAAATTTGGCAACTAACGCAATATTGTTATTGTTTTTACACTTACTCTTTGAACAATGTTAAATGCTCAAAATATGTATATTTCACCCAATTCATCGCAGTTAGATGAATTAACGTAAGCCTTGAAAGTAACCGTCGATTTCGACGGGTTTCCCCTAGTTTAATTAATTAATTGACCTTTACACTAAAACGTTTCTACAAATAATTACAGTGAGTGTAGGGTAATAATAAGTGGCCATGATACTGCACATTATTATTATTGTGGTTTGGGCTTTATATTGACCTTTTGTACACTGTAATTTATACAAAATATTCTATCAAATTATGGATATGTTATTGTATTGTATTAGGCACTAAGCCTTATTTTGTTGGATGAAACTCAAAACTCATCAATAACTATTTTAAAACAAAATCTTTATTAGATAAAAATAGTACTATAATGGAATTAATTGAAGTATAAAGTAAATAATGTACAACAAATATTGTCAAATTGACATTTAAATTTGTCTTTGACAAACTATAACAGGGCACAACTGTTATTTATATCAATTGTCACAAAAGGTAACATGAGATTGGGAGTTCTGTCATACAATCAGCTGTCACAACAATACATTCGTTATTGGAACCGTGTAACTGATATTAGAATTCGTCACACATTTTTAAAACTTCGACTATATGTTGTTTCATCAAATTCTGCACCATTTCGGTTGGTTAAAAATATTCTGATCTTGAACAAATGTAAACAAGCATTTATTAGCCCAATGGAGTGTCAAAATATTTTATACATTAATCCTACAGGTAATAAATAGATATGTCAAATGTAATAGATTGTTTCTTTATATTTTGACCAAAGGACATCTTAGAAGCTAATTATGCTAATACAGTTTTTTAAATTGTTTCGTAGGCCTTGCATTCTAATCTGTTCTATTTCTTATTTAAATAAGAATTAAAAGATCAAAAGAAACTAAACTGTTTTAATGAAGACACTAATACAAGACAATATTATTAAAGAAAAGTAAATAAAATCATATGGTTAAATATTAATTCAATAACCATAGAGGTTAAACATCTTTCCCTTTGAGTTTCTTTTCAGAGTTTAGTCAGGAAAACGTTTCGTAGGTCTTATAATTCTGCCTCTTGATGATTGTTTTATTGCAGCTTCTTGATTGGGAGTAGTTGATCGTGAAAAAGGTTTACTTTTATCTTGAGTTATTCTAGATGGTGTAGTAGTTGTTCTTTCAGCATTATTTGATAGGGAAGAGTTGTTTTGAGTAACAGTAGTAAATGGCAGAGGATCTGACGTTGTATCTTTGATGGATAAAGGAATAGGATTGTTCGGTTTGGTTGTATTACCTTTGTAAGGCAAAAGGTGGTGTCGATTCCTTCTCAACGTAGTGTTTCCTGTCTTAACCCAGTATGACCTTGGCTCTTGTCCTAAGCTGATAATAATACCCTCTCTTTTTAGGTCTTGGATCCATACTTTTTTACCTACAGGCAGCGATGGAAGTTCTTTTGTAGCGTAGCGCCTATCGTAGTTTCTCTTGTAAGATGCTTTGTAAGTATCTTCTTTTTCCTTTAGTTGAGAGAGATCGGGTTTGATTTCAAGTTTTTTAGGTAAAACAGGCAGGTTATCTCGCAGTGATCTGTTGTATATTAGCTGAGCAGGACTGTATCCACTTGTGGATAGAGGTGTATTGCGGTAGGTTAGGAGGGCTAAATATGGGTCGTCTTTGTTTTTCTTTAGTACACTCTTCGCTATTTTGACTGCAGCTTCAGCTGCACCGTTACTTTGGTGGTAGCTTGGACTGCTCGTCACAAGTTTAAAGTTATAGCTTTGAGCAAACTTTTTGAATTCAGAGTTTTCAAGACCAGTGTATCTGGTAGCAAACTGTGTACCACAATCAGATCGTAGCTCAATTGGTATACCGTGACGGCAGAATACAGATTTGCATTTTTCGATTATTTCAGCAGTTGACAGGTTCTTTAATGTAGCTATTTCAAAATAACGTGAAAAACAGTCAGTGATTACTACGAACCATGTTCCTTCAAGTTTAAAGAGATCAATCGCTGCCTTTTCCCAAGGACGAGATGGAAGCTCACTGGGCAAAAGGGGTTCATGATGTTGTGTTCTATGTTCAGTACATTTGGGACAATCATTAACAAATTTCTCAATGTCAAGTGACATTCCTGGCCACCACATACTATTGTTGGCTCTAAGTCGACATTTCGTTATGCCTAGATGGCCTGTATGTATTCTTGTCAACATTTCTTGTCTAAGAGTTGTCGGGATTATGAGACGTTCTCCTCTAAGCAATAGTCCGTCACAAAAAGAGATTTCATCCCGAACTGTGAAGTATGGCTTAAGATTATCGGGAATCTTAGTTTTATCAGGCCATTCAGTTGAGCAGTAAGATTTAATTACCCTGAGTTCTGAGCTAGCCCGCTGTGCCGATGCAATTCTATCAAGAACCATGTCAGTTACATAGGCAATGTTTCTTGTTACTGTGTGGATGGCCAGTTCAACTTCCTCATCTAAATCATAACTCTCATTAGCTGCTACAGGACTTCTTGAGAGACAATCAGCAGTGGCTAAATGTTTGCCAGGAGTGTATGTCACATTGTAGGAATATCTCATCAGACGAAGTCTTAGTCTTTGAAGACGGGGAGTCATATCATTGATCTCTTTAGTAGTCAAAATACTTACCAAAGGTTTGTGATCTGTTTCTAGCGTGATGTGCTTGCCCACAATGTAGTCTTTAAACTTGTCACAGCTCCATGTTAATGATAGAGCTTCTCGTTCAATGTTAGAGTAGTTTCGTTCGGTTTCGCTCAGAGTGCGTGAAATATAAGAAATAGGCTTCCAATTCCCATCTGATTGTTGTTGTAAAAGTACTCCACCCAGGCCTTGTGTAGAAGAGTCAGCAGAAATCATAGTCGGTTTATTTTTATCATAGAATGCAAGTTGAGGTGGAGAAGCCAATAATTCTTTCAATTCATCGAATGCTTTTTGTTGTTCACAACCCCAACACCATTCGTTTTTTCTACTTAGTAGGTCGGTAATGGGTTTTAGTAACCGGCTTTTGTTAGGTATGTATTTGCCAATGAAGTTCACCATACCAAGTAACCTTTGAACTCCTAAAATATCTGTTGGAGGAGCCATTTTTCGTATAGCTTCGACTTTGGTCTCATCGACTTTGATTCCTGATTCAGATAAATGGTGACCTAAGTAGGTTAGCGAGGTTTGAGAGAACAAGCATTTGTCTTTGTTTAGGGTGAAGCCAGCACCTTCAAGTTTGGTAAGTACTTCTTCTAAGAAATAGTCATGTTCTTGTTGAGTTTTCCCCCAAACAATTATGTCGTCCATATGCGCAAGTGCATTCATTTGACCTTTAAGGGTTCGATTCACGCATTCTTGGAACACTTCTGGTGCAGATGTTATTCCAAAGGGTAGTTTCAGAAATTTAAAACGTCCAAACGGTGTCAGGAACGTTGTCAAATCTTGGGATTCTTCGTCCAATGTGATCTGCCAGAATCCGTTATTAGCATCCAATTTAGAATAGCATTTTGCTTCTGAGATTTGGGCAAGTGTTATGTCGATGGGTTGAATAGGATAGTATCTTCGTTTGACGCATCTGTTTAATTTAGTAAGATCTACACAAATGCGAACTTTGTTAGAGTCCTTCTTTGGCACAACAACCATTGGAGAGCACCAGTCTGTGGCATGGTGTACCTCAGCGATCACCCCCATTGACACCATTCTTTCAAGCTCTTCTTTAGTAGATTCCCAAAGAGGAAGAGGAATCCGACGAGGCGTGTTGATTGCAAATGGATTGGCGTTATTTTTCAGTTCTACTTTGTATTTGACATCAATGGAACCTAAGCCTTCAAACAGTTTGGGGTGTCTGTCATACCAGTCATTACTGGATGGCTGTATTTCGTTGATTCGAGCAAGTAACTGCAAACTTTTTATTGCAGGTTTACCTAGAAGTGGCTGGGAAGTGCCCTTAGAAACATATATAGTCTCATAACATGTTTTGTGATTATGTGATAATTTTACAGTAGCAGTTCCTAAAATTGACAGAGCTTTACCATTTGCGCCACTAAATGTTTTGGACGTGGGAGTGAGCCTGATTTTCTTATTCAGTTTAATGTCGGAAGGCAAAATCGTTACGTCTGCTCCTGTATCAATTTTGAAAAGAACATCATCACTGTCATTCATATTTAACACTACAGACCATGGATCATCACGCAAGTTTTTTCCTACAATGCCAATGAATGTTTGAGGGTCTATGTACTGAGAGCAAACATTTTCAATGGGTGTTTCAAGGTCAGTATCATCATATTCAATTTGACTGACTTTGTTTGATTTGCAAACATTTGGAAAATGACCAACTTTTTTACAAAACCCACATTTGTATTGTTTAGCTGGACAGTTGAATCTTTTGTGTAAAACTGTCGAACCACACCAAAAACATCTCTTTTCGACATGGGACAGGCTTTTATTGTCATTAATCCGCTTAAAATTTTGATCATTGTTTGATTTATCGGGAATAATGTTTGTCTTAATGAAATGTTGAGTATTTTTATTTATTAATGCTATGTCAGTCAAGTTAAGAGTTTGTTTCTGTCTTGATAGTTCTTCAGATCTACGGATAGTGTTTATAGCTGTGTTTAGTTTTAATTCGGGTTCAAGTTGAAGACGATCACTTAGTGTTTCGTCCCGCATACCAATAATCAAAACCATCAGAATCATCTCCTCTTCAATTTGACCCCAATCACAGTTTTTTGCATGATTGTGAAGGTCTGTGATAAAGTTCTCAATCGGCATGGAACCTTGTGTAAGTTTTAGAAACCTAGCCCGTTCAAAAATTAAGTTCTTTTTAGGAAGGAAATGATCGTCAAACTTCTGTATAACAGCTTTGAAATTAGATTTGTCATTGTCATTTAAACTGAATGAATTAAGTATGTCCTCTCCCTTTTCCCCCATACAGTAGATAAGCATGTCAATCTGATGCTTTCCAGAATGTAGAGCTAAATTACTAAGGGAATAATACCTCTCAAAACGAGTCTTCCATGTCTTCCAGTCGTGAGGATTGAAGGAAAAGGCTTCAGGAGGCTTAATGTTTAGGGATACGGGTTCTTCATTCGACTGCGCCATGTTCTATTTCTTATTTAAATAAGAATTAAAAGATCAAAAGAAACTAAACTGTTTTAATGAAGACACTAATACAAGACAATATTATTAAAGAAAAGTAAATAAAATCATATGGTTAAATATTAATTCAATAACCATAGAGGTTAAACATAATCTGTTGTTGCATTTTCTGATCATAACTCTAATAAACTCTTACGCTTTGATTTCGTATGTTTTTGTCCTCAAAAAGGATTTCTAAATATATCATGTTTGTCTACGATACCATTATTCTTTTAGCAAGGAACTAAATTCAATCTTTGGTAACCGTACCTGACAAAAAACCATAGTCCCTTAAGAGTATGTTTCATAAACTGGTACTTATTAAGTGTCTTAAAATTTTAACTTTCTGACTTGTGGAAGTATGAATGCCTCCCCGAGCCTCAAGTTTCTGAATGTTTTATTGACCCTGGACTCCGGGGACACGGGTCCAGGTAACCTTATTAAGGTAGTCATGTTTAAGTGAACCTGTCATGTTTAAAGTATAACATATGACCAGTGAAAAAATAACTATTTACAAATTTATATAAATATTTCCTCGAGTTAAGCTTTATATTTTTATTGGTTTTGCTGCAAAAGTTTTTTTTGTTTGATATTATATTTATAATAACCATGTAGGCTTACGTTTCATTAAGAAAAAAGAAGTTACTATTAACTACCTTTGTTTCTTGTCTAGTTGGTATCACTTCGGTTTTTACTATGACATAAGCAATTGCACTGTAAGGTTTATCTGATACAAAATTTTACAAACTGGATAGGCTTGTTGACTGAAATTAAAATTCCTCCAGCTAGCCTTCATCTTAAACTGCGCTATGGCCGTAATGAGGAAGTCTTTCATAGACTCAGTAATATAGTACTACTGTCAACCATAATTACTTTTAGAAAACATACTTTAGGACGTATGTCTAATCTATCTGGAGCTACAACAACAACAAAATAATAATGTCATTTCAATTTTTGTTTGTGTCCATAAATCCAACAATTGGCCATATGTTTTTGATTACTTTCAATTAAAGAAAACTATTTGTAAATTATCTTAACATTGGCTTTCCTTGACAATTGTTATAAGTAAAGCGTTCTGGTTTAATTCCTTACAGTTGCACTTGCTTAAGTGCAAAAGCAAATATTTATTATTCTAGTGCGTTTATTTCTTTACATGCAAGTTTTACAGGGATTGCATGATCAAACCTGCAATAAGATGTTTTCCTGCCTGTGTAGCCGTTGTATGGATCATATTCTCTGGGGTTTCTTACTGCTTCCGGCCCTCAGTGAAATTGTATTCAGCTCAACTCTATTTGCATTTGAGTTAGACTTATCGCCACTATGCAGATGCATAGTCCCTTGCATAGTTGGCATAGTCTATTGTAAGTTTCTTGTTACTTTTGCAAGACATATTCATTTATGCATACTGAGTAGGGAGAAAATATGAATGGAGTAAATATTCAATATACTGGTGAAAATGTTCATAATATATTTGTCTAACATAAATATTTTCAAATTTCATGAAGTAAATTATGTAATTTCAAATTCCATATGTTGGCCATGATAGCAACATTTCAATAGAGATTTCGGAACAATTTAGGGCTTTAATTCTAAAAATGTTCACTGTATGCGTATCAAAACTTTTCAAATATAGGTTATGCAAATTTTGGACTGTTAAATAAAAATCACTAGTGCCTCCGTTACCGATACACATAGTTTCTAGATAAAATTATACTGTTTTCCACAACAATACGTATTTAATCTTCGAAATATTGACTATAGAAGTATTTGTTTTTCACACTCGCATAAGGAGAAGGTTCTTTATAATTACCTTATCCAATAAAAAAGCGTTTTATTAATTGTATCTAAGTTTATTCGGTGTAAGTATTTCATAAAAGATACTGACATTATTCTATTGTGCAATTAATACATATTACAATAGTTAATGAAACTGACACACAGTGGAAATTAGCCAGGTATCAGCTATTACAAAATCAACCATCTTATCAGATGACAGTAACAAAGTCTTTTGTTGTACACCTTGGTAATACATTTCGTGGCCTTATAAACCAAGATTCATTGCTGTAGATATTTAGCAGATCAATGCACGCTAACTTACATATCACCTTAGTTTTATTTTAACTTGACATGTAATTCATTCCCTTGGAAGTGTGATGTTTGTTGTTCTTAAATATACATTTGCCAAATGGTTTAGCAACTAAATAGTAACTATAAGCACTGTTACGCCGTCATTATTTAGTGTTTATGATTTCATTATGGCTTCTTGTTGTGTGTTGTGTTGTGTTCTCAAGATGAAATGATATATGTAATATTTTTGAAACGTTATGTAAATATTTTACTCCAAGTTAAATCACTTTTTTGTCGAAAAATCTTAATACTAAATCATACTACATCTAATTTATAATATTTACAATTGATTATTGAATTCTCTCATGAGATAGAATCCCTGTAGGAAAGAGTCAAACAGTTGTGTTACACGAGTTTACTGTATAAATCTTCATAATTTTTTAACTTAACATTTATTTAGCTTTTTTATGGTATCCAAGTATAAGAAGATCTTTACCAGAATATCGGCTGGGAGAGAAGCATTTCAATATTACATTTGCAATTCTAAACCATCTAAAACCAAAAATGGAACCTTTCCAGTGACTAGCAATTTTATTTGAACAAGGATTGAAATTAAAAAATATATTTGTCTAGGGTACTGTTCAAGTGGCATTATGCTTACTACACGGGCAATCTTCTGCTGTATGAAGATGAGCATCACATCATGACAATGTACTTAGTTCTTTAAAATAATCTTTTTAATTTTGTTTTCAAGAAGTCCAAACCATTGTCGTGCAATTAAGTATAAGTGGCTTCTTAGTCTTCCCCATAGGTTGTCATCTATCTTCTATCTTCTATCTATATATATAATCCAACGTATGTTTGTATGTTTGTATATTTGTATGTTTGTCCTTTATGGACTCCAAAACCGCTCGACAGATTGTAATGAAACTTTTAGGCATTATTAAGCATTATTCAAGGATGGTTTGTGTGAAGTTTGGTACAGATCCGTCAATAGGGCTCCGCCCCAGTGGCTCTGGAGTTTCCCATGTTAACCTTATGAGTACTCATATTTAAATGGAATTAAAGAATCTTAACAGCTGGTACAGCTAAACAATTTGATTCTGTGATGTTCAATAGCATTAAAAAGTTAATAGGTTTAGCAACAGGGTGCAGCACTATATATTTTTTTAATTTATGAGAACAGCTAATTTGCAACCAAAAGGTGAGTGAGCGTAGCGAACGAACTTCAACCTGGAGGCGAGTTAGCGTAGCGAACGAGCTAACCTGAAGGCAAGTGAGCGCAGCGAACGAGCTCCAACCTAAAGGTGAGTGAGCGTATCGAACGAACTTCAACCAGGACGTGATTGAGCCATGCGAACGAGCTCATCTTGAAAATGAACGAGCATGTGACATAAAACCACAATAGGACAGGACGACGTCTGTCGGGCCAGCTAGTACTTAATAAAAACCAATTGTTATCAATTTTTATTGGTTCCCATTGCGTACTTAATTGGAATGTAATTGTAAAAACCCAAACATTATTGCATATTATTAGTAATATGGGTCATAATTTTTAGAATTTAATGTAAAAGTAACCCATATACTAAAAATATTCCTTATTATCACGTTGTTTCTAAACACCTACTATTGTGTCATGGAACAACGATATTTTTATGGATCTTTCAAAACCCCCAACTCATGCAATATATTACGTATCAAAGTTAAGGAATTCTCTCACATAACAAAGTAGTTGTACCTTTAATCCTCAGATTAGTACAGCGTCTGTGACCTAAATTACTCATGTTTTAAAAAATATTCATAAAAGAAATTTACCTGACAAAGTTTATGCAGGACTGTTGAATGCTAAAATTATTTGTTCCATCCGTTTTTCTTTTAGCCGATTTCCCTTTATAATAAGCTATAACGTAGTACTCATGGTAGGACCTGGACCCGGGACCAATTACTTTCTCGTTTTGATGTCCCTTGAGGCCAAAAATACTATCCGTTCAATTTCATATGTATACCACGATAACATAAACAAAAATTATCCGATTTTGATTAAATTTGGTATAGTCTTACACGCCTACGTTAATTCGAATGAGTTAGCGAACTAGCATGTTTGGACTATGGGAACGGGCTTTATGGGGGGTTTAATGGGGTAAAAATTGGGGTTTCCCGTCTTTGACCCTAAAAACATAAAATATTTAATTTACTACCAAACTATTTTGTAAAACTAAAAAAAAAATGATTCAGTATATTGACGCGTTATTATGAGCCAAACGGTTACGAAGAAAATTCAAAAGATTGTAAACTTATTATGATATTTTTAAGGGGATATTTTAGATTAGACCCTATTACGCAAATGGGAATTCGCTTAGTCTGCAGGTTTGCTGCGCTGAAGGTATTTTTTTTGTTTCCTCTGTCTTTTAAAAGGTTGATGAAATTAGTTGACAGCCAAAATTATAAATACGCAAAAATTGATTAAGTGTAAAAATACTTATAAAAACGTTACGTTACTCTAAATTTCTTTATTTATAATTTAAATGGTTTCCCAGCTATGTAACATGATTTGAATAAAATATTCACATAAGTCTAACAAGTAGCTCACCTTGTAGACATTAAAAAATCTTTTATCATCAGCATATAAGTTACCATAAGCACCATTTTTTTGGTATTTTAATTTATAATTGAAGTTAGTTAGTTGTTGAAAGTGTACCTATAAAATACTAGGCCCACGCAATTTTTGTGTGGAATTTAAGCATATATCACTATTTGAGTAACAATTTTGACGTTTCCAACAAGGTAATATGAGGATAACTGAAAGGGCCAAAAAGCCTGGGTTTCCAGAATAGAGCCGAACAAGCGGAAACCAAAATATGTGACAGAAACCGGAACTTGGACTGCGGCAACAACCACTACGGCCAAGCCCCGGATTGTTTACTTACACAATCCTACAGTAGGGTTTGAGTATTGAGTATGAATTTAAAGTGTCAATACCTATGAAACTAGGATAACCCTTTGATTTATACTTTTTTATAGAACCCTCGTACAGTTCATATACTTCTCATATTGAAATTTTAATTGTGTTTTCCATAATAAATATGGACACAAGAAGGAGCTTATCGCTCATAAAACATTATTGTTAGTTATTTACAAACAGTTCCATTCGTAGTTACTAGTGTTGGGTAAAACTGAACTTATACTACTTATGTTATATTGAACTTTTTTGCCTTATCTACCTAAATTAGACTATTTTAAGCACATTTTACCATTGGTACTTTTGGGGGAAACGCCTATTTCACCCTGAAAATCGTGTTTGAAAATCAAGAAAAATGCTAGAAATCAATGATTTTAGACGCATGTAAAACTTTTTGGGTACAATTTCTTAACTGGACTACATTGACTTATGCTAATATATATTGAAACTATCAAGTTTAAAATATTGTTTAATAATAGATATATTTACCAGCTATATCAGTTATAAAATTAAACTATTATAACCTAACCTAACCAACCAAACTTGCTGATACTGAAAAAATCGAATTAAGGTTTACTAATAATCGGTATTATCATAGCTAAGTTAAGAAACTGTAGGTAGGTACCCAACTTCTTTTTACTACGTGTCAATAACTTAAATACTAACCTAACCTAGTATAACCAGGGTTTACCAAAAATCGGTCATTTTGGCACATTGTTGATCTAAGCATGGGTTAGGTTGGGTTGGGCTAGGTTAGGTTAGGTTAGGTTAAGTTAGTTTATTATAGCCTATATTTAATTTGATTTACCCAAAAATGGGGTAATTTTTGGTACTTTACTGTTTTTTACGATTTTTCAAACCTGGTTTCCTGGGTAAAAACGGCATTTGCCAAAATAGTGTTTAAAATGGACTAATAATTAAAAAAAACCCAACCTATGTTAAAAAGAAAATTACCAAGCCCCAAAAATATTTGATTTCTAGCATTTTTCTTGATTTTCAAACGTGATTTTCAGGGTGAAATAGGCGTTTCCCCCAAAACTGCTAATGTTAAAAAGTGCTTAAAATAGTCTAATTTAGGTAGATAAGGCAAAAAAAGTTCTCAATATAACATAAGTAGTATAAATTCAGTTTTACCTAACTTTTAGATTTAGCAAAATCATAGAATATAAATCAAATCAATCTTCGACACTGTATCACGGATCCGTTTGACAAAAATAAAGCAGCCATGATTGTGGCAAATAACTGCCTGTGCTCGGATAGCCTTTTTTTAAGTTCATTGTTTTGCTATGTTTATATCACTATATAACGTCTTTATCAGCATTGTACTTGCTATTAAATATAAGAAAAGTAAATAAAAGATCCGTCTAATAACACTTAAAACATATATTTACTGTTAACTCACAAGACGGAAAGATGGTAAGTGGTAAGTGGTGGTGGTGTTACCACTACCATGTTTTATGTATATTTACCGTCTTGTAAGTTAACAGTATAAGCGTAATTATATGTTTAAGTGTTATTATACGTATCTATTATTTACTTTCCGTATATCACTATGTCGTGAAAATGAATATGTAGCAAATTAAAACTAGTCAATCCCTACACTGTGTTATATATTATTGTTATAAAACAAATTATAGTAACATTTTATGTTGCTGAATTAAACACCTTATCCGTGCCAATTTGTCGCTAGGCTGGCTTTTTTCACTAACTGACTTTTAATTAGCTAATGCCAAAACATTGAGAGATACCCCGTGTAAATATGTTTACAAAAAATTTGTGGTTAAAGTTTTAGAATTTGTAATCATATACACTCGAAAATTCCCAATTGGTTTATTTACATGAGTTGTATGTGACTATACTGGTTATGTAATAAATATAATGCTATTTTTAATAAAAAAATCATTGAATAACATTTTTTGTATATATATGGCTTTTTTATTGGCGAGTGTATCTTTCGTTTTTGTGTAAAAAAGCATAATGAATAAATGTTTAAATTTAAAAGATAACAGTGAGAAGTGCAACGATTTTAAAGATTTTGTATTTTCCATGAATTAAATGCAAAAATATATGACTGTTAAACATCAACACACGATCGTGAATCGATCAAAATATAAAATTTTTATCGACCTTTTGTTACATTTAAAGAGGGCTCATTCACCTCAATAACTTTCTAAACATAAGTAATTAATGTTTCGTTAATAAATGGAAAAAATAAAACCGACAAACAAATAAACACATACAGTTGTATGTGTCATAGTTTTTGACCCAGGTCCAATATATCCTTGCTTAAATAGCTGCTGTAATTCAGTAACAGACTTGAAAACGATAAATATCCCTCGATAACCAAAATGGTCTGTCAGAGACATTAATCCTTATGATCCTTTTGTAAAGTCTTAAGGTCTAGATATAATTTACTCCCGTTGTAAGTTAGCAGGTTTTCATTTAAATTAAATAATTATAAAACGTCTAACTATAATTTAAAATGCTTTATACGTGTTTAAAACTGAATTTGACGTCTATTTGCATAAATTTAATAATCTATTCCAAGGGATGGCTTTTTTTTATACAATTTCAAAAAAAAATGTTATGCTGTTCTGTAAAAATAGACCAATTGGTTTTTGTTAGCATTCAACATAACATGTTACACGTTATCTAAGAAATCTAAACATATTTCAAAGATTACGTTTAAGGTAATTTCTTCTATAATGGACACATATAATGAATATACTTATTAACGTGTCATTTATTTCGTTTTAAAATAACACATAATTAGATACTGCATACAACTTTATTAAAAATATATATATGTAATAACCTAGAGAACAAAGCTGATGTTCTATAAGTTTTTAAATTTCTTATTATTTTAGGTGCAAATAAGGAAGAAAAATAATTTTAGAAGTTACATAAAACTGTTTTTAAAGCGTGATTTTTCATAATAAATTACCAAAGTTGGCGCATAAATCAACGATGAGAAAGTTTAATCCTAATAGTTAATCGCTCGCAAAACCTTTGTCCGTGATATTGGCAGCCTAATAAAGAATGTGTCATTACTGTTCTCAAACTTAATAGTTTTGAAACAACGAGAGAAAGTTTTTTACATCATGGTAGCCACAGAATTTTGAAAAGAACGCCAAAAATATTGATCAATAATAATAAGGGAATCTTGCAATACATTAAATGGGAATATTTTTCCCCTTACGCACCATATCTATGGTACGTAAGTAACATAAGTTCCAAAATACATTTTACAGAATGGGTAAATTTTCATAAGAAGCAATGCCACATACTTCTTATATTTACCAAATTGGTAAAATTTAAACCGGAATCAAACTTACAATGTATAGACGACCAATACAACTCTAGGTTATTTAGTCAATATCGTAATTTGCTAAAACTAGCTCATAATCATAATACTGTAATACAAAAGCCTCATAATCACTAACTTCAAGATCCTGGCAATCACAAAGTAAATTTACATAATTTATTTAACTGTTCATGAATCTGGAAATCCTACAAGGCATTTTAGGCTCTTAAGCGAAAGAATGCATATTCTTGTGATATTTTCTTTTATATTTAAAATGCCTTCATGGTTATAAACCCGTTGGTGAACTTGTAATCCTTTTAATTTCCATGGCGACCATACGAAGGTAAGGTATTTTAAGCCAAGTATGAGCTGATGAGTGTAGCATGAGTGGCGCGATCTTGTAGTCTTGTTAGTGACTAAGGCCGACATTCCTTAGACACAGCTGTTGATTAAAGCCCATACAACTTATTGCAACTAAGGGACCTACAGTTTATAGTGGAATCCGAACCACATTTTGCCGTGTAATTTACGAATTGGTCCAATTATTAGGACAGTACTGTAGATAGGCGTAGTACTCACTAGTACGGGCGTTAATCCAAACGTAAGAGCTATTCTCTGATAATAACTTTCAACATTGTTGCAAAAATCATACATCTCACCGAAGCAGAAGTACTTTTCTAATTCTCATTCATGGGTTGTATCAAGATTCATTTAGTATTCAATAACAGTTTATATTTATAGCACTGGTATTTATAGCTGTTCCTGTTATTACTGCATTTGCAAGTGATATACAATCAACTGGTTTAAACATGGTTTGAACTATGTTATTATGGTTTTTAATGGATCCATGAATATAACCACATCAAACATCCCTATGATTGAGCGTATTTTATTCTAGCTAAGAACTTAGCTAAGAAAATGTGTTAAATACCTATTATTTCCAGGTCCTACATTAAATTTATTATTTCTCTAAACGGTTATTTTTATTGTTATCCCAAAGAAAAAACAGTTCAGCCATTGTTTTCGTGTTCAATATTTTCCCATATAACGTAAAATAATGTATTGTAATGAAATTACTGAGAATCATTTATCAGACGCTATGCTGCGATGGGAGGGATTGTGGGAAACCAGAGTTTTAGGATTGTTAGCCTTTGTGTGCCCGAACAGAGAGATGTGGGTTTCAACGATACGCACTTTTCGATGAAGAAGGATTTACTTGCCAAAGCCTCAATATTTCCAAATATTGTTCATCTTTCATACTCAGTATTTGTGGAGCTCCTATTTATTTTTGGTTTTACATTTTCCAGAAATATTGTTACATTTTAAAAGTAACGTTTATTAAATTACATTTGTTTTGTCTTTTATTAAAATGTACGGCCCTCTCAAAACTGTATAGTGATTAATTAAAAGAGTTTATAATGTGAAAAATGTGTTTTACTTTACTGGCTTGGATAGTATTCAACACCGTTTATGCTGTAGTATTTTTTTTTCATAACAAGTATTTTTAAATAAAACAAAAAAAAAACTAATTTTTATTAGTTAGCCATAAAATGAATCTTTTTGTTTATTAAATAATAAAGTAAAATATAACTAGTCTACTCACTAGTTCTGCATTTTATGAAAAAAAATAAAGTTTGAAGAAACTCGGTATTTTTGTTCTATTTTAACCATATTTGGGCATGTTAAATAACGGAATATTAAACAATATTTACAATCAAGCTCAATTCAATATGAAATGTAGGAATAACACTTTTACAGATACAACGAGTATATTCTGTATACTTTATCTGTATATTACAAGTATTTTCCCGTATATTTTGATCGATATCGGCTAGATAACTTTATTTTTAGATGTTTAACTAATAATATAGGCTAATCAGAGCCTTTTAAAAGAACGACAAAATAAATTTGCTAGTCGAAGAAAAAAAGTAAAATTATATTAAAACTTGTCAAATATTCCATCAGATTGGTTTCCCCAAATTATAACGTCTTTTTAATGTGAATGTAAACGTGTTTTTCTAAATAGGTAACTGTGTCAATGTTTTGGTATAAATTTGAGTGTATAGTTAAGCATACGTCGTGCATAACTGTTTTTCTCGCTAGTAAACTCCATGGATACAAAACAATTGTTGACTTACACGGCTCCGATGGATAATATTTATGTACTAACATAGGATTGAATGAAACCTCATATGCATATTATAGCAATATATGCATCAAATCCTTTTCATATTTATCTATTCATGCCTAGGGGAATCATATTAAACAATGTAATTTCTATCCTAACTCATTATACAAATAGTTATGCGGAA
Source organism: Macrosteles quadrilineatus (assembly GCF_028750875.1). Taxonomy (NCBI): domain Eukaryota; kingdom Metazoa; phylum Arthropoda; class Insecta; order Hemiptera; family Cicadellidae; genus Macrosteles; species Macrosteles quadrilineatus. Next base: position 73,641,873 of record NW_026542601.1, read on the forward strand.
AGCGAATTTGCCAAGCGAAAATGTATAAGATCTACTTATTTATGTACACTGGGTAAATTGAGTAACCGGATTTGTACTTTTTGATTTTGCTTATTTATTTTTTTTTTTTTACTTATTGATTTATTTATTTTTTATTTATTTATTTATTTATTTTATTATGTATTTATAAGTTAACTACTAAACCAAAAGTATAAGCAGCAACTCTGCAGCATTTTGGCATTTTCAACGAAATCTTTAAAATGTTACTCATATGTAAATATTTTTTTATTTAAACGCATATATCTAAAAAAGCACTTTCACAAGGCAAGGTTGTACAGTTGGGTTCGGAGTCGTCATTTTCCGGTGCTTCCACGGCCGATTTAATTAAACAGCTGTCAATCTGTTTATACAATCAGCGCTCCTCTGCTATTGTACACTTCTGCGGAACAACTGCAATGTCATGTCTCCTATACAATTAGGTCAATACTGTATAATTATATCGGAGACAACCATTGTAATACATAGTTTATTGTATTCTTTACCTTATAAAGTAGGGGAAGACTGTGTTAATTGGTGCTGATTTTTGAGGTGTGCAACCGAACTATATATAAATTATTTTTAAAATACCACTATGTGCAGCAATTATGGAATGGAAAAAATATTCAACTGGTATAATGTATTTGTAATTTTGTTGTATATCCCTGGCACAGTCTAAAGCAATACACTAAAGTATATACTAAGCATCGTTGTTAAAGCCTTCTAACTTACTGCCAGTTGTAGCTGGTCTAAATCCAGACAATATTTGCTGTTTTATCAGTATTATTTGAAAAACATTCACTTGTATTAACATGATTACCAAATCGTGTGGCTTATCAATGTAAATTGTCCAAATACAAAAGGTGATTTTAAGTACTGGTATTGGGGTGCTCTAAAACCGAAAAGTACACTGTTAGCAATAAGGTTATTTAATCGTTTTGCATAAACCAACAGGCGTATATAGTACAACTCTGTAAGTCTTGGTGAAATTTAAAAATACTAAGAAAAAATAACATTTACACTATAATTGTCAAACTAAAAGTCTTAGTGTTGTATTAACTCTAGTATATTTTTAAAAACCAAAAGTAAATATTTACAAACACGACTTTAACAAATCAACATGTAATTAATTAAACATATGTTGTTTGTCACACTACCGGTACTTTCTGATTCTGCTGTTGTAAGCTGAAAAAATCCAAACCACACAAAATATTATTATATTTTCCGTTCAAATGTAACAGAACTTCAACATTTACAGCAGCACAGAGGTAGTCTACCTCATGGTGATTTCACTAGGCTATATATCAGTTTAATGGTGACCTGGGCTTCATGCATTGCCTCGAGTCTCAGCGATATATTGTAGCAATTACATCGTTGATCTATTACCATCTAAACTGTAAAAGTTAGATCTTTGATGTTCCAGTAGCAATTAAGACCAGAAAACAATTCATAGATTATTAATTGATTGTTTAAATCTTACTCTAATATAAAATTAAGTACCATACGACTAATTTAAAATAAAAACTTTTATTTTGACCATCATGAAATAAATCCCTGTGTAAAAAATACTTAACTTTCAGTTGCTCGATGTTATTTTTTTTTTTATTTATATACAATTTACAATAGTTACAAGTATAAACCCAAAACAGCTATAATGAAAAATAATACAATATTAATACATAAAGTGAAGAACAAAAGAAAAGTACACAATGTGCACATAAATAGACAATACAAAACCAGTGATGATAATATTAAAAAAGAGTGAATACAAGTTATAAAAATGGACAACGTTGTTGAAAATTTTACTTATTTTGGCTGTAAATCTAAAGGGATGGATTTTACGTAAGCAAAGCATTTTTAAATTTAAACTGCTCATAGTTATCAACGTCTTAGTAATCCTTTGACATTTATTATTTAAAGTGAAAGATACCAATTGAATAGCTACAAACTCATTTTAATTGTAATTTTATATATTGTAATTGGAAAATATATTATACCCACCTAAGGATACAAAAATTTAAGAACTAGTAGTTCTAATCTAAACACGAAACCTACATCATGTAATAAAAACGAAAACATTTTCAATAGCAAAATGTTATTCGATATTAGGTATAATTGTTTATAAAATACGAAACATGGTCACATAAACATAAGTAAAGAGGTTAATTACGTTTAATAAACACGTGGAAGTCAGCTGACATATTATAGATAATTGCACTGAGAATCAACTTGATTTACGAATGTAATTATCCTCCACATAGTTCTGTGTCTGAGATTGTCTTCTCGTTTACTGGAATTAATCATAACCCAGCAATTACGTTTGTATTAACATCTTGTGTAATGCCTGTGGTAAACTAGTTCACATACTGTATAGACAAGCATTATCGCACATGACATTGAAATGTTTAATTCTATATGAAAACTATCTAATACAAATTCTATGACACCTTAAATATTCTGGACTCATTTGTAAGACGAGAAATTTACAGGAAAGGTCATAAAAGGTGATTCTTTTCCATATAGGTGAATTATTGAAATCAATATTGCTTATGATCAATTGTTTAAAGTTTTCTTGCAAGCATCTCGCTATCGTGATTTAGTTACAACTTTGCTTTGTCATGTTTAAAGTTGATTAAATTAACACTTAAGATTAAATGAAATGTGGAATGTTTACGATGATTAAAAATTAAAATATATATATTGAATCCTATTTGTCTTTAAAGATTTATAGTTTCATTTTTACTACTAGGTAGATTATAATTATGTTATTCTAGGACCAATATTTGTATATGTTATTTTATAACCCATATTAAACCACACTCGTTAAATCTAACCAGAAATGACAATATAATTAAGTTTTCTTGTAGATTGAGATGTAGCTAAGACATTCTATATTCATAAAAGCGTGTCTTAACGCAGTGTATCAAAATACGATTTTAAATCAGAAATTTTAAATTTTAATTCATATAACTCCAATATTCACTAGCCTACTTATTTCGGGGAGCGAGCTGGTCTAATGGTTAGAGCTTGGGACTTCAGTCCCTGAGGTCTCGGGTCCAAATCCCGCCATATCTCCAATGGCTATTAATTAACAGCTGTGTCTAAGGAATATGTCGGCCTTAGTCACTAACAAGACTCTAAGATCGCACCACTAAGACTACACTCATATCCATTCATACTTGGCTTAAAATACCTACTTTGTATGGTCGCCATTTCAATGAAAAACATATAAAGTATTAATGGATTTTATCTAAGTGATAATGCCCCAACCCCTAATTCTAGCCTGATGTAATGTGAAAACCAATCCTGGGCTTGTGCCTAGCGTCCTAAGAAAGAAAATACTGCTTATTTTATTTACACCACCAACAAATTGTATTAGTAATTCAAAATGTAACTGTACTAATAAAATACTAATAAAATACTAATAAAAATAAATTGATTTATTTCGTTACGTTACATTTAAATGTGTTAATAAAATATAGTCAAAATCAACAAAAACTAAACGAAAATAACCGTTTACTGCATTTGCCAAAATACTGGGAAAGGTTTTGGCTTCACAGACAACCCAATTCTATTTCCAACTTTAACCGTAAATATTTAAACTATTGAAATAACCTTATTTCCAACAATTTTATCATTGATATTGGAGTATTTTATATTATTATACATTAACGAGTAGTTTATTCAGTAAAGCAAATCGGACATTATAATATCTAATGTTTAAGTTACGAAATTACATTTCTATTAAAATAAAAAAAACAAGAGTACTCTGGATATAATAAAATCTTTTACTATGTTCATGAATAACAAATCTTGCTAGCAACTGGTGACCAGAGAAGATATAACCACAGACAAGTAGAGCAATAATTTCAAAAACAATATTTAATTTTTCCGTCTATGATATAACTATGTTTGTTGTATTGCAAAATTTTATAATCATGGCGACTGTCCCATAGACTCCCTTTAGACGTCACCACAGTTGCTGAAGGGGTGAGGTATACATTCCTTTGTTGTGGTTATGTAGCCACTAAGCACTGTTGCTTGGGATGAAATACCATTTGTACCAAGTAATATAATATGGCTATTAGATATTTCCTGTATTTTAAACTTCGTTTTTATCCAACCAAATAAAGGTTATAGACAAATTGCAATAATTTTATTTAGTTTTCAAAGGAATTACTTAACACAATCGTATGGAATTTAATTATGGAGTGAATTTTCCCAATACATTATATATATAGTATGTCCTGTAAGTAACAGTCAAAAACTGGTAAAGGTATTTATAAGTCAAAATGATTAGAAAATTATGAGCTTATTTTCTGAAAATGCCCCATTAACAAGATATCTGCCATTCCGATTTTTTAGAATTTAAAGATTATTCATTATGAAAGAAGATTTTATTTTAAAGATAATTTTGGCATATATTTTATTAACAATTAAATTTAAGGCCAATGCAGAACGTTTATATAATGCTCTCTAATACCATTACACATATACATCTTAAACACATACCAAAACTGATTATCTTGCTAGAGAGTAATTTTTCTCAAAAGTGCGATTTTTTATAATATTTTTTAATCTGGCCCTGTAAAACACTTCCTGGAGTTTGGTTGTTTACTTACTTGACACCATGTATGTTTGATGTATGGTGAACTGAATGGTAAATGCATGTTTGAAAATATTTGGAATTTATGTTGGTTTCATAGCAACTATTTCACAGCTCTATAATAAACCCCCTTCTTTATTCACCCCGTTCCTTTCTTCCATTTCGCTCTTTTTGTTACTGGAATACCAACACGTAATTATATTCTTAGTTCAACCGACAACCAATCAGCTACCAAAAAGTACGTTTTGTTGAATATGACTAACTTATATTATAATGTAATGCATCGTTTGATGTTTAATATAATCCAAATTTTAAAATGAGATACACAACTGATAAGCACACTTAAAGCATTCCACATAACTATCAGTGGTTGGTTAATCACTTGCCGTGATGTAAAGCGTCAAAAAGATATAGATTGCTTTGTGTACCATATCACAAACCAGGCGTTTGTAGTTAATCATTTTGTCCTTTGATGTTTCGTGTTTCAATAAAATAATGTCAATAAAAAGGTGTGTAGCTAAACTGGCTACAAAATAGCTTTTTTGAAAGAAACATAGACATTTCTTTTGATTCCAAACAATTACTCGAACTATGCAATTGTTTCATGTTTCAATGTGTTCAATGATTACAAGAATCAGTTTGTTTTAAACAATTTTAATATTTAAGAAGTGAACATAAGAACATCAATATGATTGCAAGAAGTTGTAAAAATAATTTGCATGCCTTTGTAACAGGTTATATATTTACTGGGCCCTTTTTGTCGTAAGTAAAAAAAAATAAATTGAGGTAATAACTTACACACATTAAAATTTGTAATTATTAGGCTGGGTTGAATTTCGTTTGTAGTTTATGTATTATTTTGTTTCTATAACTCTAGCCTTCATAATCTTCTCAATCCTATATATTTATTCTTTATCGCCTCCTTTTAGTTCATTTTAAATTATTTTACCATCAAATTTTTAAATATCTCTGAACTCAGGTTGATGATAAAATGTAAACACACTTAAGTGTGAGAAGAAAGGGAAGACATTTACAAGAGTGTTGCTAAGCCTCAGAATACAACAGTGTTACTTAAAAAACACATTATGAAGCTATTCTATAAACCTTTACATCTCCCAGGATTTGTGTGGGTTTCTCAATAATCCATGTTGCTTCCCTAAAAAATAATATTATACTTTTTAAGTCAATTTTGAAAAAAGAAAATTATTAACATGTGAGGTCTTTCAAAAAACTTATTCAGATATACAAAGAGTCTAAATAAACACTTAGCCGAATTATGCATATTTATGTATTTTTATATTAGAGCGCCAAGAAATATGAGATAAAAACTATACAATTTTATTGTCGACAATAAAGCATTTATTTATTTAGATCGCTTTTTGTTTTAATTGTTACAAACCTTTTTTGAGCTTTTAATGTATAACTTTTAAATATTTCTACAAAAACTACACTCGATTATAAAAACATACAAAAACTTAAACTATATTCAACTTATGCTCGTCTGAATTCAATACTAGTAATGTTTTATTGCCTTCAAGAAAACCGTATAAAAATAAATATAGTATAACATAAAGAAACGTTCATTCAATTTTATGAGGATATTATTTACAATCGGTATTTAATACTCATATACTCAGATTTTTTTAAAATATTGTCTTAACTAAACCGCAAGAAAACTAATCTTATAATCGGTATTTGAGCTGCTACATGCACACAATATTACTATAGAAAAACACGTGTGGTAACGAATTGACTAGGTAAGTCTTGAAATCGTTGAAATAAAAAGGTCAAAAAGTTCTTATAAGACGTTTCGTTAACAATAAAATCATCGATAGGCCTACAGTTATTGAAAAGAATAAAAACATTAATAATACTTCAAATATTTCCCCTTAGATGCTATTGATTCCTTAAACGTGCCGTTATGTCAAAGACGCAATCATCTATAGAGTTCCATTTCCTCCGCACAAAATTTGTTTCCGCTTTACACTTTAGTTCATCTTCCGCTCTCAGATATCCTCTACGGAACAGATTTATCTTAAACCAACAAAGACCCCTGTATATTCAATTATAAATTTTATTTCAAAAAAATTTTAATTTAAGTAAGTTGTCCAATGTGATGGCTTTTAAAAATAATACATGAAAGCTATGCCCATGGTGTACCCATGCTTGTTTGTATAACGTTTTATAGATATTATGAAAATTATAGAAAGTTTATAAAAGTATATAAACGCTTATAAATGCTTAACAAAAAAGAGCTTAAAAGAGGAGAGAAGTTTAGTGGAAGAAAATATTTTCAAAATCTTAATCTAATACAACAAAGAGTTTTCTTGAGAGGAGCGAATCATATTGGATGGTTGTCATGTGTTGCATTACAAAAACTAAACTTACATCTTTTACCACTGGAATTCAGAGATTCTTTTGCCCTAAGAAATGGGAAAACTCCTATACACATCCCCTCTTCATGTGATGGCTGTGGCAAATATTTTAGTATGGAACATGTCCTTAACACTCCTATGTCACACAGGTTGGTTGATCATAAGAAGACATAACGAAGTATTAAAGAAGTATTAAAGAAATCCCTTAGGATTTCTTTAAAGCTTGGTGGAGCTATTTGAGGAAAGCCTACACTGAACTGGATAAGGGTATTAACCAGCTGTGTAACATTAATGGCCAGCAGCATGTGTCTAAGGAGGACAAGAAAGAAGTGGAGGACCCTTAAAAAATTTGAAGATTGGGCTGGAGTACCGGCTTTTTATTAGTTAAAATATCATTGTTTATATTTTTCTTATTAAATGACATGGATTATCAAAATTTGGTGTTACTATCGTTGTATTCTGCGAAAGCTAAGTTTAGATAAGTTGTTTTCCTTATTGAAAATGACGAAGGAATTGCAATGTTAGTGTTTGACTAAAATATTCAACCACTCCCTGAAAAATCTAATTGAAGGAAATTAAGTTAATATTTTACCTAAGCAGTAATGTTTACATCTCAAATGAAAACGAAGCATGTTATATATTCATGCAATCCACTAGTTAATTGTATATTTAATTATAACTTTGAAAGATTAAATTCCATAGCTAAAGGAATAGATTTCCTACCATTTCTAATTGATCCTACCCCCTTCCATTGAGTTTAGGCTTATATGTATGTAAACCTCAAATTTATTGGCATTTACTGTACATAGATTATTGCTACATTCTTCAGTCATTTATGAGGTGAGTATATTCACAATATTGTTGATATTATAGTTGCTGCCGACGAAATACAAAAATTTACGGTTGTGTCAGCAATAATGTTACACGATAAGTTCTCAATCATTTATTACTATGTCTATGAATCTAAAAATATATTTCAAAACGAGTTGAATATTGAACGTTTAAGGCCTTGCATAACTCTTAGTTATAATTTTAAACTAGTCACAAAACTTATGACATTTTCTGTTCATATTTAACTACTTTTTACATAAAAAAAGAATAATCTATCAAACTGTCGAACACTGAACAAAGTAGCAACAATACAGTTCTATCAACCTCCGCCACCTTATCGGCTGACAGTAACAAAGTCTTTTGTTGTACACAGTGGTGATATATTTTTGGCTTAGCTCAAATTTATTGTTGTGGAGCTTTTGCAAGGTGGTATAATTTAACTTGCTATTCTGACTTTAAAAATATACTTAAACATATATTCTGTGACGTATCAACTGTAAAACATGATGGTTTCACACCTCAACTGCTCAAATACATAGACCTTCTGGGGTTTGTAGTAAATAAGCTGTGAAGTAGGCCACAACTAAAAAGCACGTAAAACAAAATATATGGGAAAGCAAGTGATCGTCACTTTGGAAACTTAAACTTTTTTTGAAATCCAGGGTTCTATAAATGAATTTAATATAGTAAATGTAAAGTCTATGAAATAAAATACTTAGGGGACAGTATTTACGAATTGATAAAGAAATTTTGTAAGTTTGAATACAGTCGACAATGTTACTAAATGTTCTGCATCAATGATGAGTAAAGAGATGAATGTGAGCAAATTAATGACGAGAAACAAAATATTTAACATCACTAAAACTAATCAGGACGTTAAATATTTTGTAATAAAAGAGAAGCTATAATATACTATTGCGAGAAGGAAAATATTGTAGGTAATATATTGTAGCACGACCTGTGTAGAATGGCAAAGTAGGTGGTAGATATACACACTGTATACTTCATCTATTACCAGATCCATATTTCTCAGTCTTTCCAAAATCTTGTCTGATCAAGTATTTTATCCACTTAATTGATTTAAATCCTGAACAAAATCTTTGACAAATTTGTAATCCTTAACCAATTTACTCTTAAAATAAATATTTTTAAAAGACTTTATGTATTCTCGAAATATGCGATATTGTTCGTAGTTACTCGAAACAAACCATTGTCATTTAACAATAAATGTAACATTGCATACATTTTTGGGGGTTTCTTTCAACTATTCGTCTTATTTTTTAGATGGTTTGGACTCAAACATTAAGGTAGTTACATGAAATATGCGATGTTTGTCGTAGTGTAGATTTAATAAGTGTAGACCCTCTATTCTTTAAATGACATGTTGCTTAATTGAAATTGTAAACGTTAATATATTTTAGTCAACTAAATCATTGTTAACGGTTGACCGAGATAAAAATCAGGTCTTGGTCATATATTTTACTAATCTGGTCACAAAGATTTCACTGTTACCTCGTTTTAAATTTTCAAACATCCTAAGCAGAATATTTCATACTTCCATTCTGATTTTACATCTGTGGTCTAACTGGTTCTTTATCATGCTAAAAAATCTAAAGCAAATTTTAACCGGTAAGGTAGCAATAAATAACTTTTCTGAAAATATACCTGTGTTTTAAAGATTTGTTTGCAAGTGTTATGTTATAATGAAAATAATACTATAATGAACTATACTAGTCATAGTTACCAGGTAAAAAAAAATAGATTTCCATCTTTATTTATCCAGCCCGCCTACTACGTTTATTGATTATAAGTTAATATTGTGTCATAAAAAATAAGTTGGATAGAACCAAAAACATGTAGCGTCGAGTGTGTATGCAAATGTAGCTTAATCAAACTGAAAACCACAAACCACAAATATCCGGCTTCGTTAATTAAAGTGGAAAAGATCGAATTGTCTCTCTCGTGCGTTCAAATAGCTTCATGATCCTATTTCCTATCATTCAATTTTTGAAAATAAGGATTACTTATACAATTCAGTGTTCATTTTATTCGTTTGTTCACTTAATGATTGATTCACTTAATCATTCAAATTTCACTCCATGAAAAACTATCTATATGATCTTACATATTACTCGATTATACAATACGACATATACATACAAATATTTCATTAGATTATTTAAACTATTTTATTAACTGTTTACGCTAACTATATGTTAAGTAACTCTATATTTTAATCCATCAACACCAGAAGAGGTGTGTATAAAACATTTGTGAGATAAATGAGGAAACGCCACGCCCCACCACTCAACGTGTCACTGACATAAAGCTAAAGTATTTCTAACTTACTTTAAAGGAAAAAAAACTTACTACAGCAGAAAGTATTCATTTTGTGTTTAAAAGACTCGATGAAAATTGGTAAAGCTAAAATATTACGGAAACACACTTTTTCACCTAATATATTTCAATAAACAGAATCAAAGTGACTCAAATTTTTTTTTAATGAGTTGATTTGAAAACTTATTTTTTATCCTTTCTGTGAGTAAATTGTACTAACTAAATGTATAACTGTGTGTGTTCATTCATTTATGCGCAAAAAATATTAATATATGTGATGGATTTCAATAGATTACTAGTACGCTAACTAATAATATAAATAACTACAATAGAATACTACATTAGCCTAATTAAATGTTCTGCCATGTACTATAGTAATGTATCATATCTTTTTCATTAAATAATTAAGGAAACAATGATTACGAGTGAAAATTTGATTTTCATTGAAACTGTTAACAATATGTTATTTAAACTTATTTCATAATTTAAAATTGTACAGTAAATGAACAAAACGCTAATGCACTAATGCACTAAAAATATATGAAAATCAAGATATTTTCAAACACACTGTATCCGTAATATTTGATGAACGTACTGTAATTTACCATCGTTAAATTTTCTATGCAATTACAAACGTTGCCCCTTGCGAATAAATATCATCGTGTCAAATTTATTAATATTTCATTGCGTGTTTGTTACATCTACATTTGCCTCTCAGACTCAATAACTTCCTTTTTTAATTAAAGACTAGTCGTTAATCCTCCCGAAGGTTGTTCATTTATTTTATTGAATCCATAAAATACTGACACGGAGACATGGAAGCTTTTTAGTAAAATATATTGTAGCTTGTATAAACGTTGATTATGCCATGTAAAGTATGATTTTTATTACCTGTCCGATTCAGTAAATGTCAGTACTTATAGTTTTTAGTTTATTTGGCTGCAATCACATTGGTATTACCATTAATTTATTTCTAATACCTACCATTATCATTTGTAGGTTTTTAAATGGTATCAAAATGCCGTAACCCCAGTAGTCTACCTTAGGATATATACCTTTAAAGCAAAATACAATATAACAGTCAAAACACAAATGTCCTTAAATACAAATTTGATAAATTAAAAAAATTAAGACACGGTGATTATTTGTCATTCATAAAATTTAGTGGGTTTTGTGCTACCACAGCTTTTTGCCAACGGAAAATGTATTCGGAACAAGATTTAGTGATATGAAGTTCCCTGTTCTTATGAAGTTCCTTCTTCTTATGAAGTTCCACCTTGGAAGGCTAGACTAAGTGGAAACGTGACTACACTCTTAAAGAGATCGAGATCCTTCAGATATTGATTAGGTTTATGACACCACATTTCTTCAAATAGATAACTTTGATTATGTCATTAATCTTATGATTTAATTTGTTTTCCATGACGATACCTTTAATTGGTGTTCGAATAAAGTCTAAAATAACATTAAATACCTGTGTTTCACATAGGTGAATCCAAGGACATTAAGGTCACATAATCAAAGTATTCAATGTAATTGATTTTATTCATGTAAGAGATTGTACAGATAATCAATTGTGTAAGAAACGAAATATGGGGTTTTTCTTTGGTTACGAATAATTATGACCTTAAAGCGTTTACTCTAATTACCAAAAGTAAATCATTTATGGAAGGGACTATTTTCTCTAATTTTTCTTTAGAATACAAAGAATTATTCTTTAAATAATGATGGCAAAATGTGAATTTTTTTTGTGCAAACTTAAGAAATTTGTTACCACATTATTGATTTAATTCGTTCGATTGCTTTATCACTGTTTTATGTAGATACTGTATACTTCAATCAATGAATTATTGTATTATTTAACTGCCTATTATTGCCGATACACTTTATTAAATTTTAGATATGACTTTACTAGCAAGACAACTTTCAACATACAAGAACATAACTCAATATACTCGTATCTGAAAATCGGTCATTCAGTCTATTGTATTGTGCCATGTCATATTTACGTTACAGCTATGCATCTAAGGTTTTTCCCTTCGAGCATGTTTTGCGTGATACTTATAAGTTGTATTTAAATGTTACAATATTTTATTACTTTTAAGCACTAAATCAAAAACCTTTTTAGTAAAGGCTAACCGTAAATGTATACAGTTCTATTTAATTACAAAGATGTGTAATTTTTTTACTATAGTTAAATTTCTTTTAAGGGGGGAGTTCAAATAAAAAGTGAAAATCTTTATTTACAAACCAATTTTACTCATACTACACCTTAAGGTGAAGTTATATAAAACATACAGATAAAAACTTAAAAAAATCTTTTTTCCGCTACCCAAGGGTGGGGGGGGGGATTTTCTGTGTATTGCAAGGGTTTGCGAGAACATAAATTTCTCAGGTTTTAAAAGTGATAGAGGGTTCTTTTTTTTTAATCTGTTCCTGAGAGTAATACCTACAATATCTAGCATGGGTTTAAGGAAATTATATAAAATAAAATGACAGTAAATTTTTAAATTTCGAAATTTTTTTTCCCCAAAATAACTGGTAAAAACTGTTTTTTTAAATATTTTAATGACATTATTTTTACAAATCCATGCTAGAGATTGTAGATCTTGTCAAACTGAAAAAAAATAAAAAAAATCATCCTTCTATCTAGTATAGAACTTGAGATATTTATGTTCCCATGCGAAAAAAGTAAACTTTTGAAAAACGACCGAATACCAAAACACGGTGCTTTTAGTGATTGACAAATTGCAACTTCAAAGTATTTTTTTCTATGAGAAAAAAAATCTTATAAGGTTAGTTTTAACTGTTTTATGTTCAGAATTTAGTATATAATAAAAATAAAATAAAAAAATAAAAAATTGTAAAAATACGTATTTTGGCCATTTTTGGCAACGACCGAATACCAAAACACGGTGCTTTTAGTGATTGACAAAGTGCTACTCAAAGTATTTTTTTATGAAAAAAAATCGTATAAGGTTGGTTTTAACTGTTTTATGTTCAGAATTTAATATATAATAAAAATAAAATAAAAAAATAAAAAAATGTAAAAATTCATATTTTGGCCATTTTTGGCGTGAACTCCCCCCTTAAAATATTTTCTATCAAAATGATAAAATAAAAATATAAATTAGGGTTCAAATCAAAATTGTAATAACAAATTATTTAAGTAGTTGGAAGGCTAATACAACGTCCCAACGATGCCAAATATGTAAATGTTAGTGGACATTGTAAATTTATAGCCTGGATCACTATTTCTGCCAAGAGATTTGCATTGCAGTTTTATTGTCTATTAACTTTTAACATAAACTTAGCTTGTAAAGTGTAATACTGTTTTAAGGAATGGATGGAATGTTTCATCAAAAGCTTTTTGAAATATTTTGTATTAAAACATATAGGTAAATATAAATGTCTACCTTAGTCTACTAGACTCTACAACGTAATAAAACAGGTGTCTTTAATAAAACATGAGAAAAGTCTAAGTTTCTAATTTGTTCACGCTTGAACTCTTATGAAATAAACACTAATTGACAATAAAGAATGGCAAAAATCTGATAGATTTATGATAAATATTTTCTTTATTTTTCGTAAGTACTATTATTATGCACACGTAATTTATATATTTATTGATAAAGTTGATGCAAAGTGTGTGAAGCCTACGAACTTTATAATTACTTTATAATCTGCTCATATGACAATCATGTTTTCAAGAACCCTTAAATGAGGAAGCTAAGCACACTTACATTATAACACATATTGTAATCCTATAGTGTGATATAGTACAAAGTCTCAGATCACAACCCTTGTTATAATTTATTGCCAGAATCGTATAAAACGATCTTAGAAATAATAATTTACTAGTGGAACCCCGTCGAAATCGACGGTTAATCTTAAGGTTTTATGTAAATTCAGCTAACTGCGTTGGATAGAGTGAAGTCATTAAAATCTTAGTTATATGAAGGGAGGATAAGCAATAATAATGACGATTGTGTTCCCTAAAAAACGTGATTGATGAATTCGTTTAACACAATATTTCCTACCTTTCTTTTTATCGGCTTTAGGTTGCCCAAAAGGTTTTTTAGGAGTCTTATAATTGTTTGTTCATGAATTTGTTTCATACCAAAGCCACTTTCACTATATGGGAGAATGAGTTCATATAATTAGTCTATCATGTTACGGAAAGAGTCAATATTTATTACTAACCACTAATTCCATCTGCTTTAGGAAAATCATTCAGATTGTATCCGGATTTATAAGTAAATCTTCATTTTTTTTTTGATAAAAATATCTGATTCTCCAGAAAGCAGTAACATTCTTTCTTCGATCTCAACAATTTAAATCCTTCTCTTGCCACATCAACCAATGTATTTAATCATCCTGTTCTTACTTGATAATTCATTAACTTATGGGGTAGTTTTGCCTTGGCCATATAGATCACATAAAGCTGTGGATGTATTTCGTGGATTGGAATGAACCATAATTGTAGGAAATTTTATCACAAATCTTGAACATTTGCGGAACCAAATCCATAACCTAGTCCAGCACTGGTAACAAATTATGCAAATGCGATGAGATGTGATGACACTGTTGTGTTTCTGAATGTTTTGTATGTAGTGAGGTTTAGATGCGTTGTTCAACCTAGCTACATGTGTACATCAAAGTAAAAACTGTGTACACTTTTTTTAAATACCTGAATTGACATTAGTTCACCTACTTTACCAAAACCATAGACTCCGTAGTTAGTCTATTCCAAAACTTGAACACAGCTCTCATCCTCAACGTACTCATCTATGACACAATTTTCAACCCGATTATCAAAAACTGTTATACCAATAAATGAATATCAGGTGTTCTTTCTTGAATTTAAAAATAAATTGTGATTGAAAGTAGGAAAAAAGGCAAGTGCCAACCTTACAATATGTATAAGCTAACCCGATAAGGAATAGTTATACGTTCCTTTGAAATTGATAAGTCACACTTATTTCATAATTTAAAATTTTCTAAGAGCAATAAAGCATAGATTTTTGAACAAAACATTTAAAATGCATCATAAATTCATCATTTTGTTGAAACTATAAAAAACTTGCCATGCATTGGAGAATCCATTTAAAATCATAAATAATAATGTAAACATTTAATTTTGACAGTTTCAGTAGACCTTTGAATACAGTTTTAATATTAACAGCTGGTTCATTAAAAGTAGTGTAAAATTATCCATATGGTCGAAATGTAAACAAAATTGCAGAGTGAACTTTAAAGGCCTCTGGGGCAGAGCCCAAGGAAATTTACATCGTTTCTCTTTTGAGGGCTCACCTACAGACCAATACCTTTCTTTAGACACCCCTACCAAGTTTCTACGCCCAGCCGTTCTCTCAAATTAGCTGTGACAAAAACCTCGTTTTCCTCCATAAGAATAACATGGGATGGGAATTAAAAGGCCACTGGGGCAGAGCCCCGAGGGAATTCTCCATGTTTCTCTTTTGATGGCTCATCTATAGACCAGGACCTTTCTTTAGACACCTCTACCGAGTTTCTACGCCCAGCCGTTCTCTCAAAATAGCTGTCACAAAGAAAAACAATTTCAAATTAATATATAGATTTTTGGTCTGTTTACCTAACAGAATCACAACAGTCATGTAGATATTACTTTCACTTTTGTTAGATATTTTATGGAACTTCAATAAAAAAAACAATATATGTGTGTGGGTATATATATTAGGTTGCGATTCAGCCTGTTATACTGCTGTTTTACCCACAGAAGTCACATTAAACGAAATTTAACTCCATCGCATTTTATTGTACACGCATGCGGATGAATGCTAAGTGCATTACGGTGTGTTATCCAAAGCATAATAACGATTATATTTTTTTAATTAAATGCACAAAAATTAATATTCCTTATGAATATTAGGTAACAGCGTACTAATATTTGGTACATTTTTTAATCCAATTTCTGAATAATATTTTCAAATTACAAAAGACTTATTTTTCATTTTAATGAACGTAACCTATTTAAAAAAAATTCAGGCCCTAATAATTATTTAGCTAAATGCATTAACTTTTCTGCACAGAACATAATTCAAACATACAATCTGAATGTCCGAAACATTCGTTCCCCTGAGGTTACGTACCTGGTGTTAAAGTTTAGCACCAAAGTTATAACACGTCGTATCCTTAACTAGAGTTACCAAGTTTGAACTTTCCGAACGACCACAATTAATTTATCAAACAAGTACAAAGATCGGACTTGTAACAATACTCAACATTTAATTAAAATAAATTATTTTAGTTATATTTAATAATGTGGTTGGGTTGAAAATGCAAATAATTATGATATGTATAACTTGATTAAGGTTTGGTAAAATTGCATTATGATAAATTTAAATTTTAGATTGGTTGAAAATTCGTTTTCATTTAACCAATCCGATAGCAGATTGTCCCTGCTAGCCGGTCCAGAAAATGTCAGTGGTATAAACAGAATAATATGTCACATAAACCAGCCTCAAAATTTGACTTATTTCCTGTTACTTCTTTCAAGAACACAGGGCAGCAACCAGACCTCTCCAGGGACTTAGTTGGGAGCATTTCTCTTCACCTTTAACCATGAACTCCCAGCCTGCCGATGCTCTTGGTACATCTCTTGAGAGGCTCAAAATTTAGTGAATTTTATTTCTTATACAGTTTTTAATAAGCCACACTGCTCATACATAATAAAATCTTGTATTATCAAATAATTTCATTCGCCCTACCCGTCAAATCTTATGATATGAAACCACAGCATGTCCACAATATCCACAATATAAGTAATGCTTAGCAATCTCGGTTTAGATGAATTTGTGTGTTACTTTTTCTCTTTAGTGATTTGCAGTGCTTGACCTCAAGACCACTGGCTAGAGGGTAAGGTTTGTTTATGGACAAGTAAATTCTTTTTTTTAGCCCCAAAGCAACCACAGCTCAGGTTGGTAAAAGTAACCAACGATAAGGTAAGAGTCATAAGTTCACCCTCATATGAATAGGTTCTTCATGTTATTGCAAACTGTAAGAGGATAAACTCCCAATAACTCTACTTCGCCAGCCAAAGTTTGGGGTTGAGGGGTTCGTTTAATATCTTGTATGGATGAAACTCTCTCTAGCAGGAACCGAACCGTCAGTTATTTATTTTGATAATGTAGCCTAGTTATTGTTTAATAGAGGCTTTACCAATTGCATGCCATTTAAGGTTTACTATTTACAAAATAAAGTTGTAGTTATTTAGGAATACTTTATAGAACTTCACTTGAATAAATATGATCAAACACGCAAGAATTGTAATTTTCCTCAAACATTTTATTATTTCCTCATAAATTTATAATTTTTTTGTACTTTTTGGCTTTGAGTTTGATTATTTATAAAAAGGCTAAATAAATCAAAATTACTCTTTGTTTGCAAACGATTTCTTGAAACAGAATTATAAGTTACTTATGTCATACAATTAAAAACACATCAAATTGAGACGTTTTGAACCCTAAATTTACAAACGTTACCTGCCAAAAGTCTGCGACACATGGTAATACACATTCAAAGCTTGATAAATTGTGTATTTTATATTTTAAATTCCTGTAAAGACCGTCTTACACACTAATAATAACAAATTCTCTCATTTTCAAAACATTCTACCGACAAAACTTATACTAACCACAAAAGACATAATGAAAATAATGATAACTTGAACCTGTATTTTACTTTTGAAAGTATTTAATGGTCGAATTTTTACTTTATGGTCAATAAACTACTTTCTTGCCGTTATTGGTATCTATATATTAATAGTCAAGCATGTTTCTTAAAATCTTTTTTCTCAGCTTGTACGCATCCCAGGCTACACCTTGATGCATCGCATGGAAAATCTATGCACACTGTTAGGAATATATTTTTCTGGATATGTGTAAAATCCCTTTATAAATTAAAATAGGCTAAAGAAATAAGCACAAAAAGTGAATGTGAAATAGAAAAATAACACGGGCCTAATGGGTTGACATGCTGGTGATGAAATAACAACGAAATATAAACAGAAAATAAAACAAATGGAAGAAATGGTTCATGTTTTATTTACCGCGTGGGGTGAAAATATAGAATTCTGTACACTACTAATGGTCGAGTTTTCGACCACTGGACGACCTCTAGTATTATTTCATGAGTAAATGAGTATGAATTAACTGAGTAACAATTCAAAGCATAATGGACTCTCAGCACGAGATGCTATTTATAGTGTCAGCGGAGCAATAAATAGTATTAACGTACATGGAGACCATGAACCTCTAGGTATTTTTTACCATGTTTTGGAAACTTATAGAATATTTTATATTGTTTTAAAAGAAATGAAAAACTGCTTACTAACAGACATATATTTACGCTTAAGAGTTTAAATATATGTCTATACTTATATTACCTTGGAGCCTAGAAGTTCTAACTCGTTAAACAATTAAAAAACTACAAAGACAATTTTTTATCTTGCAGTATACTAAATATTTAAGTTACAATCACTATGGTGTTAACAAAATATTTTTAGATAGTAAATAACTCTTTAGCAGCTGTATGAAATCAACAAAATTAACGTTGCTCTTATGGCTGGCAAATCCAAGATGGCCGTTACCTTCCATGGACTCCTTTTGAGAACAATTAAAAACAACAAAGAACATTTCAAATATTACAGTATACTAGATAATTAAACTATGATCACTTATTTACCCGCAGGGGGCCCATGCTCGCGTGGGTACGTGGCCTGGCGACCACGCGGACCCTAGCTCTCCCAGAGGGGAGGTAATTGCCCGGTGTCAGACCCGGCACTTCAGGTAGGCCACAGTTATGGACGACTGGTAAGCGCCAGCCCCTTAGGGGGAGCCTCCAGTGACACTCCCCAGGACTTGGACACTCCCTCCATTCAGGGTGGGGGGGGGGTGTTTAGCTCTCAGTGACGCCGTTAATTCCGCCTCTCCTCATCTACCTGTAACTGTGGTTGTGACTTGAGTTCTTCGGGCTCGTCCTACCTGTTGTGTTCGACTGACATTTTGTGAGGCATATCCTCGACTTTGGAAGTAGCCTCGTCCTGGGAGGTGAAAAACCTAGCCCCCAAAAGGGAGGTAACTGCTCGGTGTTGGTATCGGCATTTTCAAGTAGGCCACAGACATGGACGACTGGGCATTGGGTCCCAGTGACATTCCTTTATCCAGGATGGAGGGGTGTTTAGCTCTAGGAGAGATGGAAGTGCATCATATTCTCTAACCTACCTGTGTCTGTGGTTCTTTGGGCTTCGGCCTGCTTTTTGTGTGCGACCAGCATTCAGTGTGGCAAATCCTCGACTTTGGAAGTAGCCTTTCCTGGAGGTGAAAACGGGCAAGTACCCGTAGCTCACGGGGACACTCAAGGGCAACGTAACTTTCCGCAGTGTGAGGGTAACGGTTTGTAGGCACTTATGCAAACCAATCCCTGTCTCTGAGCACGGACGGTATGGTTATCTTGAGTGTGGCGGGTTCTTCCCGGAACCTCAATTGAGTCAAGGGTGTCGCCACCTCTGGTGGATAGGTTCATCCGGGTGGGTCCCACTTCTATACCTGCCTCCTTTTGGGAAACCCTGATTGCCTGGCAGTGATGTTGGGTCTGACGGGCAAACGAAGTAGATCGGGTGCTGGGTCCGAGCCCGCCAGGGGTATCTGGGGATCTATCGCTCTGGTTATCTCTGGTTTCCCAGCAACTGGGTAAGGCCTCGATCGGGTAGTGGTGTAAATGGGAGGTTGGGGTTCCCCCGTCAGCGTGCTGACGGTCCCCTTCCTTCTGGCTATGATGGCGGGTTCTGCCTGTCAGGGATTAGATAGGTCCCGAGTGTTGCTTGCACTAAATGCGTCGGGGCGCTCCATTATGGTCCTCTAGGGCTTGTACCTGGTGGAACCCAGGTGGAGTGACGCTTAAACAAGCAGCCGGAATCCCTGGTTAGGATTGAGGGGCAACCCTCTTTCCGAAGGGTCTGCTTCGGCAGCCGGCGAGCCTGATGACCTTAAGTCATCCGCCCATGATGTGCTAAAGGTTGATGCGTAAGCTTTGGCCTACATCATGGGGCCCGGGTATGTCTCACGATAGGTACCGGGTACGTAGTCAGGGGGCTTCGGCTCTCATGACAAAGAAATAATAATAATAAATAAATAATAAAAAATGATCACTTATTTGGTGTTTGGAAATTTTTTGGGACAGTAAATAACCCTTCAGTGGCTGTTTTGAAATCATCCAAGATGGCTGCCAGCCTCCAAGCACATCAATATAATTTCTAGAAATATTTTTTTTGGAAATAAGTAGATGGATATGTTTTGAGAAATTAACTTAGTTATAAAATCAGATTCAACGGATTTTACAGTTTGGCGAACTATTTGCAACGAAAATGTATTTTCTTGCCAGTAAATGAGTGATGTTTACCCTGATCAAGTATATATAGTTAGTCTTTCCGTTTATTATTATCGTTATACCGGGTATCCGAAAAAGAACTCCCTAGTTTTAAAAATACCTCACGATAGTATTAGTTTAAATGGATGAGTAATAATCTTTTGGTGTTGTAGAGTATACTTATGTTAAGTTTAAGTACTTATGTAAGATTACGTTTCGTAGGTTAGCAATAAGTTTGGTACACCTGTTTGACCTTAAGCGTTGGTTCGGTAAGAAATAATAAGAAAAAAACATAAAAAATAATGATAAAATGAGTAAAAATTGCTTGGATATCTACATGGCTACAAATGGTTCACATATCGAGGTGTACTGGTGTTAAACCACTTTTATTTCTTTACATTTCATTTAATGGCCTTTCATTCACAAATTACAATGACTGAAACAGTGTAATTTGTATATTGTACAATAAATAAAAAAAAAAACTGGGGAGTTCTTTTTCGGACACCCAATATTGTAGCTATGTTCAATTATGACTCAGAGTTGTCATGTAACAAGAAACATTATTATCATGGAGCAGACAAGAAACACAGTTACTAAGATTTCAGCCAAAAAGCATGAGGTGATTACCCAAAGGAGAAGATAAGAGTCAAAGGGTAAGTATTCAGTTGAATTCTTTAAAAAGATCTTAATGAATAATGTCAAATAAATGAAGGAAATGTTTATTAACGAACAACATTTATTTTTGTAACGTATTTAAAACATCCACAATTTTAAATTCTAAAGTTCTATAGCACCTATATTTTCTTGTAAAGTCCGGCTCTACTGAGACAAATTGAGCCTCTCAGTGTGCGGAAACACATTTTAACCTCCTCGCCCCCAAAAGAAAATAGTTTTTAAAGTCACACGCGTCTTTGCTAAGTATAATTTATTTCCACTCTTACTAATAATTTACTTGATTTTTTCATAGATGTAATTCCATGTGCAACAAACGAAAAAATACTTAAGAATAACTATAAATTCTTCATTCATTACACTGAGTAGTTTACGAAATGTGAAACCTACGGCAAAATGAATGTTTGTGTTTATGAAGGTACAGTATATATGACCAGTGTTATTTACACAGATTGTGAAAATATATGAGTTTTAAACTGTTATACATTCATACAATACCTGAAACCGATCAATATGTAACAAAGCTGTAGATCTAGTAGCTAACTAGGACAATTCGTAGACAACATTTGGATTAGCATCAGTTGATTGTCTTAGAAGCTATCTAGTGTTCTGATATAATAAGATTTACTGTATTCCTGTAGAACATCATTGTTTTGTTAAATTCGTTTTATTATCGAGTAGGCTGCGATAATTTGGTTATTTATGAGTTCAGTTAGTCGTTATTACGAAGAAATGGAAATCTAGATCCAGATCTGTAAGATCTGTTAAAAGAGATTTTTGTAACATATATAAGTAGAAATACTTCGCTTACGTGCTTTTAATACTCAGTTAAGGACTTCATGAATTATAAAATTAAAGCTGAATCATTCATACTGTAAATCAAGAACTCTCAATCATTATTCTCAATCTTTGTTACCTTGAGATATGAACATGTTTAGTAATATTTTATTTAATGTAATTTGACAATGCCTATTCCTATGTACAACTTGGTCAATGGCAATAAACTTTCTTATTCTTATTCTTATTCTTAATATGATCCATTATGTTTTAAACTAGATGTTGTTCAGTATAAACACCAATTGGTTGTTGTCAGTCTTTAAGTTATCTATTTTCAAACATGATGTAAAAAAAATCTAGATAAACCTATACAAGGAACAAATCAAGTATATTAAGATCTCCAAAATTTCGTTCTGAGAAGTTTGGTTCTGTTAATGGTTGTGCTTAAAGTGAAACTTTGTTGGCAGCAAACTAGCGGGATCTGTCTCAGACTTACTCTTTGAGTTTCTGTCTGTTTAGAAAATTTCGCTGACTTTCTTTGCTATGATAAACAGGTTAGATTATTGTTTTGGTTTTTGTGGCAGGAAAAAGGTCATGGCTATCATTGGTTATAATTGTTATAATATGAACCTCCACATCATCTCTTAACTTTTTGTTTTATGAAACTATAATTCTAATAAACGTTTTATGGTGACCACATGTTTATTTGTTATTGTTTATAAAACTACATATTGTAGAGTATTACCTTTTGTTTGAAACACCTTATGAATTTATTCTTATTTATAATTTGCTTAGTTATAAGTAATATTTCTGGGTCCTTTGAAAAAAGTATGAATTCAATTGTATATAGTAGTCAATCTACAAGCCCAAATAAAAGGAATAAAATGACAACCTGATAGCTGCTTGCAAAGGCTGGGGGTTCTTAAACTACTTTTTAATCGTAGCCACCAATTTAATTCTCTATCCTTTTGAAAGAATGTTAACTAATTTATTCATTGGTGTAGAAAAGTATAGAAGGCAATAGAGTAAATAAAAAAGCAGAGGAATCCTTTTCATGTTCCTAACAACACTCATGATATTGCAGTGTAATATGACAACAAGGCAGTAAGGACAACTTGTGAGAGCAATATTATGTCCCAACTGTGTAATACAAGGACACTTAGACCCTGTGTACTTGGGACTATTGCATATCATCATTTGTACAAGAATCTAGTTTATATT
The DNA here is from genome assembly GCF_028750875.1 of Macrosteles quadrilineatus. Lineage (NCBI taxonomy): Eukaryota > Metazoa > Arthropoda > Insecta > Hemiptera > Cicadellidae > Macrosteles > Macrosteles quadrilineatus. Next base: position 73,665,114 of record NW_026542601.1, read on the forward strand.
AATTAAATTGTAGCAATATGATTAAAAACGCTTGTAATATTTTGTAGGACATTCGTAATTATTGATATTGCTTTATAATAAAACTGTTTTGTCCAGTTTGCCCCTCTACTATTTTCCCCCCTACTATTTGCCCAACCTTATGTAAATAGTAGAGTGAATGAGTAGAGTTAACTCAATTTCTCCTTGAATTTAAGGTTTACAGCAAAGACGTGAGTTTTTGTGTTACTGAATCAAAAGTAATCGTTGTCAACGAAATCACTACCTTTGAAAAGATTACATCATTCAAATTATTGTAACGAATATCTTCTATGACTTATAAGCTAAAACGATTGTTAAAAGAAACTATTAACAAATGATTCTTTTTTTATAGAAATTATAGAAATTCATTCTTTAGCAATTAAATACCTTTCATAAAGGGAATATGGAATTTTCTTTTTCAGGACTTGGATTGATCTCCTGAGTACCAATAATTTTATTAAGACAAAAAAAATATTATTAATATAATTATATAAGTATTATAATAATATAATTAATAAGTTAAGACGAATACTAATTATAAATCAAATTAGCATTTGACTGTGAACGTGTTAAATACTCTGATTACTCGAAACATCGTTTGGAAATTGCATAATGTTATTACATTAATTAGTATGACAGTCAGTTAAATTGTATTAGCCAATTAACAATTAATTAATTATAACATTTCTACACTTCTTTCGTCATTATTTCATAAGTTTTTACGTAATATTATTCCTGTAATAGCAGACATATATTTCCTTTACGCTAATAATTTACTGTCGAGTGCTTTAGATAAAACCTAGAATGCTCAAAAGGGAAGAGATTGAGTTTAAAAGGATAATTTGGTTACAATGCTCAGTTCATCATTCAAGGGCAATTACAGTATAGACAAAAAGAATATGCCCAGCTTAGCTCATTGTATTTTGCTATAGTTATTTTATTAAATGTTTATTTAATATTTTGGTAAATTACTACGTTAATCTTTAGTGAATATAGCCTACCCTAGACAAATTATAATTATATAAACATAACATAAAATTCGCTACAAAATGATATGAATTAATGGTCGAAGTTTCAATGAAAATTATTACAGTAGTTAAAAGTAAGGTAACCGTTGTAAAAATGACATAGAACAAGATCAACACAGTTAGAAAATAAAATGATCACAAATAAATTTTACTTTTTTGAACGCTATGATGCAACTTATAATTGATTGAGATTTAGATGATGCATAATTGTTTGGGTCCAGCCAAATACTTTAGTCCATAAATTAAATTATAAACATCTAACAAAGTACTTTAAAACACATTTGTAATATATACTTAACATATGTATTAATTTCCTTAAGTACTGTACAATATGACAACTTCTATAAAATTCTCTCACCATTAGCAGTTAATCTTAGATAAAAGGAAAGAGCAGGGCATGTAATCATGTATAATGACAACGACTTAAAGACAAAACAAAGCCAAATGCACAACATTATGGAATCGACTCATCAGTTGACCTACTGCCCTACATGTCGGCCCATGAATGGGGTACAAGTACAGCCATTGTACTTGATTACAATATACAGGGTGTCCCTGAATTATCTACCGACCTTATAAGGTATCGTTCCTAAACCAAAGGTCAATTTAAATATTACATTAAACATTTTCAAAATAAGAAATTACCTGTACAGCCATCATTTGGGGTTTCCACAAAAATATTTTTTAATTGATATTAATTCATTTGTGTGTAGGATGGTAAAACATACTACCTTACTAATCAGACATTCTTATCTCTATTCCGTTATGATAACAACATAACTTTATATTCCACATTAAAATTTCCAAGTGAACGTCATTGAAACTTTTATTTTATATAATAAAAACTGCTTTAACTCAAAGGCCGGTTTGCAAAAATGGCTACATTTCTGATGCAGTAAATGTTGTTGGTCTCAGAATAAGTGCTGAAAAGAGTGTTACTCCCATGCTTTGTGTTTTGTAATAACCTAGAGGAAATATAACGTACTTAATTTAAAAAAAATATTTTAATTCTTTCAATCGATAACCAACCTAATCCTTGGTGCCTTGTTTTAGTACATAATCGATAACACGTAATATTGAAACATTTTAATGTGTAAATCACATTATATGATTATCATCGTATTATTGCTACTTCATTAATTTTAAGTGCATAATCACGTAAGATAACGTTATATCCTTGTTTGGTATCTACAAATAAATAGAAAAGTAAATAATAATTTCCCTATACCACTTATTCTACTAAATTGAAATAAACTGCAGTGTTTAGAGTTTTGTGTTTATTAAATTTAGTGCTACAAACACATTCTATTCTAGGATTAACAGGTGATTGGATTACACGATTATATATGTAAACCAGGATTAACGCTTATTGGTTATCTTGTATCCTTTGTTGAATAGTATAATATTTACATTGATGTACATTAGAGAATTGTTGTATTAATTATTATGGTATCACAAATAACTTAACTATTTACAAAAACTATTTAACTCTTTGTGTTATTTTAAATTGTAATACGTTTTCTAAACAAGAAATTTTTATTCCGTTGGGACCTTTGGATGAGTAGACTAGTTTAGTTTTAGTCGTATTTACGTTTTCTTACTTTAATAGGGTAGAATATTTATAAATATAACTCGAAGAACTTTCAAGATCTTGTGAGTATTAATTCCTGATTTGACAGTAAAATAGTGTGCTAAAATAACAATTATCTACATCCTTATTAATAACCAAGAGCATGATTGAAGTTAAGCTCTAAACACAAAATGTGTTTTGTTATGTATTGAATCTGCTGTAGTAAGAACCATAGGGATTCGAGTTTCGAGCTTGTTGTCCATATTCTTTTTGTTTATTTAAAAATTATTGACTTGATACATAAGTTTAATGAAAAGTTCTTTATTAAAGTCATACTATTTACTAAATCACAGGTTGTGATCAGCTGTTTTTGAAAGTAATGAATATGTTTGATCAAAATCATTTAATCAATTTAAAACATAATAGTTAATTAATTTATAACATTATCTCGTAGTTGCATGGCCGATGACAAGTGTCGTTGACGACAGTGTAGAATCCTTGGATTATTTAGATATTGAAAAACTGCTGATGAGAATTTGACACTACACTAACCACAAATGCACGAATCAACCAATGAAGGGTTTAAAGTCTCCATATAGGTTTTATTTTCTTACACAACTTTATCTGTATAATAATGATAAAACAATAAAATTGTCATGAACTTTACCTTTATCTTATACAATGACAAACCAAAAATCTCAACATCTTAAGAATTTTGTACGTTATTAACAGCGTGTGATTAACAATCCAATCGTAAGCTTAAAACTTAATCTTCTATCTTACTATTAAAAAATTGAGGTGGTGTCTGTCCGTCCGTCTGTCTGGACAGCTGTCACTAAAATACTAAAATACTAAACCGGTACAGCCGAAATTAAGCACCAAGATGGTCCACAAATCTAGGAATGTCATAGGCCTATTCACTTCTCCGAGTTCACACCCCTTGGATGTCCACAGTTTTGAGGTGAGGTTTTCAAAAGTAAATATCAATTCGTCCCCATGGAAGCATACAAAATTCACAACGTTTACCTTTGCATTGACTATCAGAACTACCAAATGCTTATTTCACAATTTAGACAGCTGATCCAAAGAAATTAAATATATTTAACACTACTATGTAGTAGGATTATTATATTTAATCTAAAACTTTATCAAAACCTATGCCATTGATTTTGAAACTGAATTATTCCCGTTGCGAAGGTCTTATACAGCAGGTAGTGTCTTATAAAATTAAGTTTAATCCAATTTCATTACATGAAGATTACAAAATACTCAAAATCTATAATCATAGTTATAATACTTACTAAGGGAGGAACAAAATCTCAAATGTTACAGTTTCAGTATTGTAATTTAACAGGCTGTGGCACCCCTCTTATACCTTTGTGGTTGACCAGCATCACATATATTATTTAAGCCTGCCCAACAACACTGGCACGATGGTTACAACAACACTGGCACGATGGTTACAACCACAGTGGCATATTTTTGGGGAACCTATATTCGTATGTTTCATAAATATGAGAATATGTAGATACAACCTAGGCTAGCATGACATGGTTTACTTGCGTGTATGAGAAAATACACGCATTTTGTGTTTATTTTGTATATAATATTGTCATACGAAACAAAGACTTGCATTAACAAATAATTGTTAGGCATAAGCAAAACCATTTAATCCGCAAAATAGATTGCTTTATTTCTTCAAGTACCCTGGGGTACCATATACATACAAGAACGTATTTAACTCTTGATTATATAACTTTAAAATTGTTAGTATAACTTTTAGTATGAAATAAGGATGAAATATTTAAAAACAGGTTTAGATATTTGACGTTCCAGGAGAAGGAAATCCATTCAAATTTGAATATTAGTCTCACTAGCAGTTTGGAGTGAGTTTTATGTGTTTAACAAACAAATAGTACTTACCTTATGATTACTTATTTTAGAATCTTAACATTAATGTCAATACTGTTAAAATCAAATTGAATAATTGATAATTTCGAATTAATCATTGCAAGGAAAATAACCTGACTTTAAACCACTTAACTTTTATTATTTTTTTCGGGATAACAACGTTCACCTAATATTTGCACTGAATTTGTAAAGAGGCTGAATTCATGACACTTAGTGAATTTCAAAGTTTAAAAAAGATATAGTTTGAAAATGTTTACACTGTTTAGTAATAAATTTAACAAGGTATTTAATATAACTTCCACATTTACTGTAGTACAACATTCAACAAATGTGCCCTGGCATTTGAATTATGCGTTTATATAGTTTGCGGACGCTAAATTCCAATGTAATAGTTGTAGAATGTTTCCACTGTCGAGAATAACTTCTGTAAATAGTTAGGATACCATCTTGTTTAATATTTTATCTACTTATGTGAACCGATATCTAATTAGTAAAACTTGTAAAAACTGTATTTTATCTTACACATTTCAAACAATCATGTGGCCTAAGTATACAATTTTATGATATTACAAAATATTTTACACCCTTAAGAGAAAACTGTACCACAAACTAGTGTAGTCACATATATAAACACTATAACTGCTTGGACCCTTTCTAAGACATGGATATGAACTCTTCAAATGTTCGATTATATTTTTGGAAAAATCCATGGACTTGTTTGATAAATGGATCCTGGTCGTTCGAAAAGTTTAAACTTAGCAACTTCAGTTAAGGCTACGACGTGTTATAACTTTGGCGCCAAACTTGTAACACCAGTTACGTAACCTCAGGGGAACGAATGTTTCGGACATTCAGATTGTGCTGGCCACAACGTTTGCCCTTCCTTTGGTCTTATTAGTTTTATGGTTTAATGTTATCCAATTAACAGAGCTTGGGTTTTTACAAATTACAGTTTTACTGGGTGAGAAAAAATACACATTGAAGAGAACAATTTTATATAAGTGTATAATTTCTGTATACTATAGACATTTTTTTTTTAATTTTGGATTAGAACACGACACTTTTTTTACGTATGACTATCTAAGGCTGCATGTAACTGGTACATCATAAAACAAACCGTATAACTCATTTAATTACATTATGTAACTTTGTGATGATTAAATATATTACATAAACTGCTGGTTTTATATCATTGCCATGCGTTTTCAATTTTTAAATATTGTATAACTATGCACACAGTAAGTTTTTCCCTGGCATTTGATTCCAAGTTTACTTGTCGTTAAGTATGTTAATTCTCTTATTTGAAAAACAAAACCTTTCTATAAAATGTGGACTAGTCTTACACAGCTATTAGAGTTTCATCTAGCCCAAAATAATCATGGATATTTTTAAATCTAGGGGGAAATAACCATGGATTATTATTGGTATATATTATATTACTCTCTGCAATATTAAACTAAATCATAATTCTTTTAGAAAGTACGACTTTACAGCTTGATAATATTTGGATTGTAATAACTTATAGAAAATGGACAACGAATCTGAAGTGTTAACAACTTAAAATTAACTACACAAACATGTTTCAATATTACATGATTTAACAGTATTTTCTGTTTAAAACATGAATGAAACGATACTAATAGCACAGATGAAAAGGTACCAATAGCAATTGAACTATATATTATATCTTCCGTTAGGCACTAAGTACCTCCTAATTTGACCCTTGTATTTATTTATATGATCTGGTAAACCTTTATTGCTATTCAAGAGTTTGAGTTAAGAACGTTCAATATTCAATCCCAGCACCACCAACACATCTGAGCTCTCGTCGGTTTATTAATGTACCACCCTGGAATATGCATGTTAAAAATACACAATGGTAACAGTATCTATATATTAATAGGCAAGCATGTTTCTTTACAACTTTTTTTTCTCAGCTCGTGCGCATCGCAGGTAAAATCTACGCATACTGTTGAAAAGATATTTACCTAGCCCACCATGTTTAAATTCCCTATCCCAAGCTTGATGTATACAACTTCTTTACTTCACGAGTGATGTAAAGTAGAAAAAACTAACATGAAACCCATAAGATAATGATAAGGTATATAAGAATATATATATATAAGGTATAAGGTAACCATAAGGATTGATAAGGTAATGAAACCCATTTAAATAACATTGAGTGATTGACTTAAAAATATACCTCTATGGATCCAACGACGTTCAACGCTAGCAATCAGCTGTGCGCTTGAATTTTATTGCTATGCATTGAAGAATTTTCCTAACATAGCTTTTGTTTGTAGTTGAACGTTACTGTTAGAAGATTAGTGGAATAGATAATGAAAAATATTGTTCGTAACCTTCTGTATATTGTCCGGTCAGGTAAAATCTTGTACGTTACACGTTACACAAGAGCTTGTTTACATCACTTTGGAGAATTATGTAATTTGCTTCCGCTTGTTGCACAACATTCACATGCGTGATGTAAAAACGCTCTTACTACACTTGTAATGTAAATAGATATTTCCTGTAGATTTGCAGAATGCCTTTATAACCTAAAATAGGCTAAAAAAAGCACAAAATTGAATTTGAAAAAAAAACTAACTAAAATGGGCCTTATGTGTTGCCACGCTGGTGACGAAATAACAAAGAATAATATAAACAGATAATAAAAAAATAGAGGAAATTACAATCGCATGTTTTATTTACAGCGTATGGTGAAAACTTACATATTTTTTGTCTAGTTTTCGACCACTGGACAACCTTTAGTATAGATTAATGATGATGTAATAATCATTTTAAGGCTATATGTGTGACTGTAAGAAAAAAGTAATGGGACGAATCATCATACACATTTTTAAGTGGTATCCTTTTATTACATAATCTAATTAAATACAAATTGAATTGTCGATGGTACCAAAGATTGAGAAACTTGTGTTATTATTAAATTAAGACTTATTTAATGTGTTTTCAATGATTTCAATGTTACCAATATAACACCAAATGAGGTAAAAGTGATTTTATTTATATTATTAAGTGTTGCGCATCTATTTTTTGAGAACAAACTTTTTTTAATATAGCTATCTCTTTTTTATGGGTGTTATTTTTAAAAATGCACAATAATTCATGAAGAAATGAAACGTCAACGAGGGGTTTTCCCTCTGGTAAGTATTCTTGACTTTTTTAATGTTCACGTTTTATGTTGAGACAGACAATACGTATTTTAACAAAAAAAAAAACGCTATGGAACATTTTTAAAATAAATATTTGTATTAGAACTGAAACAGTGTGATATCAATCAATTGTATCAATTATTTAAGATGGGAACACCACTATGTGCGTATTTTAACCCAAATATGAGTGAAATTATAAATCGTAGTTAACTACTTGGTGTTTGAAACTCAGGTGTATTTGAATTGCGATGAGTTCTATTTTGTGAAGTTTTGTCTTTGCTAAGAGGCCAGTTTTGTAGTTTTATGCTGACAAACAGATTTTGCTCCAGTACAAAGTAAGCTACTGCATTATTTATCCAACCTTTAAGCTTTGCAAATTCTACTTTTCTCTTCCGACAGCATTTCCTCTTGTAAAGTTATTGAGTCGTTCTAAAGCCCATTTTATTACTGTTATTTAATACAGTATATATTTCATAAATTATAAATAAAAATTAATTTTTATGCAAGTTATAGTAACATTCCTATGTTAGTCCAACCATAAATAGCCAATGTCACATTATTTAACAAACTTATAACAAAGCTATAATCCATACCTATTGTAGTATTTTGTACCAAACAGCTAAACAATACATATATGGATTGTATTTCACTAATGTCTTTTAAACTATTGATTCAACAAAGCTGTGTATGTATTCTATACAGTTTAAATACTTGTATTTCTATTATTCCCTGTTTAAGAAATTCGTTTGGCTAACTTTCTTCTAAATGCGTACATTTTCTCATCGATTTTGTTTGGTTTAGTTTGTGAAAAGTTTATTTACGTAACTTTAAGTTGTGCATAGTAGTTTTCTAATTAACGTATATGGATGAATTATCTAAAACAGCAAATTATATTGATATTTAAAACAGGATATCGTTTTGCTAGTATAATTAAATAGCTCACATTGTTGCCATGAAGAACATTGTAGCGATGAACCAAAATGTTTTTACAAACTAATTTTCTGTTCACGTAGTTTGTTAAACTGAAACAAACTACCAATCGTGAAACCAATCATTGTTTCGCATTCAGCTTTTAAATTGGAACAACTTGTTACAGAAGATTGTACAGTCATAACTGAGTCACTAACAATGTTTATAGCAGAGGCCTTTCACTGCTGTACTGTTATAAGCAAAATCTAACTGATTAGACATAGATGTTAAAATAGATATGCTAAAATGTAGGTTATTATCTTTTAAATGAATTTTTCTTAACGACGGACAAAGTTTTACTGCACAACAATTGTTTTCAATACATTGGTATTTATTTTCTGCATCCTTATTACCTTATTACCTTATTACCTCCTCCTTGGCTTGATACCAGCTTAAGCTGGATATGCTGCGTCAATATTTACTAAAACTATTTACAGTATATACAGACTTTCGTATGGTCATTAGACCAAAAGAACTTAAAAAACTTTATGGCGGTAGATTTAGAGTCCTGTAAGGTCGTCCTCAAAGAATTCCTTGAGTGAGTAATACGGCCTAGCTTTTAGCCAACACTTTAACCTTGCTTGAAACTGATTGTGGTTTAAATCCCTTACTGCAACCGGCAACTTATTGGTCAGTCTGAGGGCCATGACAGGGAAAGCGTCTTTTGTCCTGCTGAGCCTACAATAGGGTACGTCAATGTGATTTTTGCGTCTGGTGTTATGCGCATGCACCTGCTGTCTGGTGGTAAAGGTATTTACATTGGAGTGTACGTAGCTGACACATTGAAGGATGTAGTTACTATGAATGGTGAGTATGCCCAAGTCAGCGAATATAGGCTTGCAGTGCTCCTGTCGCCCGCTGCCAGTCATAATTCTCAGAGCTTTCTTCTGCTGCTTTAGGATTCTGGAGACATTAGCTGCATGACCCCATAGCTGGAGACCGTAAGTAACGTGGCTGTGGAATAAAGCGTGGTAGACCACAACTAGGTAAGCTTTATCAACTAGTCTCGTTAACTTCCTGAGAAGATGTGTTACTCTCGACAACCTCTTAGCCACGTTATCCACATGGTCTTTCCAACTCAGCTTTGGGTCAATCGTAAAGCCTAGCAGATTTACCTTGACAACGTCCTGAGCCAAGTTTGAATTAAGTGAGCACAGGATTTTTTGTGTCTTGTCTTGGTTTAGTTTTAATTTGTTTGTCTCAAACCAGTCCTTTGCTGCCCTAAACATCACTTCAGCTCTTTCTGAGGCAGTTCCTGGATTGTTACCAACAGAAATTAGGGTAGTGTCATCAGCAAACCTGAGTGCATTGCCACTTAGCTCAAGATCGTTTATGGCTATCAGAAAGAGGACAGGGCCCACAACCGATCCCTGAGGCACCCCGTGAGGAACATTGAGAGCTCGGGACTTAGCTCCAGCTATCGAGACGACCTGCTGTCGGTTCTCCAAATATGTCACAAAGGTGTCGTAAACTGCACCACGCACCCCATATTTATTTAATTTGGCAAGCAGAATGTCATGTGAGACGCAATCAAATGCCTTGCTCAAGTCACATAATGTCAAGGCAACAGTGTTGGTATCCTCAAAGGCTTGTTGAATGCGATGTACGAGCTCAGAAACGGCAGTGACAGTTGATCTGTCTTTACGGAAGCCGTGTTGAAGATTGGACATCAGGTTATTGCGCTCAAGATAAGAGACTAGCTGGAGTTTGATGGCTGTTTCAAAGACCTTAGCGAAGGTTGGTATGATAGATATGGGTCTATAGCTCTGTACACTTGCTGGATCTCCTTTTTTGTATATGGGGACAGTTCTAGACACCCTTAGAATTCTAGGAAATATTCCAGCACTCAGGCAAGAGTTCAGGACCTGGCAAAGAGGGATGGCAACAGTATTAACAGTGTGTTTTAGGATGACAGTAGTCATTCCATATATGTCGGGGCTGTGAGAGGTCTTAAAATGGCCTACCATGGTGACAAGGCTCTCTGGTGTAAGAGGTTGCCAGGATGAAAGGTTGGCATCAGGAGACTGTATGCCTTTGACTACTTCATTATTATCTACAGGAGCGGTGCCTACAATGCCTGCTACAGTACTGATGAGATGGGTGTTAAAGTCATCGGGGCTAGCAGAACATTTAGAGGCAGGTGACGGCCCTTGACCGGTATTACGGTTGTTGTTGACCAAGTTCCAAACCGCCTTACAAGGATTTAGCGAGCTTTCAATGAGCCTCACATTAGAAGCTTTCTTTGCCTGGTCTATTTTAATTCTATACAACCTTTTGGCTCTGGTGTAAAGATTAAAGAAATGCTCCCTATTGGCGGGGGTCTCCGCTGTCATGTACCTATCCCTGAATGCTAGAACAAACATTTATATCTGCTTCAGCTCTGCAGTAAACCAAGATTTGTCCCTAGGCCGGAGTGGGGTTTTTTTGGTTTGAGGGTTTACTTTTTTGCTGACTTTTAAGGGGAAAAAAGTATTAAAAACTGAATTGTATGCATCAAAAAATGCCTCAAAAGCCGATTCGGCTTGCTTGCCGAATAAGACATCATCCCAGGGGACCTGTGAAAGAGCATGTTTAAAACTAGGAATAAGATCTTCATCTAATAACCTATAATGTCTAGTATAGAGATTTAACCATGCAGGAACTGTTAAAGAAGGACTCACCATACTGGAGTTGACTTCCATGAGAACCGCTTGATGGTCCGCCACATACGGTTCGGTTGTCCAAACCTGATATTCCCATATGTTAAGATCTGTGGCCACTGTATCAAGGCAGCGAGGTCCACGCGTAGGCAGAAGACTAGTGATGAACAGTCCATGAGAGCGTAGAAGATCTACGAAGTCATTGGCCATTACATCGTTGGCATTGAGGGTTATGTTGAAGTCTCCGCCCAAAATAATGTTTTTCTTGAAACCAGCAAGATAGCCTAGACACTGGTCGAGCAGATCGAAGAACTTCAGAACCTGCCCATCAGGCGAGCGATATATGCTGAGGACGATGAGGGATTTGTCCATCAGTTCTATACCAGCTATCTCAATGTCGAGTTCACTGCAATACTGCACAAGATTAATAGGCCTAGACCTAGTGAGCAAGTCCTGTTTCACATATATAGAGACACCACCATTCTTGTGCAGGTCACGACAATAACTTGCTACTAGTTGCAATGAGTTCAGTTTGCTGTAAGCGTGTATCTCATCGTTTCCTAGCCAATGTTCACAGGCACAGAAAACGTATAATTGATTTTCTTCGCAAAAAAGTGAGGTGACATTTAATTTAGTACGCAAACACTGAATGTTAAGATAGCCAAATACCATATGATTACTAGTTTTAGGTACAGGAGCCACATCCCTGGCCAAGTCGGGCTTCCTAGGCACATTTGAGGTTAGAGGATTTTGTATAGGCCTATTGTCTGTAAAAGCTAAGGTATCCGAGATGGGCACTGGGACAGCAACATGTCCTACGTCACTGCACTTTTCCTTAGTTCCCGGAATAAAAAACGCTTCAATGTAATGTTCTTGGGCCACAATTTGCCATCCAAAACTTTGTCCTTGTGGATAAAGTCACAACCTATCTTGAAACTATCATTGGAGCCTTTTGTTTCTAACTTGTCAATCTGGAATTCCACTCCCGGGAAGACTTTAGCCACGTAGCCTTGAACATCGGCCACCTCGGTACCTTTTTTGACTTTCCCCAAGTGTAACCAGGCTTTCTTTGCCCCTTTTAGGGTTTCATCATCCGAAGTCCCCACAAGAACTTGTTTAGCGGTTGTAGATCTAGGCCTAGTCACGGTTCTTCTCGTCACCGACCTTGCCTCCTGTCTGTCTTGGTTCGTAGCAATAACTTTGGCACTAATGTTTGAGGTAGCTACTGCCGCATAACTCAGCTTATGGTCTACATGAGATGCGCTAACACGGTTGTTACTTGTCTCATCACTCGTCAGGTTGGTCTTGTTCTTCCTATGTTTGTTACCAACAGTAGTCCAGACAACATCAGATTTGTCTATTGACAACATGCAGTTCTTCTTCTTCTTGTCAGATGCTTCTTCTGTTTGCGCAATGTCGTCTGCTGCTGATTTTTTTTTTGCCTTGTCCATTTCAGTGACATTACTGACATTTGACATCGTCATATCAATCGTCATGGTCTTAGGATTTATACCCCTATCAGAGTGGTCAGATTTTCCTTCTGGAGCGGATTCAAATGATTCCGTTGTGGTCAGATTGCAGTCGCCGTGGTGGACGTTGTCGTCTGCTTGAAATATGTTTTGATTTTGAACTTCCGGCATTTTTGTCAAAATAATTGAGGTTAGGCGAGATTCTAGTTTAATGTTGTTCTGATTCAATGATTCTATTTTTGAAATTAATTGGTTATGGTCTTGATTAAGATCCTTTACTAGTTTTAGTAGTTTACCGACTGTTTCATGGAGAGTTGTACAATTTTCATTGCTACATACATACGTTCTCATGGTTGCCATGCGACATAGGCACTTTTCACAAGTCCACTGAATAAATTCGTGTAGCCTGTTTATGTCACTAAAAACACTTTTTGGAACTTTCGCACATTTTATATGGAACCACCTCCTGCAGAAACCATCACAGAATAATCCGTCTTGGTCTTCTTTCACTGTTTTATTACACACAGCACAGTCAGAGTTCTCATCGTCTACCGCCATGTTAACCGGAAGTCTAGTGATGAGAGACACATCAGTAATTATATTCATCTCTTGACCAGCATTTAAATGATAAGTACTTGTAAATACCATCCTGGGATTTTAAAAGGAAATCTAAATAACAAAATTATAATAGAGTATTGTTAATATAAACTTTATTTGAGTTTATCATCATAATACATTATTTTTTACTTTGCCCTATTTTAACCTCCTACTGGTATTTCGACTAATTAAACAGTATAATACTGTATGTTGGTGTGTTGAATTTAAATTTATTATTTGTCAGAGTAATACCTAATCTTCTTTATATTGGATTTTTCATTATTTTTCTGGCTTTGCCTAGTAATAATGGAAGTCATTTTATGTGTTTTTATGGTTTTACAATATGGATATATATGGCTAATATTCTAACCACCAAAACAATTGTAAAAAATATAATTGTTGAATGACTAGGAAAAGCTGTTTGTTTAATTTTCAACATACGTAATAATGTTTTATGTATAATAATATACATAATTATACATAATTAATTTTTTATTTTTATTATAAATCTGTAGTAATGTATGACAAAATATATCGCGCAATATGCGAGAAAATAGTTTCATTTTGACTAGCGTTCTATGAAGTTACCTCTACCTCAAAATAGTTATTTCCGTTGAGCATAAGTGTATTTAGTTTGGTTTATACAGCATGTTGGTAGTTTTTTTTTATATTTTGGATTCCCCGAAGTCGTTATGAAATATCTGATGAAGAAACTTATAAGCTATTTTGAACAGTAAATAAAAAAAAAAACAATCAAAATTCCCTTACAAAATAACTAAGTACCTACAAATGCGGAATTGGAAGTAAAGGCAGGAAAATAAACCTAATTTTTAGGCAAAAGACAAAATTGAGATTCCGTTAAAAATGAATCATAAAAATGACTTCCCTGAAATAAGAAGATTATGGAAAAGCTATTACTGTCCCAAGAAAGACCTTTTAATGCTAAATCGTGCTTTTGTATTCGTTATAATAACAAAGTCGCCTCTTAGAGAAGTGTTTAAACTAAACAATTCAATTTTGAAGGCTCAAAGGATTTGCTTTCCAGTCCATTTCCTCAGATGCCAACCTCATTGTCAACTTATTTCCTTTTTTTAATTATTTCCCCAACCATTGATACAGTCAATTTTCTCTTCTTTTAAGTTCATTAGACAGTAGACACATGTATTCTAAATTAAAATGTAGTTTTGCTATATAAAAAGTGTCAAACGCAATTTTTAGAGATGCACTACGAAAAAATAAACAATGTTATTTTATAAAAATGGACAATCCATCTTTAAGCATCATTAGACTTTTTTAGATTGTCCATTGTTGTATTTTGTAATATATAGCAGATTTATGAGATTTGATACAACTATCCAACACCTAACTACAAGAAATGTTGTTGTATGTAATTGTTTTACTGAGCATAATGTAGTCTTTTGTAGCGAAATATCTTACAATGTTTTGGTGTTTTTGGTCAAAATGGGTTAAAAAGCCTTCAGGCAACATACATTTTTTATTGGTTGTGACTTATTAATCTATGGTTACTGTTTTAGTGTTAACATTATAACCTTTATTAGATATTTTTTTAAACTAGTATAAAACAGATTTAAAACTTTAATAACAATTTTTTTTTATACTAGCTGTTCCTTGTAAACTTAGGTGAATAGATATAATCTCAAAAGTTTTCTTTTTCTTTTTAGATTCATGACACTCTTTTTCTTGTAGTTCCCTACAAGAAAAAGAGTGTATAAGTCAATTTTTAAGTCAGTTTTTTTTTTAAGTGTGTAAGTCAATTTTTCCTCTACATCTATAGTAAGGGACTACACTCTTAATATGCTGTGTACAATATTAGCAACAAACGAAATAATATTATAGATTGTTTGTATTTAAGAAGTTGTATATTATGTTGATATTGTTGTATCTACATGTATACTCGACATATAGTGCAGTGTTATTGCCATTATTTGCTTAAGCAACTATATTTATTCACATTTGTATACATAATATAGGCAGTCTCTTTGGTGGAATATATATTAACAACGCATTTAACACAAAACATTTGAACATTTGAGCACCCCAATCAATAAATAGTATAAAGAAACATGATATTAGAAATTCACCGTGTTTTATATGCAAACCACGTTACTACGACCAACCTTATAAAACCAAAGTGGGTTAGTACGAACATATTCCTTTTATTTAAAAATTATCAACATTGAATCATTGAAACATTTGATAAATTTTAATTTCCAAACACTTAAATTTGCTTAACTAACCAAAGATAAAAATGTGTTTGTAAAAAATATAAAACGGCAGATACCTGGTTAATAAAGTGAAAAAAACTAAACTGTTGATTTGTTTTTATTTTGATCCATGGAACAATTTCCCAGAGTTTGGCTGTTTACTTGCGGGACACCCTGTATATACATAATATTTATTGGAAATTATGAACTTTTTATACCCTAAAAAAAAAATAACTTCTTGATCAGCATTGTACGTGTTATTAAATTTACGGAAAGTAAATAAAAGAAACGTCTTATAACACTTAAAACATATATTTACGCTTATACTGTTACTCACAAGACGGTAAATATACAAAAAAGATGGTAAGTGGTGATCGATTTCGATTGGACACTCCAATCATCATCAGACCAAATAGGCGAATGACAAGAATCTTGAATGGCGTCCCTACTAATACCCTATTGGCTACCGGAAGCACCGGCCAATACATTTTTATAAGTACAACTGGAATCAAAATGTATTTGTTCATTAATCAACTTATTTCTATCTTTACATTTTTCCTTATAAATATACAATTCTTCCCAAGCATTCATTACATATCCTTTCTTACAATTCTTTAAATTATCTAGACTATCCTCCATTTTTCCTATTAAACTTAAACTAACAAAAATTTCTTCACTTATATTTGGAATACTCTCGAAAAGGAAATATATTTGTGGCATATTTTAAAATCTGGCTAGGTCATTGAAATTTATATAAGAAAATCTGCATTTACAGACTGGAATGTAAGTCGCAACGTAGTGTGTCGATTTTAACCTCTAACAACGAATGTTGTCTAATTCATGTATTGCAATATATAATTACAGGAAATATCACACACACAAAAACAAAATCATCGATTCCAAAACCACCCTTCTGGGTTCAGGGGGGCCAAAAAAAAAATACATATCACCCAAACTCAAGCTCGAACGATGTTTTCTCCCTATACTATGTAAAGGGAAAGAAAGTGAAAAAAGTTAAAGATACTTTGGCATCATGTCAGCGACACGCAAAGTAGTAGGGCGGGGCTTTTCCCCATTTATCTCGCAAGTGTTTTTAACACACCCTACCTGGGGTTGATTTACTTAAATTCTGTTTGAAATAATTTAGAAATACTAAAACAGTTTGTTTGGTGAGTTACTGCAGGATTTTCAAATAGGTTTATGAGTATTCATAATATTTTTTATTTAAGATTGAGATTGATTTAGTTACAAGTAAACCATACACGTTGATTAATCACGAAAAAATAACTATTTACTTTCCCTCTGTGTTATTATAAATCAATTCTTATGTCTACCAATGACAATTGAAATCGAGGATATCAGTTAAATATCATGAATTAATCTAAACTTCAAATTGTTGCTCTTTTGAAACTACGGTAGAAAAGATAAATGTAAGAATTTTTAAATCGATGCAAACAGAGTTGAGTAGCTTTTAAATTTGAAAAAAAAACCCTTTCTTATAACTGATATGTGTGTCAACATATATATTTATTCTATCCTCAAGGGTAATTATTTAAATACTTACTAAAATTATATCAAACGTTAAAATATGCAAGGTCAAAATACATTTACGGGAACAGTTTCGTAAATTTCGAACAACCTATTGCAGAACTTCACACAAAAGGCTGTAGTTTCTAGCCGTAGTAGTTGTTGCCACAGTCCAAGTTCCGGTTTCTGTCACATATTTTGGTTTCCATTAGTTCGGCTCTAGAATAACACGAACCTCTACAATGCTTTTTACTGGTAATAAAAGCACATTATCCTCCTAGTTTATAAAAAAATAAAGTAATAACCACATACCTTAGCTTTTACAATGTGGTGTTTATTGGTATGATGTACGTTAGAGAAATTATAAGGAAAAAATTTAAATGTTGAAAAAAGTCTCAATTTATGTCTATGATTTCAGTTGCCCCCCCCCTTAAATTTATATAAAATAAAATACTTTAGCCTTACGATGTATTGAAAATGACTGACTTGTTTGCTGAAAAATACGCCATTAAAATTTAAGTACGTACATTTGCTGTGTACAACATATTAACATATTTTAACTATAAAGGTTTTATAAGAAAATAATACTAAAAATTTCCTTTTGGTTTTAAAATTTGTAGTCATCAGAGGCTTCAGTATTAGCTTTTAGATGGTTTAGAATTGCAAATGTAATATTGAAACACTGCCACCCTTGACGATATTCCGGAATAAAATCCTCTAAAACGTATCTCTAAACTTTATTTCTTTTAAATATTTAAGTAAAATGTGGTACTTAATAAAGAAGTTTATGAAAAAATCTCATACAAGTAATGTATTAAAATAAATGCAACAAACTAAAGTTTCATTTTATATTTTATACATAATTGTAGGGTGATGACCTTACTGAACCTTATATCCTGATGGAGTATAAAGGCTATTGTAAATTTACCATTTAGTCTTATATAATGCTATCAATGTAACTAAATGAACAACAGATATATTTCAAACGACTTGATGTATTTTAAACGATGTTTTTCCTAGGATGATAGACACGATCCCAGGATTGTTTTTCACATTACTTTAGGCTGTTGTGGCATTATCACTTAGATAAAATCCATTGTTGATTTGGAAGGTTTTGAACCTAGTGGTTAGAGCACAGGACTTCGATTCCTGTTCAAAACCTTGGACCAGCTCGCTTCCCAATTTGAAACGAATTCGAAACGGTGTAATAAGCTATAATGTGTTAGTTAACATTATCGTGAAAATGTTTACCAATTAGTACTTTTTAAATTTAATCACTCACGATACCTAATTTACATCAATTAACTCTTTCTACCTTAAATACGCAGTAACGTCATTTATGGTTTAGTGGCTTTTAATTTTATTAAAGTTCATTTGCCTACGTGATTTAAATACGTTAAGCTAAGTGCAACATAAAAATTAGTTTCATTGAAAATGTTAACACCAGAATGGTTACCGTATATTGTTTTTAGGTGCCAGATAATTATTCACATAATTTTTAACAAACTTTTCGAATTTCTGTTGCTCAATTTGTACTTAATTAAAACTTATTTTCGTAATATTAGATATAAAGAACTTAAACCACAAAATATTTGTGCTTATTTTCTATGAGTTACTTGTGATGTTGTAATATTGAAACCATTGTAAATATAAAACGATTGTTTCGTTACTGAACACACCTGTATCTTATAAATCAATAACATTGTTTCTCTTAAGTTAATGATTATTATAATCATTTTGTTTGAACCTTTACTCGAAGAAAGAATAATTTCAATCCAGCTTTACATACTAAAATTAGGCCGTTTAGAAAATTATAGCGTTTTACGAATGTGCTGGTAAAAATTAAGCTAATAACCAAACCTAGCTCATCTGTACACATGTCATTACAGGTTTAGGATTGCTAAAGGAGTTTATATAGTTTTCCAAGTTTTATTGCAAGTTTTTAAAACGTTACATTAAATCTAAATTTTTTTAAGAATCCACAATAATAAAGTATTTCTATTGTAAGGTCACAAAATACATCACCGAGGTGTACTACAAAAGACGGTTTTGTTACTGTCAGCCGATAAGGTGGTAGAGTTCTGATAGCTGTATTGTTACTAATTTGTTCGCTATTCGACAGTTATGTAAGTTATTACATTACATTCAACACACTGATTTAATATTGACACTACAGAAGAAGTAACACATTGGTGTACCAATATTAAATATTGGTCAAATTTTGAAGAAATGGTTATACTGATTAGTTGGACAGTTTTATAATTTAAGGGAATAGTTTTAAAATAATGGAACCTGCTTCAAAATCACATTTAGAAACTTGTTCAGAGTAAAAATGCAGGTTGTAGGCAAATATAGCCTACACTTATACCTGCGCCGCAGCAAACCTGTAGACTAAGTGAATGGTTTAATACTTTTAAACTTTAATACTTTTCAATGAAATGGCGACCATATAAAGTACCTAGGTAGGATGAGTTTGCTGCCACAGCGAGCTTAATACAGTGTATTTTAGTTAAAGTTAATAGCTCAGTTTACAATAAATACATTGCCAAGTTAAGACTAAAATAAAACATACCTCGTCTTGCAGTTCAAATAGTGTGTTTTTTTTATCCACTACATGTTTCGCCAAGTTGGCATTTTCAAGTGGTACACAGAAACATTGAAACATAAAGTTGTTCACATTAAGTTGTAGAAATTTACACTTGCACATAAACTGTATATACATTTAACACTCACGAACAGAACATTTTCATGTCGGCCTACAACACTTATTGCAACCCGATCACGGCACTGCTGAGACAGAACTAGCGGGAAAACTAAGAAGTCTCTGCTCCTCTGTTATCAGGGGTACAAAGGTTGACTTGCTTGTTGTGTCCAGAGCTATGAAAGATGATTGTATTAAATATTGCATGGGAATTGAAGTTTAATTTTCCATTTAAAATATTTTGTTTTGTTTCTTCGTTATTGTAGCTATTGTATATTTCAAACTGTTCCAGAGAATCTAGCTTGTTCCCTTTGTTGCAAATGTGTGAAATTTGTAAGCTGTTTTCTATTTAGTCTACAGAATGATTAGTATCTATTAAGTGTTGGGCAAACGTTGATTTTTGTTTATTAGTTTTGGGGTCGGGGTAGTGTTCTTTGAAGCGCTGAGTAAAAGTTCTGCCAGTCTGTCCAATGAATGAAAAAAAAAATTAACACACTATTTGAACTGCAAAACGAGGTATATTTTATTTAAGTCTATACTAAGCAGTTCAGGGGCTAAAAATGGAATTAAATTTTGCCAAGTTTGATAAAAATATATCCATAAACAAGCAACCTAAGTACAACAGATTACTTATTCGCTATAAGAATTATATGGGAGCAATATTTAAATTTGAAGAAATAGTCTTTTTGGCCTCTAGGGACCAAAATTAAAAAGTATATCGGTCCCGGCTCTAGGTCTTACCTTGCCACCGACGGTAATAGCTACTTTCCTATTGGGAAATTCACCAAAATAAAACCGTAAAACAACAATAAGATTATAAAACATTTTATTCGTCTAGAAACTATTTCTAATACTATTCTGAAAGCTCATATAATAGCAATCCTTACTCAGTATGCATGGATGCATCTACGTGGTGCAAGTCAACTTACACTAGAAACTTGTAAGTATGCTACAGTATGTCAACGATAAGTCGAATCTAGATGCAAATGGAATAGCAAACAGTTCAGTTGATTACCTTTAACTTTAAGGCTGAATTGACAAAAAGGAGAACCACAAATAATTATTGCTACAAAGCCACGGAATCCACAGGGTAAAGATTTTATCAATAGTAATAGAATATTTGACGGTAAACATGTCTTAAACCACAAGAGATTTATTGTAGTTGGCAATGAATCATTAGGTCACAGTTGTATTAATTATTTTGAGTAACCATCGTTTAATATTGGGGAAGGTCCAGTTTTTAATGGATAAACTAAAGCGAAACCTAGTTTATCAAATCAAGATGTGGATACAGAAATCGATACTTTTATTTGCAATTTCCAATTTTCTCTGTGAAAACAACTCATCGATCAATCAACGATTTGTTACGGCAATGACAAACATATTGTTCCCACGGGGTGTTTTGTTGCCTTGATTCATTGCTTGTACAGACCACATCGGTCATCTAATATTGGTCTGATATTGTGACAATTGTGTGCTCTTCATCGTTCACCTCACGATGTGCTAAAATATTTCCTGATATGTTTGAGGAATGGCAAAGAATTAAAAATATTTGTAATATGGTGTTTATTTTTAAAATAATATTTATTTTTAAAATATAAAAATATCATCAAAATTCTAAAGTAGTATAATTTTACGATTACATTTTGTGCATTAAAACAAGTAAAGCTATTGATTATTATTATTTTCGAAATAATTAAGTCTTTATCAATTGATTTATGTATCTTTTTGTTATAAAATATAATATTTTCTCTAGATATTTAAAATATATATTTATATATGATAAATATGTTAGTGAATTCCACCTTTACATTTAAAATCCTAATATTCTTTCATAACTTAATGTGGCATTAAAGTTTGTTTTGCTTCTTTTAATATTGATGAACTATGACGATAATTGATCGACAGGTCACAAAATATTACCTGAGAACAACAGTCTTACTTGACGTTGGATCCCAGAGGTATAGTTACATTTAATATTCATGAACTCCAAGTCCAATAAAATTTCATTTTCATAAAAGTTTAACGTTCGGGTAAAGTTGTATTTCAAAAGTTGCATAGTTTTATACATTGTATATAAATATTGTTACTTATAAACCAGAGATCTGATAACCTATATAAAATAAAAATCATTTTTTACAACCAACTTTAATCTATAGCACCAAAAAACGTTTAGGAAATGTAATAAAAAAATCAAAAGGTTTAGTTGAGTAAAAACAGAAAAATAAGGGACATAATCATCTACAACTAATAAGAAAACCTGCTTTTGCTGTTCATATACAAAAGGAAAAAATATGTATTATTTTAAACTCAATGATTTATGTTTTGTCTACGTGTAGAACAACATCAAAAACTGAATGTTTAAGGTTTTTATGTAAGATACACGTTTAGTGTAGTTAAATTAGTTTTTGTAGTGTAGAAGTCCGAACTAGGCTACACAATTTATTGGAATTAGGTTTGAAAGCTCGCAAGTATGTGTTTATAAATTTGTTCAACAAACTTGAATTTTTTTACATGATACCAAACAACGATAAGGAGGAACTATAATTCCCAATATAGTGGGTCCTCAATAGCCCAGCTAAACATCAAACTGTTTGTCTTGCAGACAATCAACAACGGCTTAAAAGGCTTAAAAGTAAGGATTACCTCTTTTAGTTTGTCCTGAAAAACACTTTTCTGGAAGCTCTAGTAGAGCATTATACTCCCAAAGCATGTATTTCATAAGTGAGGTTCACAAATAAAAGGTTAGGTTAGTTTGACATAGTTAAATAACATAGTCATATTGAAATAAAAACACATTTAAAGTACTAATAAAGGACACAATGGTAGTTTTACCCATAAATATCAAATTTTTTTTGGAAGAATTTCATAAAATACAGTTAGTTGGGGTCACAAACTGTTAGAATAGTTTGTGTAGATGTATTTACACATTGGTGGAGTAACAAAAATTAATTTGAAAAAAAAATAAACATTATATTCCAAAGTTTTAGAGTTTCGGTCAATACATCTGAGACATTGAGGTTATATTTAAACTATAAAGTAAAAAAACCGTTTGAACTAAATTAAATTTTCTTTTACTCTACGTTTTGGGACATTCTTTGCCAAGAATTGTTTTTTACAAAAAAATATAAAGTCATATTTTACAAAAATAAAAAAATATTTTTGTTTAAGTATACAACAAACAGATACAATACAACTATATTTTGACATATACAACGTTATGTGCTACTATGTTATGATGACTCAATACCAATAATATCATTGAAACGTCAAATGTAATAACTAGATATTTTGTTAACAACACTATGCAACCAAAAGTCAGTTCCTTTTTTCAATGTAGGCCCTACAGATATTGTTGTGACAGCTGATCCTATGACTAAGGACTGAATTTCATGTAAGTTTTTATTTAAAATTTGCAAAGGTTGTCCGTATAGATTTATGCTTTTATAAAGACCAGGTATAAACAAATATTCATGACGAATATTCTATACATTATATCTATAGCCTAAAATATCAACACGGAGGTATACTCCCAACTATATTTCTTAGGGATTCGCCTCGTGAAAGACAAGGCCCATCATTGATACAAGCCCCGCGATCACAGCAGTCACTCACCCTGCCGATTTTTTTTTAATATTATCTGTTCATTTGTACAAAGATTTCTTGAGACCAATCTAAATCCACATTGTTTAAAAACTATAGTAACATTTCTGTATCTGGAATTGATAACAAACAATTAAATTTGAAATGGTAGTGGTGGGAACCATAGTAAATGGAGTGATAGTTTACTTGACAATATGGTAGTAACACGTCTTTTTGAGTACGGCAATAAGACCCTTGCCAAACATATATGGAAAAATACCATATAGTTGAATTCATGGGTAAAAAAGGTGTGGACATTTATCATAGTGACAAAAAGTTTACTACGTAGCAAAATAAACAGTATCACCAATCTGACACATACTTTCTCCCATAAGCTTGTCAACAACCTTTATCATGGGTAAGCGGTGGGAGTAAAACTAAGATAATTTTGTAGGAAAAATAACAAAAGCTGCAATAACTTTTGAACCGTAATTGTTACAGTAATTAATTGTTACAGTAATAGTGGTTGCATTATTTTTTTAATTATAAACATCACAACACATTAATTTAAATCAAAACCGTTTTTTTTTTTTCTAAAATCAAATTCTTTGTAATTTTAAGAGATTCTTATGGGAAATTAACATAAAGTACAATGACTTTTGAACCGTATTTTTTACAGAAATGAGATTTGTACCATTTTGTTTAGAATCTAAAGGGCTATACTAAATTTTTATCATAATCTTTCGGGCCATTTTTGAGCAAATCTGATTTTTCCGCTATTTTATGGGTTTTGTAGGAAAATCCCCATTTAAAATCAAAATTTCAAAAAATAAAAAAAAACTCCTGGAGATACCATGATATATTATGGATATATTATACCTGGTATGGTACCTACATACCATATTTCATCAAAATCTGATTACGGGTGTGGTCTGTAGCTCAGTACACATCCACAAATACAGATATCACTTCGAAAACCACTTTTTTAGGTTCAGGTTAACCCAAAATGGATATATCTATTCAAAACCCAAACTCGAAAACTTTGACGAAAACAATACTTTCTCCGTATACTATGTATAGGGAGGGAAAGTAAAAACAGCTTGTGCAATTTTTGCCACCTTATCGCTGACAGGTACAAATTTCCTTGTTCCGCAGAGAAGTGTGTATCTTAGGGCCCTATAAAGTCACTGTAGTAGAAGTTTGCCACAATATCAGTGTCTTTGTTATCTTGAAAATAAGCTTATAAGGTTGTCATGTTGTTACAGGTATTTACAATAATTTCCAGGGAACATTGAGTGGCATACGATTTATTCACTGAATAGTGTTGATCTGTATGCGTATATTACCTGAGATATACTTAGGCTACTAGTTAAAAAAGGGCCAACGTATTTAAGTAGGTTTTTAAACTGTTTAGCAGTATTGTTTAGAGTGGCATCAATAACGAAATATCAACATAGCGTTATTAGTTGATGGTATTTTTAAGTAACCCCTCTGTATTTTAATTGCAAAGCTGACTAGATTTAACTACCAAGAATCATGAAGAATAAGAATAAGAATAAGAATAATGGAAGAAGAAGAATAGTCCGTAATTCCCAAGAACTCTATTTACTGATATTTTTTTGGTCTAGCTACAATTTATTATGTAATGCAACTAAAGCCTAGAGGGATATAATAATGTAAACTTCATACGCATTGATTAGTCACTGGAATAAATTCATGTTCGACATTAAATGTAAGAAATTTCCTCTTAGTGATATTTTTCGTGAAATAAAAATCCTAGACACACCAAAATGGTGTCATATTAATAAATAACATTTTTATTTCTATGTTCATTGTCACTACTGCAGTTTCGTGCTCGTAGAGCACATCTTCAGGTGAAGATCACGAAATTTAAAACATTTTCTTCATGTGAAGGACCTTGTGTGTAACGCTTTAATGTTTTTCGAACCGTTCGTGTGTTATATATTTTCGGCGTTGTTTTTTTTTAATTGACGACCTTTACATGAAGAAAATGTTTAAAATTTCGTGATCTTCACCTGAAGATGAGCTCCACGAGCACGAAACTGCAGTAGTGACAAACTACGCAAGGACCATATTGACAGAGGTAAATTAAACCATTATTATTATACTTTTTAATTTACAGACATATTTTTTTTACGAAGTACAAAAGCTCATCATATTTTTAACGGAAAGTAAATAAAATAAACGTCTTATAACACTTAAAACATATATTTACGCTTATACTGTTACTCACAAGACGGTAAATATACAAAAAAGATGGTAAGTGATGATCGATTTTGATTGGACACCCAATCATCATCAGACCCCATATAGTAACAGTATAAGCATAAATATATGTTTTAAGTGTTATAAGACGTTTCTTTTATTTACTTTCCGTAAATTTAATAACACGTACAATGCTGATCAAGAAGTTATTCATATTTTTAAAGCACTATAATAATTTGTATACCTAAATTACATTTTTCAATCTCCTCCTGTGACATTCCGTAAAATGTTTCCACAGCAGAGTTGTATTGTTGTAATAGCAATAAAACTACTGGAAACACTAAAACATTCAACTGGTGTAATATTGTCTGGCTGAAGTAGAATCGTAACACAATTGCATTCTAAAGCCTACAGTTCTAATAAAATGTTTAGATAATTGCTTGTTTCACGACCGTCTATTCTTTTTAGGACAATAAATATTACTTTAAAATATATTTACCTACCATACAGTTTGGTGATGGTGAAGTGTGTGTAAGTGTGTGTTTTAATTATAGTTGGCTATGATTGGTGTTTAAACATACTCAAGTCTAGTTATGTACGTCACTAAGCTTCTTTTTATTTTTAGTTTATTTCCCTTAAGGTTTAAAACTAATCAAAAGATAATTTAATTACAAAACAACACCATTTAAAAAAAGTATGCCTACCCAGTAGTTTGGCTTTAAATAAAATTAAATGTTAAATTATTCAGTATACCAATAACAAATGATAAAGTCGAAATACAGGTTTCATGGAGGTAAAATGATTATTAGTAGTTGAAAAATAGAAATTGTATTCACTGTTTTTTGCTGTTTAGGAATTCTCAATCCATTAGCCCTAATGAACGTTGTTTAGACCAATGATACCAAATGTAGAATATCACTTAGTTCCTCTGAATGGTTTTAAAATATTTTAATAGTTTAAATGATGAAAAAAGCTATGTATTATTTATGTTTTTTTTTATATAAAATTTTATCAGCTATACCAACTTCTACTATTATGATACACAATTAAAAGTTATGTTTCATTAAAGAATGAACGAGTTTTCATGTTGATAGATTTGAATAACCAACATCATTGGTACAATATTATTAGTTTATAGGATAATCGATGTATTCAATGAAGATTTAGAAAATAAATTTGAAAAAATTCATTTGAAAAAAAAACCTATAAATGTTCTATTGCTTTCATTTGAAGTTAGTTTTTAATATGGCTCTATCTTTTGTAGAGTAATGTATCTGTTTGAGTTAAGAATACTTCTATTAGAGTATGAAGTAACTAATCCAACTAATCCATTTTAGTTACTTTATTCACTTTCTTAAATTCTGAAATTTAATGAAATTAATCATGTACAGAAATATTTTAGAAACTAACTTTACAAAATCAAGGCCTTAAAATATATTAATCAAATCCTTGCATTAACAAACTCTATAAAACATTAATCAAACCAAAGATAATTTGGTTCACTGAGGTAATTACATCAATATATCGCTGAGACCCAAGGCAATGCATGGAGCCCAGGTCACCATTAAACTGATATATAGCCTAGTGAAATCACCATGAGGTAGACTACCTCAGTGCTGCTGTAAATGTTGGAATGTTGTATTCTAACAACGATATAACTATGATAGTATTGTAAACCGTCATCTAACCAAACCTACATCCTAAAATATTGTTTAAACAGAGAACTTAACTTAAACTTAGGCATGAAAAGTTAATTTAATATTGATATTGGAAAATATGTTTTGAACTAATAGAGAATAGATATAACTAATATGGACTATTTTAAAGGCTTTTAAATCCATGTGAAGTTCTTTGAAAGTACGTAAAAATGTTTAGTTAATCCATCGAAGACTTATTTGATAAAACAGAACCACTGGCATTGTAAGTTAAAAAAAAATCTCTTTTGAAAATGAAGACATGGCAAGTTGTAAAACAGTTTTATTTTATTTTATTTTTAAAATATTTACTTTCCGTTTTATTTTTTAAATTAACTTCTCATGGTTTTCATCAAATAGAAATAATACACTTCATAAACCTTTGAGTTGTGAAACCATGTAATTACGTAAAAACTTCCTATACATTTTTGGGTAACAAAGAACGTATACACGTGTAATAATGGCCCCTACTCTTGGGAGATTTTTATTTTCTTGAATATTTACTTATATACAATTATAAAATTATTTCCCTCAGTCTACTACTATTTAACTACTATTTATAAAATTTGATTCATATTAAACTATATTTTTGTATTCTCATTTCTCCAAAGAAATTTTTTCCGTCATGTCATATTAAATTATCACTTAAATTTTAAGAGAAACTTTTTAAAAATTTTATCAGACATCGCTTGGATCGCAGTTTTGCTGTGGCAGGAGTCATTAAATATACAGATAGCTATCAGTCTTTAACAAAGCTACTAATTTATTCTTTTTTTTCGTAAAATAGTTTTTTGAGTCATGACATCTCAAAATCTCAAAAGTAGTTACTCGTAAACTCTTTTTAAATTACTTGAATCTAACTTACCCTTTCTCTATCACTAATCTAAGTCGAATACTCAGACTTAGTACTGAGTATTCGATATGAGTAGTCTATAGGTACACATATCGATGTCAAGCTCAGCTGGTAGAATATCAACACAAGCATTGCAATGTGTATTTAACCGTCCAACGCAGATTCGATTGTTTAGATAGCTTACATTAGCATTCTGTTGATACATCCTGTACTTAACCAAACCTAACAGTTTATGCAATCTACATTGCAAACTGGTATGGTTTTTTTATATAGTTCTAACTGACCATTAACAAAATTAATATAATTAGTAAGGAGTACAAGTTTGTATATGGGGCTGGATCTGTTGCACCTATCACTGGTCATAATGTATCAAATTGCTTAAACACCATATTTTTGTTGTACATTTAGAATTTGATTTAGTATTATTAATAGATTATATATAATATGGTGTTATATCTATGGATAACAATTTTATTTACTTCGACACTTGTAGCATCATTGTTTATTGATTTGGATGTATTTTCCCTATTATTATTATACATAGTTTATATAAAACATTTCAATAAACAATCATAAACAAAGATAGTCATCATTCTGTGAAATGGAATTGTTAAACAAATATTCCTATAGGTTCCAATATATTTTAAATCAAGTATTGTAACATTTCCTCACTTAAGTCTTATTATTTCCCAATAATATAATTGTATTTAATATTTTATGAAAAAAAAAACCTTACAAACAAGATTATAAGTAATAATGTTTTTACCCTTGTATCCATAAAAAAAATAATTTTACACTACCCAACGCTATGAGAGGTGGATGGAGTGCAGCAAATACTGAATATGAACGATGTATTTGGCAATATTGAGGATTTAGTGACTATATCAATACTTACTACTCAATCGATACTATGGCATCATTGATTCCCTCTTTGCTATGGTCTGAGTGCACAAAGGATTTTTTAACTGTTATCAAACCTAAACTCATTAATGCGTTTACATGATTTATTAAGTATGTGTTACCCCTATGGTCAAAACATGTAGTGCAATAGTTAATAAGAGGGTAGACTTTACAGGGTGAATCAGGCCACCCGTGCACAACGGTTTGGCCCAACACACGTTAAAAAAAACTACCTTTTTTATTGAAAATCCGACATTAATTTTTTTTGTAGGTTACAATTTTAAAATGTCACTTTAGGCACTTTTATTTCAATGTTGGGATCATTAAAAGTACAAATTAGGCTACGTCCGAAAAGTAATTTAAAAAATTAAGGACACGTCGAAAATCCAAGACATTTGATATAATTTAGAAGCAGGGCTTTTTTTTTAAAGTGAAGTTGTGCGATTTTCAAAAATAGCGTCTTGTAGAAGATTTAATTCCTGACCATTAAAATTCAAAGCTTTGCTAGCTCTAACCATTTTCAAGCTATGACCGTTTAAAAAAACGTGTTTTTCTAAAAAAAGAAGGGATTTAATGGAATCTTTTGAGAGGTTGTTCTTTTAAAATTTAACTTTTTTAGTTTTCTGGTTGGTTAAGGGCCGGGCCGGACCTTCACAAAAATTTCAGATCCCTAGCTATTCTAGAAGTAGGTAAACATGTATTACTGATCACTGAGTCAGTGGGTTACACAAGCGGCTGGATATCCCGATAAAGTATGTTTACGGGTGTTCTGATTAACCCTGTATAACATTAGATGTTTATCTTAAGTATCAACCTTATACCTACGTAAAAGTTTGATAAGAGTGATCCATGATAAATTGTCAATAATCGTGTTTTTAAAGAAACTTTGAAAAAATGTCTTTGCAAACGCCTTAGACAATTCAAAGATCCCAGAAAAATTTTAAAAATTTACTTAATTTCAAGGCACTTATCGAGCCTTTCTTATATATGTGTGTAAAAAGTGAATACATGGGGTTAGTATAGCCTATTGAAAGACAATTTTGATTAAAAATTAGCAAAACGACCAAATAAAAGTAATATGCAAATAGGTTTGAAAATTGTAAACTGCGAATTCGACTTGGAATTCAAAAGTGAATACATTTATAAGGCTGTAATATTTCTTAGATAACGATGATAAACGGTAAATCTGTGATAAACCACAGTAGGCCTTTAACTGCAATTGAATAATAAACGCTCTTAACACGAGTCTTGAATGCGAATGAGAAAAATGCTCTGGTTCTGAAAAGCTACAGATATTTGGTACATTTGTATATCAATATTCGTAAAAGAACTGATTCATTTAAAACCAACACCTAGGTTCAGACCTATTTAAATATAACATCTCCATTACGACAGCTGCTGATTCTTGTTTAAGATGTCTTACGAGTAAATTGCATACTATTATAGATTCTCCCAGACGTTACTTTATGTTAAAAAAGTAACTTATATTTTATATTTATTGTAAACAGTAAATGACTGTGTATAGAACTGTATTTTGTCTACATTTAGAATAAAATCTGGATGGGTACCATCTTATATATTAAAATAATTTGGTTATTCTTTTCCGAGTTCGTTTGGCTCTTCTACCCGACCGATTTTCATGATTGAGGTCTAGAATTGAAGGTATGCACGCACAAATTTGCCATCAATCATATACAAACATTTACCTACAGTATTACACGACCAGAACACATAATTTGATTTATTTTATAATTCTTACTTCAAATTAAGATGTACCTTTACCAGTTAATGATTTATAATCCGATATATTTTAGTCTAAGAACCTTCAGTAAAATACTGGCTTTCATTTAAGCTATTAGTTATTCAAATCCGTTGAGTTTCAAGCAAACGCAAGGTGAATAACCAATATAAAAATTATTTTTCATGATGTTTTAATATGGTTAAAAATCAATAGCTCCAGTATTGTTCCTGTTTTTCTATATGTTTAGACACAAAATAATCAGTAAATTATAGGATTTAATTTGAGCTATTGATCGTTTGAATCAGTTAAGCTCAAGGTACTGTATTACTCAATCAAAGATTATAAATTTGATTATTTCTCGGATATAATAATCATTTTAATGCTACGGAGCTGCATGGGTCCTCTAGTAAGATTAATAATTATTTTTCGGAAAAATCTGTAAGATGGTTCAAGTCTCAATGAATTTTCACCTTCCAGTGACAGTTATGTTTCAATTGTCTATTAGATGTGATAGACACATCTAAAGTCTCTCCTAAATATTATCCTTAAATTCTCAAATTATTACCAAGGCAGTGAAGAACGTGATCGGACGGAGTCAAATACCCTCTTGGGAGTTGTAATGTAAATACAACCCTCCTACAACTGTTGCTCCAAACGCCGATTGTTTTTCTCCGCAACAAAACTTTGCACGATCTTTGTAATTGAATTTTCCCAGCTTTGGCATCGGAACGACAAAACACAATCTAACTTTGTTTTATTCCCCATGCAAATATTTAAACTACCGACCAATTTAAGTGGATATACTGTAGCCATCTGGTATAAAATAATAACAATGTACATAAAATGAATGTATGTAAATGGTTAATTGTTTTTCAAGTGTTTGTAGGAATTCGTTTTATTGAAAAAGGCACCGTGAAATTTGTAGGGGAAAGGTACATTAATCATATGAACATAATTTTACGTACTCTATTTAGCATGTGAAACACAAATATATTATTGAGAAGTGTGAATGAGTATATTAGCCTAATAAAATCTATTACTCTATTGTCAAGAATAATGGGGGTTTACTTTTTACAACTTCACATCTATATAGTATTGTCATCCTATGATTAAAAAATGTTGGTATTAAATATGTAAAGCAACAATGCACGGCACATGTTTGGTTAATATCTAACACGTATTATCATTCCGCATGAACTTAACACAAAACAATTTTTTTGTGTCCTAGGACGCTAGTTACGAGCCTGATATTGTTTTTTTTACATTACTTTAGCTTAGACCTAGGGGTTGTGGTATTATCACTCAGATTAAATCCAGTTGTGATTTGGCGGGATTTGAACAAGGGACCTTAGGATCGGAGTCCCGATCTCTAACCACTAGATGAGCTCACTCCCCTCTAAATACAATATTAAAGTAAGCGGCCATAGTAAGCAAACACCGCAAAAAGGATCAAAGAATCCATTTGAAAATAGATGGACAAATAGATGGATACAGGAAATTGAATTATTACTCAAATGTCCGATTTTACGACTTTCAATTATTTATAACTTTGTTTTAATCTTAAAAAAACATTTAAACATTTAAAAACAATTTAAAATTTATTTTTTATTTTTTTTATTGAAAATTCTATTACAATCTTTATTTAAAAATTGGTTCCAATCACAAGATATGGTTTATCTGATAATGCTTTATTTCAGTTAGAGTTACAAAAATAAATCTTTGTAGTAAATAGCTATATTATGAGGATTTATCCTTAACGATTTGATTACACTAATTAAATGTCAGCCAGTGGTAGAACCAGCCAGATAAGAAAATCCACCGAATGTGTTTTTACAAATTTTAAAATTTACCTTACGTTTATCTCTACACAAATATGATTCCACGGTGTTTCTTTTGAAATAGTTTTAATTAATTAAAGTTTTATCAAAGCTGGACGTTTTTTAGAGTAAGCATATCATTGCACCGTGTAAATATAATGAAAATCCTTTCTTTTACTTGTCTAATGATATACTGGATAAGTTCAAGATACCTTTTCTTGTCGGTCATGGGTAAGCTTCATTTAACAATATTACTATAATGTGAATGTTGTATAATGGCACTAAAACATGGTATAAGAAACAAGGTATCACTGTAACTAATAGCTATAAAGTTCTATAAAACCTAAGGATGGCGAAAGAAGCTTTATCTTCTATGGTTCATTTAACATTTTTTCAATTTATTTGATAAGATAAACATTTTAAAATCGAATTAAGAATTCGTATGGATTATATAATTGCTTAGTTTTCATTCGGTGCGTTAAAAGTCTATATTTCAACACCCAAACTCAATTCATCCGGCCAAATATATTAAAATTTGAATACTAAGTGTAATACAGACAATTAAAAATTTGTAAAATTTCACAATTTAAAACTTTTTAGACCACTGTTGCAAGATAACTGTTTTTGTACTATTTTAGGTCAGATTAAAAAAGTGTGATAATTTCACACCAAAACAAAACAAAGGGTTGGGAATAAAAGACTCATCACCAGTTTCCTCTATAAATTGGACCGCTCGATCATCAAATAATATTTAATATAGATAACTGTACGTGGAAACATTTAAGTAGAGAAAAAAATAGAAAAGTCTTAGAAATCGTCTTCTTTGAGGAGTTTAAAACCAGTTTGGTTTTTTAAAACCTATTTCCTATGAAACTACTATCTGAGAAATGTTATCTAAAAATTTAATTAAAGTATACTAGATGAATAAGTATTTTCTTGTATATTTGAAAATACTCAAAAATTTTTTACAATACAAAAATACGTTTTATTTTGAAGATTCTACTTAGCAAAACACAACGGCGA
This sequence comes from Macrosteles quadrilineatus, assembly GCF_028750875.1. Classification (NCBI taxonomy): domain Eukaryota; kingdom Metazoa; phylum Arthropoda; class Insecta; order Hemiptera; family Cicadellidae; genus Macrosteles; species Macrosteles quadrilineatus. The sequence goes on from NW_026542601.1 coordinate 73,698,777, forward strand.
AAACCCTAATTCAATAGCAAGTTTCGTTCCGAAGTTACGATTTTTAAAGTCTAAATTAAAATCAATGACATTGCATGGTAAAGATAAATTTAAATACCCCAGGACTATTTCGCGAATGAATGGCGTTCCGCGATAAGGGACCTTTAAACCGATAAGATAACGCAGCACCTCATTCATTCGTCATCTCTTTAAATGCTTAAAAACCTACCTCAATTATTGTCGCTATTTTATCAATATCTGCAATGCTGCCATTATTGACTCGCTCGTCCGTTTGAGGTCAGGTTTTCGGCATTGCATTTTTCTAAAAAAGAACTTTAATTTGACGAGCTTATCAACTATGCTTACATTGCAGATTTTCTTCTGAAACCTGAAGAGGTACCAGAGAAAATTATTTTTTAACAAATCATCACGGAATAATGTTTTGAAATGATATTTTATAACAAGTGAATTTGTCTAGGAATGCTGCTCCACAACGTTGAAATAAATATAATATCCGAGAAATAATCTTATTTACGATTTTTGATTGAGTCATTTTTTATTCAACCGATCATTGGCTTAAAATTAAAGCCTATGATTTACTGATTATATTGAGCCTAAAAAATATAACAACTCATAAAAAATACTGGAGCTATACATTTTTTATCATAAAAAACCTTATAAAAATAATTTTTATGTTAGTTATTCACCTTTTGTTTGCTTGAAACTCGTCCGATTTTAATAAATAATACCTGTGAAAGCCGCTTTTCCACTGAATGGTCTTAGGATAAAATATATAGGATTATATAACCATAACTCGTGAAATACATCTTAAATTGAAGTAAGTATTTAAAAATAAACCAAATTAATGTTTTTTGGACGATCAAAATATTAAATAAATATATTTCTATGCTTGTTATGAAATCTGGGCGTGCATACCTTCAATTTGAGACCTCAATCATGAAAATAAGTCGGGTAGAATAGTCAAACGAGCTCGAAAAATAAAAACCAAATTTAACTCCCATAAAAAAATACATAAGGAGCAAATCTCGTTTACGTATAAGCCGGTTGGGATTGTTGATAAATATATGCTGATGCCTGATGTGAAATCTGTGCGTGCATACCTTCAATTTGAGACCTCACATCGGTCGGCTAGAAGAGCCATACGAACCCGGGAAAAACCAATTTTTTATATATATATATATATAAGATAGAACAAGGAGTACAATGCTTATGTTGCAAATCACACTGCAGATCACTACGATTGTTTTTACCAGGAACTTTTATTGATACATGTGTCTTATCCGTCTTAACCGGTTAATCGGATACAACAAAGACTTTCAGCTTAAACAGCCGATATCTTTAAACCCAGCCTCTTCTCTTGAGTGACTGTAGTAATCTCTTAAGTCCTACCGATACACAGTACGCTTCTCTAACAGAAGAATTAGGGATTTGTTTTAGAGACAATATTTCAAGACTTTTAAAACAAACCAATCAGCATTTCAAGCTAGATATTGATAAAAAATAATATAAATATGGATTAGCTACCTCAATTTACAGTATGCTTTAATTAGAACATCACAGTCTAAAGTTTGACAGAACAGATTGGGTTTATTTTAGTCATTGTAACCAATCAGCAATCTTAGAAAACAGGACAAATAAAAAAAACTATTAAGATTAGATAAGACTTTAAAGTAAGATTGTGTACTTTCTTACAAATGCTAAATACAATATATTATTTAATCTTAGAATAATCCAAACAAACTATAATTTACAATGGTTTACTAAGTGAAGTGGTAGGATATAATAATTTTACCTATACTCATTATGTTGTATAAAGTAACGCCATCAATATTAAGCGTAGCTTTTTAATATTTTACTGTGTTATTAATATAGTTTTTTTGTATAAAATAACGAGGTGTTCAGTAACTTAAGTTCATATGAGGTATATTTTATTGAAGAAAGTCAACTGTTTGAAGAAGTTCAAAGATAAATCACAAAAAAACGACGCCCTTCTACTTGTGGGTTTCAATGAAGATGTGTCAGATGATTTACCAACTCAAAACGTATACATTATTGTAAAAACTGCCATATATTAAACAGATCAGATAACCCAAACTTTTTCCAACGTATTCATTGTTTCTGTAGGGTTTATAAATTAAATGGAGACCAAAATGCACGTGTTTTCATGAATAAAATGTTTTACCACAAAAATAAACTAAATATTTTCGAAGGTTTTACTGCTGAATCAAAATACATTTCAACGTTGCATAATTGCTTATTGTTAATTGTTCAAATATAGTTTTTAAAATTAAATATTCAAAATTAATTTATATTAAAAATAAACCAAATTAAATTAAAACAAAATCCCGTTATATTACTATGCAACTATGAATTATGAAACATATTTTCTTTTGTCTTTTTTAGTAAGTAAATTAACTCTTAAAACTCCAATATTTAGGAATTTAAACATTCGTATTTTATATTCTATCTCATGATAATAAAACTTCAAACTAATTTTAGACAGGTTTTTGCACACGATAAAAATTGATGATGGGCAATTAATATGAAAATGTCTAATTTTAACCACAACTCACAAATAGTTAGCCCTTTCCCATTTATTTTAGTTCCTAAAAATCATTTAGGGCAACCTTCTTATGGGGCTGCAGAACTTGCCCGATTAGGTGGGATTTAAACCTACATTTAAAAAGTTGTCTCCTGATTTTACACTGCAATACAAGAGTGGTCCAATGGTCAATGGTTTAAAGTATATTGCAGTCTGTAGCCAAGCAGCTGTTTTTCTCAGGGATCTACGTTCAGAGGCCAATAAATATTTCATGCAAGATCCCTTCTTGTGCTTTGTTTCTCCAAACCAAGTTTAAACTTTTATTTTACATTTTAAATAGAAGGTTATGCAGATTACTTTTTTGACCTGATTTTGTTCACTTAACTTTAATTAAATCGTGTATTGAAAGCCCTTTAATTGATCAGTAAGTAACGTATTGATATACATTTTTATCATTAAGCCAGTTCGTATCTTTAAAGGAGTTTTTACTCTAGGGAACGATTAAAGTTTTGCAAATAAAGCATAAAGATTGCCTTAATCATTGTTTTGATCAAGGGTTCAAAGGTATATTTTTCTTTAATTCTATCTAATCCAGGCATAAACTATAATTGCATAACTTTGAAAATATTTGAGAAATAAATGTAGGCCTAAAACATTATCTTCATTTACAAAACAGCGAGCATTACCTAGCAAGCACCTTGTACTGGGAGCAGAGTTGAATTTGACTATCGGACAGAAGCAATAATACAATAAATTATAGTCTTGATAGTTATAATGTAAGAAAAAACAGTCCTAGGACTCCTTTTGTTGTTTCATCTCAGTAAAACTTTGCGCAATCATTGGAACTCAATATTTTTTAAAAGTAAAAAATACTTACTCTCTTTTTGTTCGTATAAAGAGTCTACGAAAATAAATCCCAAAGCTGGATAAATGTGCTTCAAAACGATAAAAACCGGGTATGCTTGGTTGCAGGAAACAAAGCACCCCGTAAGTGATAAGGAGCTGTTATCAGTCACAGGTTCGGTTACTAGGGGTGAGAGTGTATCACTGAGGAGATAAATCACTTCTTTTGTTTCACTCAATTTTATTTCACAGAAAATGGTACCTTTAAACGTAGTTCTTTTATCAGCTGAACGACTACTCAAATGATAGCGTGGAATATATTATTTGATACGATTTGTGTATTACGTTGAAGCCTATAAATAAATAATACCATGTTAAGAAGACATTACCATTAAACATCCATCATTTAAGCGAACATATAATGTAAATAGGTTATTAGCACTAATAAGTTAGCCAGAGTTTTGAAAGCCATTTAGCTTTATTAGCCTCACTTATCGTGAAAAGGAATTATTTAGGGGTGGAGAACTGAATTAGATACCTCATTCCCCAAAACTCATACAATACCTTTGAATTGAAGAGGAGTGTTGTTAGCCTAGCAGTTAGCGTCTTGGACTTCGGTGCTGGAGGGAGGGGTTTGATTCCTGGCACATTTACAACACATGGGCTTAGACTGGTTTCCTGGGAGATTGCTCTTGTAAAAAATCCCACTGGCATGAATATTGAGAAGGTGAAATAGTACATTTCTTACCTAGGGCCGAAAATGACGTTTTGCCGGCTCGAGATAGTTTTTAAGTTCTAAGCGAGAACTTGAAATGCGAAACCATTTCGGTCCGTGGTACAAACGCTATTTTTCACCACACTATACCATATTGCCACTATTCACCGCAATAAAAATGCACACTGATAGTCAACACAACTACAACTTTAAGGTTATGTGAAGAAACTATTTGAGGAATCAGCAAAAATAATAATAAATAGTTGGCAGCGGTGACAATAAAACAATTCTATTGCAATGCTATGGATACTGATTGTGTATTTAATATGCATTCATGTTTTAAGAAAGTAAGTGGGCAGCTGATTTTGCGGCCCAAGGGATGTAAAGACCTGCTCGATCCACAAATGACAATGACAGCTGGTATGGCCTATATACTCAAAAATCATTTGCGATGTTGACTTAGCTGGGTTTCAAACTATATAACAAAACCTAAGTATGCTTAGCATTATAATTTTTTTACAAACTGTTTTCCGAGAATGATTTAATTTTCATGTTTTACTTTATATGGCTTACATATAAGTAGCCCCAGAAAAAAAAAAACAATTGACTAAAAACGTGAAGCTAGTGTTGATCTGTGTACCATCTTTGGCCACGTTTGAATTGAGCTTGAAAGGTGACACTTAAGTTTCTCTCCTACTCAGGGGTAAGTTTTACAGTAAGTTAACGTCTTGGCTAACACAAAGGATAGAAATTTACAGTTTACAAATATAGTTTTATTGTTGGAACGATTTTAAAAAGTTAACAGTCAACGATATCACGAACTTAATTTTTTTTTGTTGAGAAATGTCTAGAATGAAGCATGTTTAATGGAAGGCAGAAAATTTTAACTACTACATAATACATTTTTAATACTTGTCAAAATATCCTGTTAGTTATTCTAAAGAAACAAAATTATGTTTACAACGGAGGAAAAACTAACTTAATTGCACTTGGATTGGTTTCAGTAATAAATATTAAATCAATAACAACGGCTATGTTTACCAGTTCTTGTTATTTTACCACTACTAGCCGCAGGACACGCTCCCGCAGTATAAGGAAATGTTTTGGGTTTTACAGAAGGCCTGCATTATATCAAATTTCATTATAATGTGTTTATGGCATAGAGCAAAACATGTTTTTACATTACATGTTTGCAACTATACTGAAACAAATGTGTTTTTATAACTCCACGTTAGATTCCATCTTTGTAAACTAGTTTGGAAACTAAATAATAAATATTATCTTCGGTATATTTTTAGAAACATTGAGATCCATAAGGGTAATAAATATTCCTTTGGTAATTTAATTTCCCTTGCCATTTTATATGTGCGAGGATCACTGCAATTTATAGCTGCCGTTACGAGTGGTAATATCGAATTTATGTTTTTGGAATTCCCTTAAGTCTCAACCCGACGAATACAGGTCCTACTTATAACTCATATAAGCTAATAAACAGAAAATAAACTTTAAAATATGGAAATTGCAGGGCACTTGAATCCTCAATTAATACATTGAGTTTTTTAATTTACAAAACATCGTTTAAGTCCGTAAAATATGTTTTCCTGGCAGAGAGAGCTTACTTGTACCTAATATAGTACGCAAAGTAGGTAATTGCTGCTTTTACTTACTTTTACCGCACTACAATATTCCAAAAATACAACAAAAACAGAATGTTTTTATTAGGCACGTAATTCGTTTACACTTGAAAATAAGTTGGCAACACTTAAATACTACCATCAGCTGTTGCAGTGTTACCCATTTCGTTCAACGTTTTGATTTAATCTAACCTGAAACGTTTTGTTTAGTGTTTGAAAGAATAATTGTTTCTATGCTTTATAATAACTGTAGGGAAAAATATAATTTGTAACGCGAGTGCAAAGTGCCACTTCTCAAATTAGTAACAAATTACTTTGAATTATACCTTAAAATTTATTGATAAATTTGTCAGATCCCAAAAACTAGAAGTCTAGAACTTAATAAAATCAGTTTTTTACTGATGACTCTGTTTGGAATACTATTCTCCGAATTATTAAGATTGGTTTGTCAGTTTACCCAACTTGTATAACGTTTTAACCACATTTCCCACCTCTGAATGTAAAATTGCTTATGCAAACTCTTGAAAAAATAACGTAAAGTTTCATCATTCATCAAACCTCACCAATATCCCTTATTATTTAAGTGATATACACAGTATTATTGAAATATGCGTGTAACCCAAATCAATTTAGGCTTTAAATTCAAAAACTATGACTCAGCACTGCGGTACATAACATGGCTTACTGGATTTTAATTCTATGATTAAATCAGAATGAGTTAATCTACGACCTATAGCAAAATATTAACATTTAAGCTTTAAAATTTCTATATCAGTGTATTCAGAAAAAATATATTACAACAATGAATATGGATGGTAGTAAGGTACTGTTATAAGCAGGTCTACTATATAAAGTACTTTTATAACAGAGGATTATGATAATCCATCAACTATTAAGTCCTGTTAATAAACCCAAATCATAGTGCGTAGCAATATAAAACTGTATACTTCTGTTCTGATCTATAACTTAGCAAAATCAATCTGCTAACATAGAATTTTGTGAATAGTTCTAAAGAATTTTGATTGAACCTTTTAAAATAGTTATACTGTACCTGTAAATTGTAAATAATTTAATCGCTTTCAAAATCAGCATTATCATACATTGACAATACATATGAACTCTTGATGATTTAATCTGTATTTAATGTAGGCTTGAAACCCTAATCGTTAATAATACTAGCTGGATGTAAAACGAAATTGCTATGGTACTTTACCTTCTTTTTTAACAAGTTCCGTTACTGTTCGTTGGGGATTGCAAATTTAACTTTTCCAATTATGTGAAACTCCAAGCTAAGAAATTATAACTAAATCAGATTTCTATGCAAAAAGCCGATACAATTTAAAATCCGTTTTAAAACACGTTACGTCAGTAATATGTGTATTTAAAGTTACAAAAACTTATATGAGTACAAAAATAAATTTTTACTCTTTTTAGTTATCATAATAAATTGAACAATAATACATACAGAATTACTCATTGCAGTAGGATAAAATTGCATTCGTTTGTACATTCTGTTTTTATCAAAGGCGTGACAGAGGTATGGATGCAATCAAACTAGTTTATCCATTGACTATACACAGAATAGACTTCCAATGTAATGTAAAAATGTAAAAGAAAAAAGGGTGCAATCTTTTGAGATGGTCTACCAACTTTTGACAATATTCTGTGTCAAGTGATAAATCAGTCACCTGCTTGCTATGATACTGCGTTGATTTCAATTAATATTTAGAATATTGGACTATTACCCTGGTAGATGGTCTCAAACTTCATCTATTTTCTTGGCTTCAAATCTCTTCATTACATGGGAGGTCTATTCTGTGTATAGTCAATGGCATATACAACGAACTGAGGTTTGGCAAAGAAAGTTTCTCTCAGAATAGAGACAGTGTTTATCAAATCGTGTCATAAATTGTCCAGTTTTGACATCAATCATTTACTGTGATTTGCTTCATTGTCACTTATTTATTATGATTTATTCGTAGCAATATTGATATGAATACATTTTGTATTGAAACATTCATAATGTTCATTTCAAATCTGATGGGATTGGTATACCACAATGTATAAATTATTCGCATTTTTGTTTTAAATTAAAAGCGATTTTTTATAAAATATGAATTTAAATTAATTATGACACTTTTCCGAGTATATTACACCAACTTTCATCTTAAGGACAAGACCCAAATTCCAAATCATTCATCCATTTGTAATAAAAATCAATGTCCGACTCTTAATTTCTGAAGAAGACCCTTTAACAAATCTAAGATTCCTACACAGTAAATATTTTCTAGTTACAAACTTTACTTTATAAACAGAGTAAAATTTGTCACTTGTTGACGAAAACAAATCGAAATGTGTCCCTCACATTCACTCGACAGTTAATCTCAAGGTAGAACTTGTTACAGCAATTTCATTGCCACCGGGAGACTGAGAAACTTGTACAAACCACGAGGGACCAACATTGTGAAGTCTGAGGTCTTGCAACTAACCAGATTAACATGTAATTCTACTTACTTATTACATTACGTGTTTTTATGACATCGGTTTTATGTTTTAGAAAAAATATTTTTAATATCAACCAAATGTCTATATTAGGTGAATGAGGTATTTAATGCATTACTAATTAAAACCATATGGGAAAAGAAGAGAGAATAAGAAACATAATGGTAACAATGAAATAGGAACAAAACAACAACAAATAGAAGTTCGTATAGGATGTAGATATTATTGGAGGTATTATTTATATAAATAAAAAAGATCACTAAGAAAAAAAGAAACAAAATGTCATTGTAAAGTTTTGATTGTCAGGAAATAAAATAGTAGATATGTTTTAACATCATCCTTTCGTGCTGTTGCTCATAAACAAGAAACTCATCCAAGGCATACCCAGCTGTGAGAAGTTTCACACTTTAATTAATAACTGTACACTTCTTCATACTGTCCCATTTCTTAAACGTTTTTCTAGCAGTATTTTTTTTTATTCTATTTTTTCTGTTTTGAAAACGAAAACTTAAACGATGTTTATATGCTCCAGTATAACTGTAATAAGTAATTGTTTTATACAATACTATACTTTGAATGATACACATATAAGACGTTTGGACATCGTTCTTTTCACGAACAATTACCTTTCAGTTTATTACTTACTTATACAGAAAATGTAAAATTTATAAAAAGTTCACATCTAGTATATTTTGAACAACGATAACTTGTCAATCGTAGTGTATGTTAATGTATGTCATTTTTCAGGCAAGGTTTGTATGCCTGATAAGTTCTAAAATACTTTTGAGGGAGAATTATATTTTAATTCATACTAATTTACACAAAGAATCGTGTTTTTCATGGCTCTACAAACATAGATCTGGATGGGCGTAATGGTGTGAATGAAATAACTTACTGTTGCATATTCCTTAAGCTTATATTAGTTTTATCAAAATAGGGACAAAAACATGGCATCATGGTGGTGAGGAAACAGCTAACAAAAACAGCCAACAACCACACTCGATGAGACATTGTTTCCCATCATGCATCATGTTTGTTGAGCAAAGGTGCAAAAAACTACAATTGAAATACTAACCCTACAAACTAATTATGAACTTTGAGTGCTGCCAACCTTCTTATACTTAAATTCAATAATTTATATTTCAGTATTTTAATTTTATTGAAGGATACTCATAACCTTATTTTTTCATGAAAATAGTTGAATTTGCGTAATTTACAAAGATTTAGACCAAATAATTTCATTTTTCTGAAATATAAGTTTATAGTGATGTTTACGGAAACAACTGTTGTTTCTAGTTTATTTTTATTCATTATTTCTCGATTATTGATCTGTATTGTTTCGGCTTATTGGTTATCAACAAAGTTTTACTTACTTATAACGTGATAATACTCATGCCAGAATTCAAATATCAAACAATTTTGAACACTGTAACCTTAGTGCTTTTACATCAAACCATTTTTATGTAGTTTCGAAGTGAATATGTGCAAATGCGGAAGTTTTCTGGTTCGGTGAATAGAGATTTGGTTTGACTAAGTTAAATTAGGTTATAAGATTGTGGATAAGATGAAGAATTTATAGTTAATTTTAGATTCTGAGAAGGATTTTCTACACGATTGGCCGTTTTGGTAACGATATTTTTTATGTCAATCCACGAAATTTACACATACATTTAGTTTGTCCCTTTGTCGCATATAAACGTAGTTATTTTTTATACCCAATACACTGTTCACGTAAGCTTGAATACACTGTTAATAATGATATTACAAATAGTCCCAATATGAATCTATATGGTTTAAAATTTACTGACATTCTTATAAAAGGTTTGTCACTTAAATGTTCTATATTTCACGTGGAGCTCAACATACATATCGTATACATCACAACATTTCCATCTCATGAATCATGTATGTCTTGTAGTTCCTATGCAACCTACATTAATACATCAAAGAAAAAGAAACTATTAGAAATGCTCTTTATGAGTAAAAAGGATCTAGTGCAGTTTTTATGTACTACATACTTCTTCTACTCTATTTTTGCTTCGCGAAACTAATAAAATCATTTGTATACCTGTACAAAATATTTTTCTCCAGACTTTACTCCTTTGTATAGCCAATATCTAAGTTGCCAAAACATGCTTTGAAACGTGTAATGTATCTACACAATATCAATGTATATGGGTGTATTACTAAATAGATCCATAGAAGTTGAATTAAAAACATAACCTAATAATATTCATTAAACACAGCAAGAACTCTTGACAGGGACAAAACAACCAGGGTGCTGGCATTTCTTTCACAACATGAACATTAATTCATTGATGAATAATTTACTGTGTTAGAAAATATTTGTTCATCAAGCAACTTCATTTTTGTAATAAACATTCAGTGGTGATGGTTTGGGTCTAGTCCACTTCTTCTTTCATATTTGCTGAATTTATGCTAGGGATTTCATTATACATTGATTGGATAAAGATTTAAATGTAAACTTCTTCTCTACTGTGATTAATGCTAATACTAACTTCATGAATAACAATAAACTTAGTAATTAACAAACATCATTAGCAAGCAATTTATTAAAAATGCTTACCAACGGTTAGATACATCATCTAATAAAGATATTTAATGGTCATCAACTATTCATTGTGTAATTTAAAAACACAAACTATCATTTTGCATTATTTTTTGTACCTGACATTTATTTGTGTTTTTGTATATTGTACTGCACATGAAATCCTGTTCCTAAAATTGATTTTTTATAACAAATCTGCAATGGAAAATGTGGGCGTTAAAGTATCACAAGTGTTAACCGACGGGGTTTGAGAGATCAATCATCCGTTTTATATTTCACGGATTGAGAGTGGAAATGTTTTCTCGTGTAATTACGGAAGTTCATTTTTAACATTTTCATTCAAAGAATCATTAATAAATATTGAGTTCAAAGGTGATAGTTTAGAGTGCTGATTGGCTCGATGTTAACATGTTTCCATTCCTAGTAATGTCTTTGTACTAATATTGTATTATGATATATGAAAGTAAAATAATTGAAGTATAAATAACTAAGTATTGTTTTTGTTCAACCTTTTACTTACATAATTTATTTTATAAATCGTTATACAGTATACATAGTTAAAGTATTTAGTTACTTGCAATTTATTAAACTATTTTACAATATCATTTGCATTTACACGAATTAAGATATTCAAATAACTATTTAATTTAGAAATTCAATATGATAATTTTTTGTTATTGATGACGTACAGCTATACGGTATTTTAGTTACGTCTACACAGTATGAACAGTAAAATTAATCAAATAGCCTTCAAAATCTGTATTATCTCGCTAATTTTGAAGACGATACAATATTGTAAAAAATAAATGTACTTAATTCAGTCTCATGTCAACACTCATAGTTCACTCTTTTCCATCGTAAAATATTAACTCCGAGGAGTTGGTGTAAAAATAGTTATATGTATGCCAAACACGTCATTTTATCTTAGCCTAACCTAAACTGCTATTTTCGACATATTTCAGCAAAAACAACCGTTTTTATGCATTTGTACTCTCTAGGAAAGTTGTTAGACCCTAGGGAGTAAAAATCAGATGTTGACAATTCAGTTGTAAATTTAGTTTGTAAACGTCGCATGTATCAGAAGTATGTATCGATTATTTAATTGATTGCAGTTTATTGTGGCCTTCTTTTCAATATTTTGACATATGTATATTATAATATACAACAAAAATTGGCAGCCTCGATCGTAAAAGTTGACCTTGGTTCGAAAAGAGTCACTTTAGGCCCTAGTGGTGAAATATACTATCTAACCCTACTGCTTAATTTGTGACAACATCTATTCCAAGTGATTTGATTTATTTATAGGTACCAATTTAACCTCAACCAATTACACGGGCTAACGTAATTGTCATCCTATGTTTTCGTCTATATAAAATATATTAAAAGCATCCCCCATCTTCATAAAGGTTTAGATTTCACAGTAAATCATTTTTATAAACTGCATCTATTTTTTGTGCATTTATAAACCGAAATGCGCTGAATGTCCTAGTATGTATGTTGGCCAAACAGGACGAAGTTTCAAAATAAGGTTTAAAGAGCACAGGCCAGTTTCCGGCGTAACCAAACAAAAATCCACCTTCGCACAACATTTAATATCATACAATGGGAAATATTGATGACAGCTTGGAAATTCTACACTCTTGCAGAAAAGGGAAAAAGATGGACACTCTAGAGGAGTATGAAATATACAAAAGTTTAAACAACGTTAACACCCGTGAGACTATATTAAACGAAAAACTACAGTTCAGTTCCCACGCCATTTTTAATTCACTCATCAATAACTCCGTCCATCCTACAACAGCTGATCCTTGCCCAATATCTCTTTCTCTCTCACACAACTGATAAGCATAAGCTAGTCTAGTCTGTCCCTTGCTACCTGTGCGGTCGATCATCTTTGTAGAACAGGCCTGTTTTTTAAATGTTTAATTGTTTTATGTATTTATTCGTGTCCGTACTGTGTTTATTTATTTTTCTGACGACGTTAACAACTGATCAACTCTACACTATGTACCTGAAGCTGACGATGGTGTTTTAACACCGAAACATGTCCTGAATAGACATATTTTATTGAGCTGTGACGGGAATTACGTAAGTAATTTAGTCTTACATTAAATCATTTTTCTCTACATAAATGTTCTAACTAATTAAAACGCTTCTTCAGTAAAATTTTATTTTAAAAAGTGTATTTCAAAGTTTGGTAACTGAACACTTTTTTATATGAAACAACTATTTCCATAAAAAGTGTTATACCGGGATAGCTTATTTTTTTCATATGCCCTATGTCTGAAGAGTGTTTTCTTGTTATATGAGATTAAATTTTGTTTGCTAACAATATGGGGGTGTTACTATAAAAACACGTTTTATAATATAACTTTTCACCGACCAAAGAAAACCCGCTATGTTACTAAGCAATTTACATTTTCTGAGAAGCTTAAAACTTGGCAACTAAAGTCCTCCGGGGGTCAGACTACCCATCAACCTAAATACCATTTATTGCTCCCTCGTGGCTGTGAATAGTATAGTCTCTTGATTCTTTAATAAGCAGTTGTCTGCTATTTATGGTGGTTTTGAATTATTACTACGATGAAAAAAAAAACTTTAATCTATGTGATTGGAATAGCATTCTGTAGTAATAAACACCAATTTCAAAGTTTACTGCAAAATATGTATATTGTAAAAGATGACTCCATTTGATTGGAATCCATTTTGTTTTACCATTTGATTGCTAACCAAGAGTGTAAGTACACATCTTTAAACACAAATTAATGAGTTCTTTACTTACCGTGCCAGAGGAAACTGATACTATCGTGCAGTTTATTGTATGACAAAGGTATGACCAATTTGTACTTATTTAAAAACTGCCTAATGTTTGTTTGATAGTGGTGTGGTGATCAATATTAAAAAGCCACTCTGGTGGATTTCAGTATTAATTTCTTCAACTCGAAATAGTTGTTTCAGTTTTCTGATGAATGACTGAAATACATCTTAAAACAAGGATGTAAGAGTTTTAGGTTTCTTTTACATTTTTATTTGAGTTTTTACACTAATCATTTTTCTTAAAGATATATTGATGAGGGTTTTATTCAGTGACTAACATTGCAGACATATAAATGCTTCTTACAGTATGTTATGTTGTAGTTTTTCCTTAACTTGCATATTTTATTCCTTTTTGGATATCAGAAAGTATGGTATATTCTATAAAGCAGAAATTTTTTTAAGTATTTAAAAAAACTCATGGCAAATGCGGTTTTTGGTCAATTTGATTTGCTCGAAAATATATTTCATCCTTTTTTTCTTATTATTTTGACAAGAAGAATGATATATCGCCGGATATCAGATACAACCTATGACGCCACTCAACGTAAGGGTGATAAGTTAAAAGAAGCAGTTTGAATATTCTAATTCCTCACGTTGTGGTCATCCCCCCAACCCTTTTCGGTTGACCACCATCACATTTATTATTCACTTCTTCCTTACCAATGACATTTTTATGGCACCTATAAACACTGTGGCATCTTTACTCTAAGAAATTCGCTGCAAAATGTATATTGCTATAATTTATCTACAGAGCAATACACTCGTAGCATGTTGGTCGAAAAGTTATGCCAATTTATGGCGTATGATATTGGCGTAAATCTACACATGTAAAAGACTTATACTGTCTGGAAAACAGTTTGGAAAACACAATTCTAGATTATTTTTATTACCTTTATCATTTTTTCTAACTTTAAACAGAAAATTGTTTTTATTATTACGTAATACACCACGTAAGCTCAATTAGAGGAAAGTTTACAAGATTCATTTTCATAAAACACAAACAAAATCTTTAGTTCTACATGTAGTTAAAAGTGTTCTACGTGTAGTTAAAAGTATATATTTGACATTCTCAGAGAAAAGATTTTCATGCAGGATATCATCGCAGTAGCTCACAAAATCACTTTGTCAAATAATAAGTTTCGAAAAGCATGTTCGGGTGGTTAGTATTGATTTCCTGCATATGGAAACAGCATCTCTAAGGAGGATATGGCAAGAGTTCAAAGAATTCAAAATTCTGCAGTAAGGTTCATTTTTGGCCTTAACCGCTTTGACCACGTGTCCTCCTTCCGAGATGCTGCAAAGCTCATCCCAATGGATGAAATATGCAGGAGGCTGACCTGCTGCCTGGTCCACAAAGTGCTCACGCTGGGAGAGCCTCGGTACCTCAGCGAGAGGCTTAAGTACAGGGGGGAGATCTGCCTGCGTGGTACTCGTTCCGACCGCAGGCTTCACTTTCCTAAAGTGAGGCTTGAGGTTGGAAGAAAGTCATTTTCTTATTTTGGCCCGCAGTTGTATAATGGCCTCCCTCAGGACATAAAGAGCTCCAAATCGTATGGCTCATTCAGGGCCGCAATGCAGAAAAACAAATGTAAATTGTAAATGTTTTTTCTTTGTAGTTTTTTTTGTATATTAAATTTCTGTATATATTAGGTTAGTTTAGTTTTAGTTTGACTTGAGTAAGTTTGAAAATCATGTATATGAAACTCGCTTGTAAATAAAGGCCTTTTTATTTATTATTTATTTATTTATTTAGTAAACAATTACAGATTTAATATTTGATGAATTGCTTAATTAATTTAACATAAATTTATTATAAGAAATCGATTCAAACTACGAGTATTTCAGATCGTTGAAACATTTGCCAAAACGGGTTTCGTGCGGTTGATTACAAATCTCTATACAATAATTATAACTACCAAATGTTTAGGTGAGGTACTTACATTGTTGCTAGTACTACGTATATACACGAGCCCTACCTACACTACTACATTACACTATGCTGTGTGAGAAAAATAAATTCCTTGAAAAATTAATTTTCTTGAAATAAAATAATGTCCTTGAAAAATAAATTTGTCGACTTAAAATGGTTATGTTAATTTTGGGGGAAATCCTATATGACTTGTATCTTTTGTTTCGGTTAGACATTGTGGGATTTTTTACAAGTCTAACAGATAATTTTTTAATGGTAGTTGCTGCTTTGATTTTACTACTTAACGGACTTAAAAGGTTTTCTTTGAAAAAAAAGTATTTAAGATTAGTGCAAATAGTGTTACATATACTGCAATAAGCTAAATAAAGAATACATAATTATGTCTCCATTGTACACTATAAAAAATGTAATATCCTTGAATAGTTATAGGTATATTCTTGTGTATCAACCGCACTTAGGTCTCACAATATGTATATAGATAGTACCTAATCATAACTGTATGGTACTCCTCAATAATTGAACACAAACCGGTAGAAAAATTAGTGTTGGACTAATAAACAATCGTACTCGTATACTTTTCTCATCTGTAAGTCTGTTTCATTTCTCGAATGATATAGTAATAGTATCTAATGCTTAGTTCCATAATAACTGAAGTTCAGGACTTTAGTTTGTACTGGCTGATTACCCAGATTCTCTGAGGTCCAGTTGAATCCTAATTACTTGATACATTATTCAGCCCTCTCTTACAGGAGATACTATGTTTTGGAGGGATTTTGCAATTTTACAGCTCCTAGGATCATTGGAAATTGTTTTATATTGCAGTGTATTCAAATATATTAGTTTTGTGAAAAAAAATACTTTTTTAGGTAAGTCAAAAAAAGTATTAACATTTCTCATACACGTACTATGCCGTTAAAAATAATACATACAATTTTGCTTTACATTGTGCTTGAAATATACTGAAATAAAACTTATTTTCACTTATTTTTTAGCACTACATGTTAAACAACTTGTTCTTATACTCGAGCGTTTAGTCAGAATGGTACGAATATTATACGATAGCTAATAACCCACACCTATTAAAACTTAATTTGAACAGAATTTGGAATCATCGTTACAATTCTCATCGGATCATTTACTCGTGGTCTACTCTACCAAAATAAAATGCCTACTATACTAAATGGAAGGGAGCTGGTCAATGGTAGAGCACAGGGTTTTGGTCCCAAAGATTCCTAGATCGAATACCACCAATCAGAAATGCCTTTAACAATAGCGCTTCCCTCTAGACAAATCCCAAAATTACGTGTTCAACAAAAATAATGTCAAATTATGTAATTAAGGAACGGGGGGTTACGGGAGGTTAAAAAAGTGTCCAGCAATTTGACCTAGTTCTACAGTCGTAGGCACTTTCTAAGTGGAGGCTGAAAGAGCATGGCGTCTTAGGATGTTAGGGTAGGACATACATAAACTAATTTTTCCGCAGTCCAAAAATGTTTTTACATATAAGTTCCGTTGTGAAACACATTTAATAGAAATTAGAAATGATTATTAACTATCCCATAATGCTAATTGGTCGATTATCCAAGAGAATCGATAATAAACTACGACCTTTCAAATGTGTAACAAAGACGGTGCTATTCTATTTGCAAATTAACTTGTATGGTTAACGTAATGATTTAATAAGCTGGATTTCACTGAAGAGAAGGTAAATGCTACCACCACACAGGACCACTAATGCTATAAAGGTAAAATTATACAAAGCTCGTGATTCGGTTGATCGTAATTGCTAGTAATTCAGCAGAACGACAAACCACACCTACAATTTAGGACAATAATTTGATGAGGAAAGGTTATTGATGTTCATGTCATGTTTTAAACAGCTATTGTCAGAAAAGTTCTTTATAATAATAGATAAAGAAATCTGCCTAATTATAAACAGATAATTAGACAGATTTGTGTTGACCGCCATAAAAAAATTGTTTACCGAAACAATAGTATTCCTTTAAATGCATGTTTGGACAAATAAAATGTGTTTTAAACGTTATTTAACTAATCTATGCTTAATAGATCTAACCACCTTTTTATTGAATTCCCTCTATAGTGAAGAATTGATTACCGTAATTAGCAAGAGCTGCCCGGAACATTTTTTTTTTATTTTGATGTCCCCAGAGGTTTAAAACACTATTCGATAATATTTATGTATAAGTGTGTGTTTGAGTGTTTACAACAACCAGACAGTTACTCATACAATAACTCTAATAATTTTGTTCCGATTGTACAATTTTACCTAGTTCTGGTATGACTTCTGGTAGGCACTTTCTAAGTGGCAGGCTCAAAGAGCAAGTCTGAGACAGTTGCTACCAGTTTGCTGCTAACAATTGAAGTTTTACTTTAAGCACAATCATAACAGAACCAAACTTCTACGGACAAACTTTTTAAAATATTCATAAAACAGGGTTATTCACATACTGGAACAGCAATCCTGTGTACTGATCATTGTAAAAACCCCCTTTCAATCTATAAAGGTCAGTTGATAAATTGTAAGTGTAGAATACGTTGTCGGTGGAAAGTAATTTATAGTTTGAAAGCATGCATATCACACTTGTTATTTATACGTCTTATCTCGTAACCATGATATCTTATATAAATTATTTGTAGTTCCTAAAAATTACTTATCAGTTTATTTCTTTTATGATTTATATAATTAAGTTTTTGGCTCAATCTTTGTACATGTGTAGAGCTGACATTAAATAATAAATAACCTGTTGTAGCCTTAGACAATAGAAGTAGAAACTGCATTCTACATACAAAACTACATTCACTTATTCCAGTATTACATGAAAACTCATCAAACCAGGATCATGGACAGCTTACAGGACAGTAAACAAATGCTTAGCCCAATGTTGACAATGGACTGTTCTAGTTTGTTCTAGATCTACAGAGTTGTAGATTGTTTCACTTACATCATTGAAAGACTATATCAGATATTGTTTTAGATTATTTACCAAGTTAAGCCTTTATGTTGCCCAGAAAATCTTACAAATAATCCTCACCAGACTAATGTGCTGTGTAAACATAAATGTAAAAAATATCCAGGTTTTACAACATCTGGTTACTTTTGTTAATAAAACAGTACCGGCGGACCCAGCCATAGCCTGCCTTAGTTTATTTCTATTGTAAAAGGAATATAAAAGGAAAACTTCAGCATGAGCATACTCTCTCAAATATTCTTGTAATATGGTTTAGCTGAAAACAGGTGAGTCCGATTCAAGCGTATATTGTTTAGTATAAAGATTATTGTAATACAATTAACTTTATAGCTTTAAATCAACTGAATGAAGCTGTCCAAATTATGTTAACTAAAAAAAAAGAGTGCATTAAGAATTTTTAAATCCACCCTTAAATAAGAGTGATACATTGAGTTGACGCCATTGCACTCAAACATCCCCAACAAAATAAAAACTCACAAACATTGAACTTGCTCCGTTTTCCTTTATGTTGAGTTTTAATGTAATCTTTGCACAATATTTAAAAATGATGTTCATCAATTTGTACTGTATTTTATAATTTCCTAGTATACTGTGTATAAACGCATCTTTAAAAAGTATTTTGTTTACCTTTTACTTGTTATTTTGTTCAACCAACATAGTTAATTGCCAACCCGTAAGGCCAATGAACGAATTTTCCTGAGGTAGTGGCTGTCGTCAATGACGTTTTTAAGGCTATAAGTAGCTAATTAACAAATTTAACCAAAATCCTTCGCAGGATTTGGAGGTATATATTACGGACAGACAAATAGCCTTAGCTCGTATTAGAGTATCTATACCAGTAAAGTATAGATAGGAGTAAAGTTTGCGCACAGTGATTTCAAAAACGGCTCCTATGATTTCCTCTAAACTGTTAATAATATCTCAGTCTCAGGCTAAAAACAATAACCATGCTAGCCACTGTTTTAGGAATTTCCCACCGTATTTTCCAGTAACCGTAGATGGTTCTTAAATCTTCATTTGATTAACAAATAGTACGTATTTCCGTCAAAAACATGAAATGCTGTTTTTTTGCACTTTTAAAAATTAAAGTTTCCACTTTTGATAAACACCACATCTGACGGATGAAATGTCAGACTGAAAAGACTGTGACATTTTACATCAGGTTACAAGTGTGGCGTTGACACACCTGAGAAAACCTATTTGTTTTTCTTAACATGTAAAAATATTTGTGCTGCCTTCTAATTGTTCCTGACAATAAAAAACAATGTGAAACAATCCATACCGATTGCATTCAGATAAACAATATGTGTTACAGATTAATATTTGCTCATACAGAAATGTAACATTTAAATTATTACAGATAATGTTTACAATGGCTTAATTTTTACTTATAAACATTACTTTTCAATACCTCGTCCAAATAAGGTTGAAAGCACTGTTTGTTACAGTTTATAATAATTAATTTTTTTTCTTTATTTGTTTATTATCATTTTTTCAACTTAAATATCTAATCTTCCCGCTCCCAATTTTTTACTTTGGCCTTCCACTTCTGTTATAATTATTAAAAACACTAAACTGCTCACTATTTTCTTACACTGCCCTGCATTTTTGGCGTTAATGATGTTTAAGGAACATTCTCCGGGTAATTGATTCAAGTATAGCAAAACAAGTTTTATATGATTTTTCATTCGTGGCAATACACGTTATGTGATAAAATATTATTGAATTTTACCAACCGAGTTAAGGTAAAAAGTGTAAAAATAATGAAAACTCTTATGAAATTCTCCCAAGAGAAGTGGTCCGTAATCTAGACTATAAATTCACATTGTCCACTACTGCATCTACTTTTTGGAATTGGAGTAGCATTGCATTACTATTTTAGTCAAATCCTGTTGGACATTTTTCATTTAATTTTAAACATCAAAGATAACTAATATCCAAATTGGTAATTTACTAAATCTAGATATATATTTTTAAATAAAAATAGTTTTTTGCTTCCAAAAATCTAAATGAATATGTTTGAAAATTACATGAGCAGAGACAATTTAATACGATCAGCAGATTCAGGACTTTATATTGAAATGTATTAAATTAATGTAGAGTTTTGTAATTGATATTGATGAGATCATTAAACCAACAAAAAAGTAATTCGTAATTTTTAGGAACACTTTAACTATAAATTACGGTCACGATAAAGTACTTTTGATGACAAATCTTTTATTGTATCTTTAAAGTGTTCAAGGAGTGGTTAAGCTAAACAATTCCATTTTGAGGAATCAAAAGATTTACTTTCCAATCGATTACCCTAAGCACCAACCTCAATGTCAATTGTTTCGTCTTTTATAAATATTTCACTAAATGTTAACGCTGTTATAAGAATTTTGGTAAATGAATTTACAGTAAATGTATTAGCATGGTGACACCTTTTATGGAGTATTAGATATCTTATATACCAAAATAACTTTTGCAAAACTTATGCCAGCTAGCCTGACTATACTACTAGACCGAATTACACGCGGATGGTACCAAATGAGAGATATTTTCCTGTAGATGTGCAGAATCCCTTTATAAATTAAAATTGGCTAAACATAAGCACAAAAAATTTATTTAAAATTATAAAAAAGTTAACATGGGTCTTATGGGTTGCCACGTTCGCGACGAAATAACAACAAAATATAAACAGAAAATCAAAACAAATGGAAGAAATTCCAATCATATGTTTCATTTACAGCGTGGGGTGAAAATAGAGAAGTTTGCACAATAGATACTTTTGGTCGAATTTTCGACCACGGGGCCAGCTCTTGTTAAATACTATTTTCAAAACTATTGTGCTAACGATTTTATTGGTAGTTTTCAGACAAATATTTATACTACGCCTATTGTGTAGGTGGTTTTAGGATACCTATAAAAAATGTAATAAAGACATTACATTCACTTTGTAGTCGATATAAAACTACCATATAAGTGCATTTTAAGATGGTGAACATAATTATTTTACTTTTCTCTTAGCAAATTTATTCAGTATAGCAATTTAAAAGTGCTATTGTATTTATATCTTAGTAACACCAGTCTTAGTAGATTCACCAGCTTAAAAGTGAAAGAGCTGGGTAAAAATAAACATAGTAAAAACTAATCCAACATGAATAAGTTATAAGAAATATCGATAACATTTCTTGTAAGTTACCTTTTTAGAATCTTTGGTAAACAAAGTGGGGTGAAACAACTGAAAAGTGTTTCCATGTTCCTCGTAAAGCTAAGGGGTTGCGTTGTTTTCTAAAGATCCTCAAAAGTCAACTGACTTGTACGAGAAGAGTTTGCTATACCCTTGCTGTTCTATATTATAAAAAGAATAGTCGTTGTAAATTTACAAAGTATGTAGCAATAATAAAAGCCAGAGGAAAATATATACAAAGATCTCATAGTTTGTATGCTCTCTTATTCTCAGGATGCTAGTTTCATATTGTTTGACCTTAAATGTGTAAACATTATACAGACAAGGTGTAAACGTATTATTGACGGGGTCAACTAAGTAATCACGAAAGGGCCGTTGAATGAAGGCCAGGGCACCGTTACACAGATTTATTGAGTAGTGAATTCACCAAGAGATTAACTACCTACCTCAGTACAACTACGTGTACAATACTATCGGGTTATTTATCTTAAACGCTGTTTTAAAAATAAAAATTGAGGATTACACTTCTTACTTATCAAGTACAAATTCATCACTTCGGGACGAACCAAATTATTAAAGGTAAAAAATGTGCTAAAAAGTATCGGTCAATGATCTGTAGTAATTAGTAATCAAGTTTTTTTTTTCGGAATCGCTTCAAATCAAATATTTATTTACAATAGCTTAGAAAACAAATTGTCGGTAAAAAAAGTAAACGATAGAATATAAAAAAATAAAATAGCCGCTGTACCCGTGACTTGCAACGGGGTCAGTATGCAAGAGAGACAATGTTGGTTCTTTGGAAATGCCTTAAAAATTGTTTAACACCCACCATTTAATTTAGCATTAACCATTTAATTTAATTATCCATTAATTCAGCACAAAATTGAACTGTATTACTTAGCTTGGTAATAGTACGATTTGTCAACTCAGACTGTGAACACTTATTTAGGACACATAGCTTACTACTTATAAAATATATTTTCAATATTGAATTTGTTTCAATCAACTGTGTGGAATTGTGAAAACAAGTGCATTTGACAGTCGTTAGTTATGTTTGTATACAAATTAAACATTATGAGTTATCTCTTTGTTGCCATGGATACCAATCAATATTTACTTTTAAAACTCTCGCCTTAGAACTTCGAAAGCCCACGGGGCGGAGTCCTACGTCATATCGAAGTGGGAATAGTTCTATATGTATTCTCGGAGCTGTAGCTTTATTATTGTCCTATTTAAGCCCAGCCAGTTAAATAGTTTTTGGGTTTAGCTCACACAAACACATATACAGACACCACCTCTTATTTATAATAGTATAGATGGATAGATATAACAGGAACCAAGTGATTAGGTAACGGTCCTAAAAAAAATAAAAACACAGATTCAAAGTAATGATGACTAAATGGAGAAATTATTGTTCAATTATACTTGTTCAACATATAGTATATTTCAAACAAGAGAGTGTCATTCCATATTTAGATCAGATTTTTCAGTTAGGAGTTCGACATTTATTGAGCAACTTTAAATATGGAAGAGAATGTTTGGTAAGTTATCTCACACTAGTGTTTTGAACGTTATTTTTTGCTACACTTCAAAGAGATATAATTTTTTTATCTGTCATTGAGAATAATTCAGTGTTACAGTTAATAACATTGCAAAACTAATAGAATATTTTATGTTAAGTTCAAATTTACATATTGATTGCGCAGTTTTGGTTGTTTCAAATTGAAACAGTTGATTTAACAACAATAGTTTGTCTGTTTAATTCGGACAGATCCAGAAAAGAACAAAACTATTTTTTTAAATGTAAACATTCTTTTTGCGTAGTAAGCAATGTAATTATCACAATTTAGGTGATAAACATATATGCCTAATGAAAACAGGGGATTTGACAGTAGTGTAGCGAAAAAAAAAACATGTTACACCATGAAACAATTAAATAATTGAATTAGTTGTTCTGTAGTTTTAAAATTAAAACAATTAACCAGCGAACAAATAATTTGTAGTGAATGTTGAATTTGGCCACTAATTGACGAGAATATTAAGTATTAGTTAGACGTCAGTTATTAGTGGGTGGTTAAAATCGATTAAAGCTGTTAACTGTGCACGAATGAAGGTGTTAGTGACTACATTAATAACTCATTCCAGCCAAGCTTGCCCAACAGCAGTAATATCTTTATCAAATTGGATATCTTACTTAGCATATGCAACAATGTTTTTGACTTAAACATGATTACTGTTAACCAAAGATTATTCTCTTCTAACAGTATGAGTAACATTAACTGAAAACAGATATCAGAAGTATACTTTTCCCAGTAATAATAACAGTCGAACGATTCAATTCAGTATTAACGTCACTTGCCACTCTGATGTCACTACTTATCACATTAAAGGATTATTGGCTGACAGGGGAGATGTCAGATGAGAGTAGGAGGGAGAAGGATTTTCCGTTTATTCATAATCCTCTTACTACATTTTCAACTTAAGCATTGTAAAGTTAACGTTAAAAAACAAAACCTCACTTAGACATTCTTAAACGTTTAAGCTACAAATTACCGTTTTGATTACTGCGTATGTGTCATTGTTAAAACAATGATTTAGATTGAGTATGATTTAATCATGATGATTTAAGTATGATTCGCTTGAGGTTGAATCACGTTAACAAATTATATTGTTTTTAAGGTGGCTAAATCATTTTCTAAAACTTTTGTTTACCTGGAATATTTTTCTCGGACGATATTCATCATACAGATTTTTACAAGTTATGTAAATAGTCTTTTATGTATAATTTGTCTGTTTAATTCTGGAGGCTAACCAAATTTAAATTCATTTTGAGCGTGTTAATTTGCCTTTCAATTTTCAATGTACACATCGAGGCATTTTATTGTACCAATGTGAACGTTTGCAGTTGAGTTCACCCTGCCACCTATAACCTAAAGATACAAAAGAAATTATACTATTTTTAATTCACAAAATATATATTGTTGGCTTTGTGTTTCTATCCATTGTAAAACTATGCAAAAATACTACGACGGTTATAAACATGGAAATTAGCTAAGAAATGCTAAAAGTTTGACCTCATTTGAATGACTAAATACATTTTATCGTATATTATTCAGCTTTATCGTCATCCATTCAAATCTAACAGGATAACATTGTCAATAAAAATATTGCAAATGTTAATCAACCTCAAAATATGTTTCTTAAAAAACGTAAATTAAACATTTTAATTCTCTTCTTCAGTAATATATCCATCCTTATTATGGTCATAAATTAATATCACATTTACATTTATTGAATATAAAAAACAGTAACAATTTAGCTTGGAGTTGTTGGAGTTAAAAGTATAATGTTATGAGAATCGGAGGTAGAACTTAAGTGACTCTTTTTTCCGTGTTTCTTTAGCTCAAAATAAAAGTAAAGACTTTTTTAGTTAATTATAAAATTATTCCTTGAGGGTAGGCTTAAATGCTAATTTTCTTCCCTCTGAGTAACAGCTGTTGGTGACAAACATCTTTCGACCAATCACAAGCCACTTTGTGATGACGTCATCAATCATGATTACCACATCTTGTTTCTTGTCTCATAAGTTTCCGCATATAGCAACTAGTTCTTTAATATTCCACTAAAGTATAAAACTCAACTGTTTGAAATCTCTAAATCCAAATGTACAAAAACCTTTTACATTAGAGGATGTTTTAGATGATGGTATCATAAATCATTTTTCTGATCAAATCGAATATTCGATAAAAATTTCAGTTCTTTTACTATTAAGTAAATTGGGTATCGAGCTGGTCTAGAGGTTAGAGCGCGGGACTTCAATCGCTGAGGTCCTGGGTTCAAATTCCACCATATGAGTTTTATCTAAGTGATAATGCCACAACCCCTTGCTCTAGCCTGAATTAATGTGAAAAATGGCCCCAGATTCAATAGCAATTTCAGTTCTTTTACTATTAAGTAAATAGGGTAGTGAGCTGGTCTAGAGGTTAGAGAGGTTAGGTCTAGCGACAAAATACTATTAAATAAATACATACTTTAAGAATGACAAATGGTTTAAATAGTAAGATTATACATTTTCTATGAATACAAATTCAAACCTACAAAGTTAAATATCTTATATTTTAAATCAATAAATGCTTATAAATAATTTACCTAATACTATTACATAGCAACAAGATCCTGAATAGACCACTTAGGGTTAATGCTGAAAATATTAAACTCCGCCTTCTTTAAGACATGATTATTAAATTTTTATTGCTGTATTGTAAAATGTAATCTTGCAAAACCGAACTCAGTAAAATTACTTCAACGAATTTCTTCGAATACTAAAGTATAAATTGTTTTGTATTTTTTGAATAAAACAAAGTTGATGAGTTACAGATTTAATGTAGAATATTGTAAAAATTAAGTATGCTACGCAAAAAAGATTAATTTAAAATTATTCTTTCTTTGGACTCGTTTTGCAACAAAAGTGGAAAGAATATTGTAAAGATTTATCAAACAATATTCAGGTTTTAACATCTGCCAACTTTGTCACGATTTAAAACATAAATTGTTGTTCCAACCTTAGTTAACAATATTTATTTTCTTTTCAGATTACTCAGAAAAGGTAATACTTCCTCATTATCAGAAACCGATATCTTCGTTTCAACTCAGTACATCTGTTATTTGTGTAACTAGTGTGCGAAGTGGCATTTTGCTGCACACAAGATAAATGTTTAAGCACGAGCCGCAGACAAGTGTGGAAAGTTTCTCGAGTGCAGCAAAGACACTTTGCATTCGTGTTACACATGATAGTTTTCCTATAGTTATTATAAAATATAGAAATAATTAGTCTTTCAAACATTAAACAACACGTTTTAGGTTAGGTTAAATCAAACCGTTGAACAAAATGGGAAACAACTGCACCAGCTGATCGTAGTCGTAGTATCTTTAAGTGTTGCCAACTTATTTAAAAGCGTACAAGAACTACGTGACTAATCAAATAACACTCTTTGTTTTTTGGTTGAAACACTGTAGTGCGGCAAAAGAGGGTAAATGCAGCAATTAGCTACTTTGCATGCTATAATCAGTACAAGAAAGCCCGCTTTGTCAGTTAACTGTAGGAAAAGCCATTTGTCTGTTATAGTATTTAACGTATAGTTTTTAATGTATCACTGAGTGTAATATAATATCACCGTCTAAAAAAAACGTAGAATATTTTAACAAATGATACTATATAACAAATTGTAAATACAATTGCCGTTTAGTCAATGAGTGATTATAGGCTATAAAATCAGTTGTTGCTGAAACTCGCACCTTATTTATCAGTTATATTTATTTATCTATTTCTAAAAAAAAAAACTTTTTGATGCACCGTACTATTTAGATTACACTAGGGAGAGTAAATTTACCTTTTCCACTCACGATAATGTAGCCGCATATTTGTGGTGTTGTGGCTTCTAGTTTGATTAAGCTAAATTTGCATACACAATGAACTTAACTGCATACGTTTAACTAAATTGAAGTAATTCATTGATTAATATATTAGCATCTAATTAATGGAAGGACAATAATTTTAGTTTGGAATATTTAAATTATTTTGCGCCTTTGCATTCTTCTGGTTGATATATTTTAATATTTATTGAGAACAATTGACGTAATACTATATTTTACAAGATACTATTACTTTTATTGTGCTAAAGCTTATGTTTTTGTGCTTCTATTTATAATTTTGTTGTGTATTGATTAAACTGTTTAGATTTGCTTATCATAAACAATCCCACTCAACGAAAAAAACATGATATTATCACCAGAATGGAAATTTGAGTTTCCTAATTAAGTTTAGGGTAGACGTTAGGACCACTTTGGTACTGAAAAAATAGAAAATGGTCCATTCTGCGGGATGGAGCTAGTCGATAAATATTTAACCAAGTTGAGAATTTGACGAATACCTGGAATATATTCACTAAATTGCTTATTAGTAAACTTGAATCAACAAATCAACAAAATCAACAATCTCAAATCAACAAATTGTGTGTAAGTTGAACATACATTCACAGATAAACAATTTTGATCGAATTCCTTATACATTTTTAAAATTATGAACAACCTGGTAAAATATTTCCTTGATTTGCTAAAGAATGATTGTTGAGTATTTTGCAATGCTTAACTTCTATTAGTTCGTCTATACGCTTATTTATCATAGAATATTGAGGAAAGTTAAAAGTATTTAGTTGAATTCGACTATAGTGGTAAGATCCAACTGCAATATATGTTGTCAAAGGTAAGCACATTGTAATTGAGTGGCAAGAATTTCAAGCTGGGAAAGGACTCTCGGAAACGGAAATGGGTTGAAATTGCTACTTATCCCAGGAATATGGTCTGGTTTGAATATTATTTGCCATATCAATTTTCTTAAAATATGCTTAAATGGTATATATTATACCATAGAGGTATGCATGGTTTTGTTTCCCAAGTGTGGCCTATTAAAAAGTTAATAGGGGGTCAATACTTCCGGCCAATCTTGCTTACTGTTATGTTTTACACTAACCTATAGTTTAATCTATAAGGCATATGCTGGTAAGTATTGGTTTTATTACTTGAAAATGTGTTGAGCTCAAATAAATATTCCTTTCGTTTGAACGCTCATAAATATTGTTCAGAAATAGTGAGCTAAGGAATTGAGTTGAATGCAACTCCGATTATTACTCTTGGTTAGAATGTTGAATTTCCTAATTGGAAATATTCTCTCACTGATCAATCAATGATTAGTTACAGTATGAGAGTATGAACACAAATAATAATAACATTAACACTAAAGTATCCTTTACCATGCAAAGGAAGGAAGGACACAAGGATGTAAGGGGTCTATCTCACCGACGACACGTGGAGTATATCAGCTGGGCCGTTGGTTATTCTCAACCAGCTGTTACATTTATCACTTTTCATGTTTCTTGGACCAAAGTTTTTCTATATTGTTTCTAACGATATCTTTGAGAGCACACTTTGAGTCTTATTGATTTCGTAAGAAAACATTATTGGAATATGTAAGCTAACAAACACATGCAGCAGGGGGTGTGTACAACCATAATAGTGAACTACTTTACATTATATTACAATTCAAAAAATAATCAAAAACATGTAGATTGTATATTTACCCTAATAATGCTGAATTTGATCAAACAGAATATTACTACTAATTTACAAAGTCACAGTATGTGTGGGGAATACGATTTAGAAAAGAAAACACGAAAATACAACGACATTGTAAGAAACTAGATACAATTTATGGTTCAGTTATATTAAATGTAACCTCTGTGAAACCTAAATTTTAACTAAATTTAACAGCTTGTTAGCATTATTTAATGTGGTCTAAAATAACGCCATTGTTTTTATAAGACCTAAGTATTTTCCGTTCCAAGAAACAACAACATTTAAGCTTTGATCATGAATAAGTCTTTTGAAAAGTATTTTTATTTAAATATGTTTACCACGTAATTTATTTTAACACACAGCTTTTATCCAAAATTTATAAAAATAAATCTAGTAAACCTTCTTTATTAATCCATGAATAACAATTGTGAGTCGAATACACTCTATGAAATGCCATATTATCAATCATGATTTACCCTTAGTGTCCATAGTATATCTTACGAACCGTAAGAATTATAATTACAAATCGTAAATTATTTACAGCGGATATGACCTTTTTTATATCACTATCTTTTTACCAGTTGAAAATGTAGGCTAGGCAAGCTGGTAATGCAAAAAGCAAATTTGGGTTGATATCAATCTGTATAATGGAAGAAGAAAAGAAGTAAAGGCTCTACTTTATTTGAAATGTTTGTAGATCAATGAATAAATTACATGTTGCTTAACGAATGAACCCAAATTTTTACTTATGTCTACTATAAAAGTCTCAAATGTGACCCCTTTCAATCCCACATAATATTATAGGCGATTTTTCAGTATTATCGGAAATATGTGATCGTATTTTTGTGTTAAATCATCTTTTAGATCGTTATATACTGTACTTTCCAAGCTTTATATGTTCCTGAGAGTCCAACATTAATTACCTGGTCCATAACTCATGTCTACAACACCCTACTTGTACGACGCTGGCCCAGCTTACATGGAAATTACAAATCCTTAATTTACAACCTTTGGAAAAACATAGCTTTTGTAGACAGGATATTGTTTCTAAAGTTTTTGGTAGTTAAACCGAAACAACGGCTTTCCAAAGGATCTATCCCCTAAAGCCACTTAGGACATAAATTATTAGTTGTTGTATGTAATTTATGATTAACTTTTGTCACACAATAAGAATTACTTTAGTCAAAGTGATATTATTAAAAACATGTATGATTCATCTTGTGAAAATCAAAACAGTTTTTAGGTACTGTACTTTTAATCTAAACGCAAAGTCAAAGGTGATTATTTTTTATGTTAAAAAGGGTTTAAAAATCAACGAAGCCTGTGTTCTCATTACTTTACAATAAAAGAGTTGTTTATTATTGAATCTTCAAATAATTGCTATAAGAAACTTAAATATTGTGATGGGAATTGGACGATCTGTTAAAATTCAACAGCTAGCTTACTAAATATACAAGTTTGCCATACAAAACAGTATGGATATAACAAAACTATTTATTTTTATAGAGGTTCATCAGTCATCTTCATGTCTTAGGATAATTTTAGTAGTGATTTGAGGGATTTCTTAATTCATACACTACAGTACTTATAAATAAGTCATCTCATGAGACTCTATGTGCCATTTTATGTCATGTGTTTTGAAACCGTATTCACTGATAACAGCACAATAGAACCCCCTTTCAATGAGTACATAGTTAAATAATCATACTTAAAAACCTGTAATATTGAAACTAGAACAATGCTATTTATTTATCACCATTATTTTTGTCTGCCTATCTGTTTGGAGAAAGTACAAGTACAGTTGGAGTGGATAAAGTTGGTCACTTTTGCAATATATGAACGTATATTTCAGCCGGCTGGTTGGCTATTCTCCACCGACTGTGAGTTTTTATTTATCACTTTTGTTGCTTTTGTGCTTTCTCCATCAAACCAAACCTTTCTGTTGACTTGTAACTGTTATCTTTTTACTTATGATATACTATGACCATCTCCAAAATGTTAAAAGGTAATTGATGGTTAATTAGTCTATATCTCTATCTATACAACATAGTAGCTTAGTCATTCCTAAAAATTCTACTTCGGTACAAATAATTATGGAAATAGCTTTATACCAGTCCAACAATAACACATAATCGATGTAAAGATGAAAACTTATGATTGATTCAGTAACCACTTAAATTAATAATATGATTCAAGCCTAAACAACAACTTGACCATGACATTGAGTATAAGAAAAATTTTATCAATGTTGGGGTCTCCAACGACGTGATCAATAAAATTATCGGTTATTTCAGCTCTACATTAGCTTTTTCGGATTTCTATCTTGCAGAAGGAGAAGG
Source organism: Macrosteles quadrilineatus (assembly GCF_028750875.1). Taxonomy (NCBI): domain Eukaryota; kingdom Metazoa; phylum Arthropoda; class Insecta; order Hemiptera; family Cicadellidae; genus Macrosteles; species Macrosteles quadrilineatus. The sequence continues at coordinate 73,729,961 of NW_026542601.1, forward strand.
ATAAACCACCGAAAAATAGGGAATAGCTTAATTTTGGAGACAATAATAGAGAAAAACTGAACTCTTGCTACGAGTATTTAAAACCTTCTTTAAAAGAAAACAACTTGAAGAATATTATTGATGAATAAAATAAACCAATACCAAAACACAAATTTTGTATCTGTTTGTGCTAAACAAAAATAATTGGTTGGTTAGAGAAACATTATAATTTATCCAAAGAGTAAGTTATCACTTTCAGATGTAATATTCAACGTATTGTAGGATTTAGAAAATTACTGTTAACATCCATTTAGTTTTATACTTTAATACTAGGCGGCCAATCAGTTTAAAAGCACACATTGGTACTACGCGGTGTACGGTCAATTTAGTAAACACTCCAAATAGTTGAAATGTAAATTTAGATTTCATGTAGGAAAATGATATAAAAAGAACTTGTGGATATTCACTGTCAGACTTTTATAAATGGCCAATCCATTAGCTAAAATGGAAATGGTTCATGGTCAAATAAATAACATACATGAAAGCGTCCAGTTCAAACATTTCACGACGTAAGAGGGGTTTTAATTATAAAACAAATTGCGTGCCGGGTCTTTTCATCATTTAAATCACAGATGATATATAGTTACAAATGGCATTTCACTACATGCATTTATCTACATTATCTTTATATTCATGTTATCTTTGTAAAAGCCGTACAAAGCTTGTATAGTTTGTAGTTGTAAAGCATGTAAGCTTTATACAAAATTTACACAATCTAGTCGAAGATTATAACTTCTTAGCTTGGATTGTGTGACTTTTTCATATAATCTTTACATAGCTGGACCTACTTTTTAAAATCAATTCAAGTAAAGCAGATATTAAAAATTAGTTTAAAGATGTAGAGTTTTAAAAGGAAAAGCTGTACAAAGCTTGTAAGTTTGTAGCTGTAAAGCATGTAAGCTTTATACAAAATTCACACAATCTAGTCGAAAATTATAACTTCTTAGCTTGGATTGTGCGACTTTTTCATATAACCTTTACATAGCTGGACCTACTGTTTAAAATGAATTCAAGTAATGCAGATATTAAAAATTAATTTTTACGATGTAGAGTTTTAAAAGGAAAACTGAACAATATTTGCCTAGAAAATTGTTTTACGCTGATCCAACAAGGTTTTGCGGAGATGTCTTGATTCATAAGTCTGATATTGCAACCTTTTTAATATAACAACGTTAGGAAGGAAGCGCTTGGTGGAAAATTAACTGTTTCCTTCCACAATCATCCAATTTAACCTTTCAAAAGAAAATGTTATCACTTTATTGTATTTATTTTTCTTATATATCATCTCTACATGATTGAATTCGTTTGGAAAATATATTGAATTTAACTTTTTAGGCAAAGATATGTCAAACATCTCATTATTATATTAAAAGTATGAAAAAGATTCCTCTTTAAAATAGCTTTAAATTTCATTATATGATTAACTATGGGGTTTTAACAAAACAGTAATTTTAAAAAGAGCCATTCGTACATTGTTTTGTTTTGTTTTGAGGGAAGATAAAAAACTCGTTGAGATCATGTACAGGCTTGGCAAAAATTTAAACCAAATTTTATCACAAATATTATTTTGATAGTACTTTTGTTTACTTTTTACTCATTCATTCTAGTATTTGCTTACATTATCGTGGGTAAATAACAAAGTTTGATGTATTTTATATCTATAAATATTAGATTTCACTGTTTTAAGTAATAATAAAAGTTATAACTATTAATTCATACGGAAGTACAGTAGGATTATTTTCTTAAAACTGCCTTATTTTCGGTCATACTTCCTTTTTACCCAAACTTGATCATTAACAAATCATTGCATCTATATATTAATAGGCAAGCATGTTTCTTTAAAACCTTTTTTCTCAGCTCGTGTGCATCGCAGGAAAAATCTATGCATACTATTAGAAAGATTTTTCCTGTAGATGTGCAGTATCCCTTCATAAACCAAAATAGACTCAAAAATAAGTACGAAAAATTATTTTGGAATTTCAATAAATTAACATGGGTCTAATGGGTTGTCATGATAGTGACAAAAAAATAACAAAATATATAAACAGAAAATCAAAACAAATTGAAGATATTCCAATCACATGTTTTATTTACAGCGTGGGGTGAAAATAGAGAAGTCTGTAATGCATATTTTTGTAGTATTTTTAAGTTTTCTAGTATTAATAATTATCTAATCCCATTATTTTAACCTCTCGTATTATGAAAGGCTATTTTGCTCATCACTATGCCAAGTGGTAGTTAACGTTTCGATCCCAAATACCTAAAGGCAATGTGTCTGGCACTGAAGTTAATTGTTTTACTGTCCTGTGCTTGTTACATCATCGATATTCTTGATGGCCAAAAACACAATTAACTATTTTCTGTATTTATGTTCAAGTACAGAGATATATATTACCGTAAAGTATTATGTTTTTACATCAGTCATTTTATAATCGAGAATAGGTTTAAACTGTTTAAAAGCTAAGAATGGTTGAAATTGAAATGTATTTACAATTTTAAACCAAATCATTGATTACATAAGATTTTGGAGTAAAATTCTATTTAGTAATAAATCAATTCCTAACAGTGCAATATAAGTATACAAACAACAGATGTAACGGTAAATCGTGTTTAGTTAAATGTATTATAATGTATTGTATATGCTATTGTTAAATATAGTGTGTTCTTCTTTTGTCACTTTAAAATTAACTATTATTTTATACTGAACACGTATTTTTATTATTATAAGTAAGTTGCTCTTAAAAAAAATCTCATTAAAGACAGTTTACAATCGTAGTTATGTGCAACAAATACAGTAGTTATTATTCCTAAAAGCAGTCATTTCGTTTAAGCCTGCTAAATGGTTTAATTCCACGTCTCTCAAACAGTAAGATTACATTTTGCAACCTACAAATACATATTTCATTACCAAATATATTCATTATAATTTTATTCTTATTTATAAATTTTTCACTTCATTCAATTATTTTGGTGATTTTCTTAAAGGTGAACTATATTGTTCAAAATGGGTATTTTTAAAACTTGTTACACAGTATTAAAAAAACACTAAGCAGCTGAGAAATCCCTGTGAGACTGTGATTGAATACAGATTAGTCCTACTCTTGACTCAACTCTTGATACAGATGAAAGATGTATTATCAAGCAATGTTTAGTAGGTAATAATATAAAGACATTTATATAGGTTTGGAACAAAATCATCCAATCTGCCAATCTGCAATAGAGGATACATTCTCTTTTCCAGCATTCTTTACAGATTGTGCCCATTTAAAAATCAAATTAATAAAAATAAATAGAGGGAAACACATATACTTTAGGAAATGGTTGTCTTGTGTTTTTAAACCTTAAGCATTTTTGCAGGAAATTTACATAACGATTAAATATGTGTTTATTGTGTCTGTTAACTAATCTTTAATCTTTTTTAATGTCATATGGATATACGCTGAATGTCCTAGTATGTTATAATAAATAACGTCAACCTTCAAAAGCCAGAATCTACAAAACTGTTTCAAAATTTTACTATAACAATTATAAATTAATCATACTAATTATTGAACTTCCAATGCCATTATTTAGTCACTTTGTAATTCCGAGAAAAATTACTGTCACTGAATTTATTGGTTATGGACAAATTTTGTTAGATTTATTTTGAAATACTATAAGTTATTAATAGTTTAAATGTACCTATGGTGAATATTATCTTGATGGAATCCACAATTGTGATGAGTAGCAGTTTGATCCACTTTTATATTTAATCCCAGTGATGACCATAGGGTTCCAATCAGCTACAGGTGATTGAGGTTATACAGTTTACATCACTAGAATTGAGAAACTTGCGAAACCATTGATGTCCCATTCCCATGTCACACATTTACAGAACATGTTTAATTCGTTTGGTGTAAAACGAGAAAAATAAAAACCTAACATACATGTGATGGTATTTTCATTTGTTCTAAATTGAATGTAACCTCAATACTAATTGTTTCTGTTTTATTTAGGTGGTGTATTTAATAACTCGTCAACATGTCTGACATTTTTGTTGCAAAATAAAACACAACTTTTTTACAATGGAGATGACAGTATAATCCCAACCATTGTGCCGGGCTGCGAAACGTGACACATTAATTCGTTTTCAAGACCTTTATTTTTGTTTTATCTACAGTAAACGGTTTCATTTAGCGTTTCATAAATACTTCAGCTAATTCAAACCCGGTGTACAAACAGTGATTACAAATACAAACTTTAAAATCAGTTTACGGACGAAGTAGTTACAACTATTCTTATAATTTTACTACACTTACAATATAATTTTTCTGAATGGAATTTCAAAAAGATGAAACATGCTTTTTACTGCAGAGTAAAATCAAAGAAAATATCGATCGTACAAAGTATTAAAATAAGTTTCGGTTAAAGTAGCTGAATAAATGTAGACTTTTAGTAACTTTTTAACTCGAACCTTATAAATTGAAAAGGATAATTAGTTCTTAAATAAAGGTTAAATAACTAATTGTAAAACCTTGCCCATAATATTATTCCATTAGAAAACATAAATCATATTTGTTTGCAATTCCTTTTATATAGTTTTCAAGGATAACGTAGTTATTGTAATGGCTATAAAAGTACATACATATTATTTTTTGTAGTAATCTTACTGTGTTTATCTTTGAAAACATTTTTTGTTGGTAAAATAAACATTCCCAAAAAAAATAATTTATCTTGACGCTAATCTGATATCTATAAAATCCTAATACTAAAATATACTTTACAGTTAAATGACATTATATCAATGCAATCTGGCCTTTCAGTACTATGCATTTAGTGAAAAGCATACTTTAGAGTCCTTCTGAGATTACTTTATCAATTCAAAAATATTGATTTTTCCAATAATTTAAATTCTACCATTATTGACCTTTTTAAAACAAAACCTTATTGATTTTGATTCTTGACTTGTTTACATTAATTTAAATTCTACCATTATTGACCTTTTAAAACAAAACCTTATTGATTTTGATTCTTGACTTTTCTACTAAAAGTCAATACACATTGTGCAATTTATAAACAAAAATATTTTTTCAAGAACACACATTGCACGTTGGCTTAAATCTTTATTACTGACTTCCATTATGACTTAAGTTGGAACCAAACCCTTCAAAATGAAATAAAAAACAACTAACACATAAATTGCTTAATACAACCAACCTTTACAGCGTTTAAGAGTTCCTAACATATGTGGAAAGCTCTAATCTGTAATTATTGTAAATAATAAAATTATTAATTGTTTTGTAATTGTATTGTTTATTGTAGTTTTGTATTGACCTGGCTAATGCAAACTGTATCCTATATATTAACAAATCCTAACTAGTAAACCTATTTATATTGAATAATTCCCTCATAAGATTAGTCAAAAAAAAATTTATTTCCCACCGTGAACTGTACATATATTTCTTTACATCAATTTGTTGAAGGGTATTGTAATACTTTACCATTTAATCCTAAATCGTGTGAAGTCAATCCTACTCACATACCCTTATATTTAACAATAAACTACATTCTTCACTGACCTCGGCAAACAATCCCAGGATGAATAACTGAATATTTGCATGTAAACTGTCTCAGCACAGTAAGCGACGATGTCAATTTTCTGTTTTACATAATCCATGAGTAACTCATACATATTGCCCTTTCTCAAAGACGCCATTGCTTCCAAACGACCTTAGCGATGCGAATATATTTTATATACATTTTTATAAAGAGGTATATATAACATATACTTATATAATAGCACTTATTTACATTTTATGAATTGTGATTTTCAATTATTTGACCTCCCGTCAACCTATATCGACCGAATTAGTTGAGGAAAAGTTAATTGCTGACTTTTAAAACTTTAGTAGCTCTTAGTGATAAATTAAAAAGTAGATATTTTTTCATTGTATTGAGAATTAGCCTCCTTATCATACTTAAATACCTTGAATTAAATAAATACCTGCATTCATATGAACTTTGATGTTGTTGATCATATAAATGCAGATACTAACACCGATTAATAGTAAATCTTTTTTTGTAAGCAGATTCATTTTAAGTAGTTGACAGGGACATAGTGTTGAGTATGGCAGGCAATAGCATATCCTTCGTTGTCAAGTTATTCAAGTAGTTTTATCTTCTAGGCCATTTTGCTTGGTATGTTGTCCAAAGTTTCAATAATTATGGGAATCTATGTTTTAGTACTAATTTGAATTGTGAAATGGAGTTAGGGCTTTGGTTGGATTACTTAAACTTAAAACTGTATCTCTATTTATGTATATTAATTCACTAGTAATAAGAGAATTCACACAAACAGAGTCCCTAAATATAATGCATTTAGTATAAAGGACATTTTGGCCCTATAGATAATTATTCTAAGTACAATTGAACCGCATTAGTAACTTATGTAAAACGACAAACACATCGATAGGCATGGTATAGAGTTGCCAAACCAGGTATGCAAAACTAAACTAAACTAAACTCTGCAGCATTATGCGATCCATTTCCAGTTCCGGGCATTCCTTTCCGCTTCAGTCAGAGTTAATATTTAGTTTAGTAGGAGTAGGCATGTTTGTGAACGTATCACTATCTATTTATTCACCAAATAAAAATGTGTATTGACCTGTTTGTAAAAGATAATAAGATAAATTAAATTCAGAAATAATTTTAATCATACAAATATATGTTATAGATTACCCCCTCAAAGTATTTTTTTTTTTATGTAAAATGCCTAGCAGATGTTGCATAAAATCCACTATTTTATGGGTGTGAAATTAGTCTTTTAATTTTTTTCTCACCGTTAACATTTAGTGTAAATTGTAGTTTGACTAAAGGAAACTGTAGAGTTTCTTAAAAAAAAAAAACTATATTTTGATAGAAAAGAGTCATTGCACACCAAAGGGGTTTTAAATGGCCCAATTCGACTACATCATAAAAGGTGTCGTTTTTTACTTTAGGCGAAATATTATTTCTACTCATATTACATAAATCATCTTTTCCCCAACGAAACCATTGACACACTCAATTGTACTCTTACAGGACGTCTACTTTTTTAAACCACATTTTTTACAGGACATACATTCACAGCTTTTATGTTTGTAATATTTTATATGAGTGCAGTAATGCTTGTAAATTGTGTAGTGGAAGTGGACTTTGCCGACCAGACAGACGGTCAAATGACTATTGTCTTTGTGCAAAAGAAAAATACAAGTTGTAAAATTGTAAGACATGCTGCAAATTAAAGCACTGTTTTCTATCTAACTATCTATCATTTAAAACTTGTGTTTATACTTTTTATCGCTTGTTTATCAACCAAAGCCTATTTAGTAGTTGTCATCAATGTGTATTGTACGTGTAAAACTTGAGTATCGGACATTCAACTACCGTCTTGGGAGTTGTAAATACTGTACAGCACTCCTAGAACTGTTAGTTGCCCCACAATGTCAATATTGTTTTCTCACAGCAAAATCTTTTTTCTCGATCTTTAGAATCTTTTTTTTATCTTAACACCCAAATAAAATTCAACATTCTAACTAATCAAATTCTAAAATTTAAGTTTCGTTCTCTCCATGAATAATGTAACTAGATGTATAACGTTTCCTATTACAATTAAGTGGATTAAAAATTTCAGTTTTGGAGTAGAATATTTGACTTTGTCAGTAGTATTTTTTTCAAGAATTTCAAGATTACTTATTTTGTTCTCATTGGATCAGGAGTAGCTTAAAAAGTATTTATAACTACTATAAGCACAGTATCATATAGTTTATATATTATATATTTCGTATAATATTCTATATCAATATTTTATTTTCTAGAGTGATTTTTAAAGTAACAGAACGGTGCAGGATCTTTAAAAAGATCTTTAAAAAGTAAAGGTTATTTAAAATACATAGTATGTTTCTATAGTATTATACTTTACTAGTGAAGTGTTCTTACAATTCAAACCTATCAAGTTTGCATGGATAATTGATGTTGGTGAGTTTTTTATGTGCTATTTACAGAGTAAGTTTTTGACTTTGATCTGTGCATGTGTGGAAGTTAACAGATTTCTGACGTGTGTGTCACACATGTGCTCAATACGTGTTAAAACACGTGAGTTTAACGTGTCATGTACTTGTTGAGCGTGGTTGTGATTTGTGACGTGTTTGTTATACACGTGACTTTGTGCATTATATGTTGAATATTGGCTGAACGACATTTTATCGCCATATTCTCAATGAACAGCTGTTTTGTGTAATATTCTTTGACCTTCTAATTAATTGTTTGTGTTCATGTGTACGATTTGTGCTAGTTTATTATAGACCGTAGATATGGAGTTTTTCATTGAAACTTGTATTCAGTTTAATTGTATCCTGTCGGTTTGTATAGATGAAGCTTTCATTGGCAAATATTGCTGGGTAAGCCTTCAACACCCCCCCCCTCATAAAAAAAACTGTAAATTTGGTTGGTAAACGTTTATGTTGAAAAAAATTTAGGAACAGGCAGTATGTATCATTTTTACAATTAAGAAGTATGGATTTCCATGGAGCTTAACTCATATTGATATTGTGAAAGTAGAACAATCCAAGGCAAACAAAAGTAATACTGCTAAGAATAATTGATTATCCGTCACTTTCCTGAATCAATTTTTATATGATGCTGTCACAACCAACTGTTTCTAATCGTCAATATTGATGTTGACAAAAAAGAGAGAGCTTTGTCAAACGACATCAAGAATTTTACATTAATTTATATACATAAAATTTTAGATCGATGACCCGTTACCATACGTTGCTAAATTAAATAGTCTACTTCAAACATGTTCCACAAATAAATGTCTTGATTGGCTGTCTCTGAATTTAGTGTTACATTCCCTTTATTTATGTGGTTTAAAACTAAATTATTATAATTAATAATTCCCTTATAAAAGTCATGCTTAGGCGCTCTTTGGTTTTCGTAAACTAAAAAAACTAAATGTTTTTAAGACTTAATGAGTCATTTAACAAAACTCTTTCTCAAAATCAATGTAAAGATATATAAATGAAATTTAAGTTGTAATTAGCAGGATCATTGTACCATAAGTCACAGATGGAAAACATTCTGAGTTTAATTACAACTATAAATCTTGTTAATGTGCTAGGCACTCGGATGTGTTCACAGGTTTCAAGAGCTAAAATATAAACGCGTTTTATTAAAATAAAAAATCAGTAAACGTAACAAGTGAATATTCAAAGATCTTATTTGATACTTAGTTTTGGGACAGGGGTATTTACCAGTAAATAAACATGTAGTTTATATGTATATAAAAAAAATTCTTTTTAATGTTATATATAAACTGTTTGACTACTGACTCATTCATTGCCCCCTTAAATATTCGGACTTAGATTTTTACGAATGTTTAATCTTTTCGTGCAAGTAAACTTAGCAATGTGCTTTTCATAGGAAGATGGACAGCACAATAGATGTCTCCTTAAAATAAGACTAATCGTTTTTTTTTTGTCTAATGATAAAACTAGAGCACTTCGTATCCAAACTTTGTATGGGCGAATATTTCAATTAGAAACTTTCCATACAACAAAGTGCAGCGTATATTTGACCAGTTGTTAACATTGCCCAACATGCCTATAGGTGGTGATTTATCATACATATTGCCCAGGAAGTCACAGAGGAAGATAAGTGCAGCATGTAAAGTGGTTTCTTATAACATCAGAAGCGCCAGATGTGTAAAAGTGGCACTTCCTGTACAATAATGTGCACCTTTTCAGACAATAAAACCAATACATTTATTGCTTCTACGATAAATGATGTTAAAATGCTAGTTTTGGACTTACCATCATAATTCAAGTTTTTATATGTGAACTCTTAAATTTTGGTCAAATGTAAGGTAATTCATTCATGTAAATAAGTAGCCTATGTTTGTTTGTCCCTTCCTGAACATAGGTATTTTTTACATCTCAGCTAGTTAATTATTCGACCAAATGCATTTCAATCAAACTTTTTTGGACTTATACATACATGACTTATTCTGAGTGATTTGTTTATTAGTAGCATAGACATTGAGTCTCTTTTAATGAACTTTTAAAAAAATTATTTTAATAACAATTTTTCGCACGAAAACACCACTCTATCTTGCAACCTTGCTAACTTCACCAAATTTGTAGGAATAACAGTAGATCATAAATTAACCTGGAAAACTCACATGACAGACGTAATCAAACAGTTAAATAAAGCATATTTTGTAACTCTCATTCTTTCTAGATCAGTTGATATTTCCACTCTTATGATGATATACTATGGATATGTTTATCCTATTCTCAATTACGGAATTATTTTTTGGGGAAATTCCAACAAAAAAAAAAATTTGTTAATTGCAAAAAATAATAATTAGAACAATTTATTCTATCAAAGCTAGGGGTTCTTGTAAAAATACATTTAAAAGCAATAATATTCTTACTTTTCCCAGTCTGTATATCTACAATTTATTAATTTTTATGAAACAAAATATTTCTAAATTTTCTGTTAATTCGGACAATCATAATCATAATACCCGACACAAAAGCTGCCTTTTATACCCTAAACACAAATCCTCAACTTTAGAATCTTCTCCCCACTACTCTGGTGTTAAGTTTTATAATAATCTGCCTGATTCAATTAAATCTGCAGCTTCCCTTAAGTCGTTTAAAAAGCAGTTGTTTAAGTTTTCATGTAATAAATGCTGTTATAAGTTAAAAGATTTTTTCCACTCACTCTTGTACATTAGTTTTAAGATATTTGTTTTTATCATGGTTATTGTATTGACGCTATATTGTGTACTAAATGAATAAAGGATAATTAGATTTGATTTGATTTATTAAATCATTTGACTTTGCATTAAATAAACACTTAGTGACATCCAAGATGACTACAAGTTAATATATAACTGTTTGACAAAATAATTTGAAAATTAAATAATTTGAAGATCACTACCATTTATGGGTGAGAAAGAATACATTTTTAAACAAAGAAGAACCATATGGTACATAATATTCTCAACCTAAAAATTTTCGGGTTGTTTTTTAATATACTCTACAACCAAAAATAACTAGCATTCTGAAAAGTTATGCTAAATACACCGAACCCAATACATGTGCCAAATTATGAAAGTAAATCGACTACTATTGATCTTATCACATACTATATTGATCACTTTACGTAATACTATAACAAAATCTGCTCTATTGTACACGATTTTACTGAATTTTCTGCTATATATTTATAGTGAATTATTATGTTGAGGTTACTTCTATCATGTCTTGTTCTTGAAATCTTGTTGTCTCCAGGTTCTTTACCACTTATGTAGTGACCAGTTATTTGTCACAAATACTTCTGTATTTTCCTGTAAAAGTTGTATATCCGTAAATAAATAAATCAATATCAATTTATATTCTTTAAGAAGCAATAAAACAAAATGAGTCCTTACTTTAATACAAGGTTTAATTTTGGAGGGTTACAAAAAGAGTGGAGAGAGCATCTCTTAGTCATTGCACAGTTATTGTTGCTTTTAACAGTCCATTAGTTCTCTTTAAAAGGTCTCCTCCCAACTCCACCCCAAGGGCTGCTTAGGGATATTTATGGGGCTCTTTGTATAGTCGGAGTTGTGTTGTTAGTTTACCTACGTTCTAAGAGGTGATAGCAACATTAGCTATACAGGAAGCCAACATTCGTACATCAGAAAATAATATTTAGGGAAAGCATGTATGGGGACTTCAACTATTTTTTAGATATTAAAAAATATGAGTTCCACTAATTCACAAACGGCCGCCTTTAATTGTCAATATGGCGGCTATTCAGTTTTTATGGAATGCTTTGCCTCTTATGATTGCTTAAGAAGTAAAATTCTAGTTTTTCTTGACATTTTCTTCAAAAGCTACTCTTCCAGGAGTTACAGCGTGTTAACACATGGGAAAAATTCTTAATAAAAGATCATTAAATACAGTGTTCCAATAGAGAGCTAGCCACCATATTTTAACAGCAGCCGTTTTCAAAGCTTAGCATCCATATTTGATAATTATTTTAAATGAGTTTTCTATTAAGTGTTCCATTATAGGGCGTTTTTATACAATAATTGCCGATATAATTGTAGTATGGGTAAACCGTTCTCGTATAAGCCTTGGCATAACAATATGAAATGACGGCACTACAGGATTTATTTATTAATTTGTTGACGAAAATAGGTAAATTGGTAAAGATAGTTTGGAGTTCAGACTGTCCACTACACGTCACAGATAACTTAGTTGTAAACTAGGGATCTGTAGTGGTAGGAGGCGATTGGACTTGTACTACAACTATACACAACCCTTTGCATAGCATTTGAGGGGAGGCGAATATCCAATGAGTGATGTTAAAACATCTTTTTATAGACGAGAACTGTATCCATAAGTTTAATTTGATTTACATTGTGTTTTTAGTATTTTTCATAAAAAAAACTTAAATGTATTTTCATCTGTGTCAATTTACATCTTTCAAATGAAAGGCTTATACGATCGTCATTAAGTAAAGGGTTTAGTTCGTACTGTTATCTCTTTTCAAAGTACATTAGATGTTAATTAATAGTTCAACTAGGCGAGGTTTTATTTCCAATCTAAAATTAAAAATTTAATTACCGTCGAATGTGTTACCTAAGAACTACACTGCTTTTACCGTGTGTTTATTAAAAATACAAATCCTTAGCTTACTCAGTATAAAATAGTACTATTCTTAAATATGTTATATATATATGTATGATTATGATATATATATATATATATGTATATACGGAAACTTACTCAATGTAATGAATATATGATCGTTCCCTCCAATTTTGGGTTTTAATTTATCATATTATGATAAAGATGCGTTATATAGACTTTTTGTTATACATACAGCCTATTTTCATTTTTTATCGAAAAAAAAAACTGGTACTATGAAACAACAATTGTTCGTTGTTTGTTAAATAGTTTATTTTTTGTTGCACATTGACATAACACTTCTAAGATTACCTAGCAAAATTCAATAATTTTTGTCTTCATTTCTCTTAATATGATTTTGTTAAATACTTTTAAACTCAAAACATTTGTGTCAGCTCCTAAAAGATTAAGTTTTATCCTTTTGATTATTGATGGTGAAAACTCAACATGTAACTTAAAAGAGCCATGTTTCTAAAATATCAAGTTGTACAAAAAATAGTACATAAAGTATCTATAAAATGTTCTATTATCGCAAAGCCAATTGTATAGACCTACACAGATATTTCAGACCAAATATACTCTTTAATTTCCAGTAACAAAACCTATTGTTTATTGGATTAAAAACTAGCACTGTAACATCTAGGCATGACGTTTCTATGTTTTTTGTTCTAAGTCATTGATACATTTCTTTATAATATGTAAACCACAAAATGTAAGGATCAGGAAAAGGTTTCCGCTAACTAAAAGTGTTATATTGGACTCTAGGGACTAAGTTTGGTGGGAAAATATGAAAGTTGAAGTAGTTTCTTACTTTAACGTGCAAATAAATTGAGTTATTGCCTTGAAGATTCCCACTATAATATTAAATCTTGAGTGCATTAATCGACCTCTCCCTTTAAATAATTCAAATGACAACACAAATTTAATGTAATATAGTAAAAATACAAATTATTGCATTGTAACTAATAATATTGTATTACAGCAATTATAGAAATGCAAGTGAATAAAAAAATATTTGCTTAATGTGTTGAAATAAACGTTTTGAAAGCTATGACAGTTAATAGAGATCTGTAATCATACAAAAATGTGGGTTTAAACCTTATCTTAAAAACTATACATTCGTTTTAAGCTAAACAAAAAAAAATTTTGTCTATATTTTTGCTTCTCCCAATGAAAAATAACTAACCTACGAAAGTACTTAGCAAAAACCAAATTATTACAGAAAAAGGGTTATTTATTTTAAAACTATTTCCATAGAAAGGTTTTTTGGTATTAATGAGTAAAGTGCTCAAATAATAAATATAGAAAAGCAAGCAACATATGAAACGTATGAGAGTATATTTCAGCCGCATAGTTGGCTAACCTCCACAACCAGTTCAATTTTTCACTTGATGTTTCTTTGTGTTCAAATGTATCCTACGTAGTAAAAACTAAAACTATTACTGATTGAATGAGCAAGTATGTGTTGTAGCTACAAAACATAAAAATCGTCTTAAATTAAGTATATTTTCCCTCTAACCCTGAAAGCTTGTTTAGTAGTAGTTATTTTACGTTAAATCTAAATTTGTCCACGAAATAATAATTTTAATTATTCTTGTAATATTATCATCCAACAATTCTGGTTGTAGCAAGTATTATTATTGTAAATGTAGATCAAATAACTATTTTTATAAACACAGATTATAACTACTTTTTAAAATATTATGTGAAACCATTTTACTATACAGTTGATACATTTATTTGCATGATAAAATCTTTTAGCTAGTTTTTAAACATACTATACATGCTTATCCATTAGAATTTAACATTAGGAATAATAACCATTTCGATTAGCCTGTCCTAATAGGTCTAAGAGTTATTCGTACTAATGATCTATTGCTGAAGGCAATTGTGAAATGATATGAAAAATGTATCTTTATTTGAGAGGCGAAGTTAAGATTTGCATGTCCTCTCTACCACTTAACGTCTTCCGTCTTGTCCATTCATGTGCTTTTAATGCTTTTGAATAGTTATTGTAATAGATTACATAAAATTATAATTGACAATACTGTATGCTACTCTTTCTTGCAAATAGCTTATGATGCCAATTTGACACGTTATTTTACTCTTTGACAAAATATCTACATTGAAGTTTATATATTTCATATCCTTATCTATTCATAGATTTATACATTTCAGTTAAAAGTATTAAAAAAGTTTAGAAAAAACTTTACTAGAGAAAGCCTTTTCCATAGGTTCTAAGATATTGCTGTTCTAAGAATTTAAGGTAAAGGTTCTACTCATCAATGCGGTCTAGCTTTTATGGTTCAGATGGATATTCATCAAGGTCATAAATTTGTACTAGTAAATCCCCTTTATATGTTTCCTATTCATGAGAATTACTTAAATTTATTGCTATCGTTATGGCATCTCTGTTATATAATAGTATATATATTTTTTATTTCTTATAAGCTGATTAACTGTTAGTTTTGATAGCTATTCATAAGATAAAATGTCATAGATATTTTATATAACAAGCTATAATTTGATTACATCACAGTTACTGTGTATACAAATGTTATGATTTATATTTGTATAATATAGTTTTAGATTTTTAATTGTTTTTTCCTAAAGACTTATATGCAGGAAATTTATAAAAGCAAAGGTGTATTACTTGGAAACCAAAAAAAGCATAAATATTTAACTTCAACAAAGTACAACCCTACTACGTTTATTTGATGTAATCGAAACAAAATTCCTGGAATCTGTTTTACAGTTTACTCAACCTTTACGAGTGTTTCCACTCAAAGCTTCTTCCGAGGTTGTATTACACAAAATTTTGTATTTAATATTTTAATATTGTCATATGGCTTTAAATGCAAATAATATTAGTCCAGTAATATTTTACTAAGGCCTTTTTGCTATTTGTTAATTAATTGTAAAGTAAAATACATATTTACAATTTTATTGGTCGTTTATATGTAAACATAATCTACGTGAAAACCTTCATATAGAATATTTGCTCAGAACAAAAATATACTCTTATAAATATTCTTATAAATATTTTTTTGTAAGCAGGTCTTCTAACTTTTTCGTATGTCTACATTTTCATGCAATGATTTTATTTAAGTCAAACTTTGAACCTGATTGACATCTTGTACCAAACTCAAATTATAAAACAATATCTATTACTATGAAGCACATTAACAAACACATATCAAACCCACTATGTTAAGGACACAACACTTAAAACATTTTGTAGGGAAGAAATACAAGTTCAGACGCTTTATAATTGTTATTATTATTATTTTTCTCTGCTTTGTGAATTTTGAGATTGCGTGCATGCATGGGCGTTCCACAGTGTGTGAGAGGCAGAGGGTATGTTCGTTCGGTCAAACCAAACGACTAAAGTTTCTGGTTTTTTTCTTCTTCTATTTTTCAGTCAGATCAGCTCGGCCGGTCTACTGTGGAAACAAACAAACAGTTCAAACATGGTCTACAAACCATGAAAAACAAAGAGGACTAAATATGAGCAATCCAAAAAGAATTCCGTGGATTATAAAGCAATATTTATGTCACTACATTTTAGATTTTTTTGTGTGCTGCCAACTACTTTGTTTTAAGTTAAAGTGCCTGCCACAAACCGCCGTAGAAATATAGTATATTAAGAAAACTTTGTTCAAAAAAAAGAAAAAAATTTAAACTATTTGTTTGTTAGCCTTATATTGTATCAATTGGACCTCACCGACAAGTTTTTTAAACTTGGTGAGGCCAAGCTGTTGTAATTTTCATAATAAATATATGTGTATTTTTATTTGTATTTGTATTAATAATTCGATCTTTTCTAGACACAAAACTCTTTTTTGATAAAATCATTATGTTTTACAATTCTGTGAATTCTCTCCCAAATGACCTCCGGAAGAAAAAGGAATGTCGTAAAGTGTTCTGTAATATTCGGTATAATTATAACTTTGTTATAATAATGCTTTCTTTCATCTAAAAATAAATACAGATGGCATTGATTTTTTACTTGTTTTTATGTTTTAAAACAACATGTGATTTTAACAATTAACTATTAGTAATTTTGTTAGTTGAAAACAAAACATCAAGAAATGAAGATCCCTCTCTCTCTTTTGTATTGTTAATTTCTTTTGTAGCTCTGTAAAATTTCTCAAAGTTTATTTGTTAATATTAAAACTATTTGTCAATTGTATCTTCAAGTGTTGGTAATTTGTATTGTAAAGAATCAAACTCCGCTTATGCAACAAATACAGTCCACTCCACACGCTACCGAAATTCTACATAAAGTTTAGAGTCAGCTAAGAGATATTTCAATTTGAAAAATTGTTTTTTATTGTGTTAACGTTTTTATTTTTATTTTAGAGAAAATAATGCTGTATGTTGATTTTTTTATTGTATGTGGCGCTTGTCAATGTGTTCCAAACTACAATACACATTTAATTTCGTTTAATTTATAAAGTTATTTTAAATCTAATGATATTTATCATGCTAATGCAATTCAAACTTTTTTTTAAGAATCAGTTCTGGTTTTGCCATTACACAAAACAGTATATTAACTCATTGTCATTGTTGGTGATAATTCCAGATTTCGTAAGTATGTACATTTTTAAATGTGGAAACAGACATCCCTATATTTGTAAATATTTTTATAAATTTCCAGTATACACACATCTTTATGCTGTGTGGGTTTTTTATTATTATCTTAATCTGAATAATATCGAGATTGTTATGGAAAGACTTTTTAATTCCAGAAAGGTCTATAGTTATTTATTTGCCCATTAAATAGTATTTAGAAGTAGGCTAAATAAAAACTATTTGTATTTAAGTTTATTGAAAGAATAAACATTTGAATCCACTGTTTTTACCAAACAATATTTTTTATTTTATTATATAATAATTTTGGGTACATGAAAAACTACCTTAAAAGTTCTCAGGACCATTCTATAAATCATAATGCAATCAAAATGCAAATCTAGAATGGTAGATTCTCTAAAATGTTTTAGTTCTTTGAGATATATGACTCTTAATGTTTATAACAGCAAGGTCAATAAGGCCAGAACCACTTGAATGCTTCAGTTGGATAAATGGTTGTAAAGTAGTGTCTAGATAGTGACTGATACAATCCATTGTTGTGGCTGGGTGACTAATGGACTGGATTTGTTGGAGCATGAACCTTGCTCTATGTTTAATTAAATGCAGAACTGCTTTGTAAAGTCAAAAAAGGAAACGTTTGCAAATGAAAGACAAAGAATTTGAAAGTAAATAGAGTCAATAAATGTACACAATCAGACATATAGTAGCAGGTAAATATTACGTTTGCATTAAAATTGCAAGTGTTTCTGTAATACTGACCAAATGCTTTTCAGCTGATCGACAATGAATAAAATAAAACAGGGATACCAACATTTAAGCTTGTTTTGTCACTAAACAGTGTCACACAGTACTTGTAATTTGGGTTGCGCAAAAAAATTTCAAAAATTAAAATAACATTTAAGTCCAAAAGATTTAACAAAACAAAATACAGAGAACAAAAGATTTTGCTTTGCTGGCAGGTTTTGCAGGGCCAATTTGCATTGCTAAAGGCATAGCTAAAAGCTTCCCTTGCTACATTGACTCTAAAATATGCCATGTAGTGTCAAACAAATCATTTTAACTTAAATATACTTTTCACTTTGCCTTACTTACATATTTTAAATTGACATTGTAAATTGTCCTTTTTATTTTTCCAAGGAATCGGTGTCGAATATAACTTTCATAAAAATTATGTTTAATATTGTTAAACAGAAAACTGCTTTAGCATATTTCCTAAAGCACTTGAAAAATAATTGTTTTAAGCTACCAAAGGTCTAGTTTTATCTTTGATGATTAATACAAATTGTAGCTTGTATGTTTTTACCACTATTCAAGTTAATTTTGTTTAGCGTTATTCTACTGCAGAATCACGTAAAATAACAAATCACGTTTTTAGCAGTTACAGGAGAATGTACACATAATAATAAGCATTGTTCACTAAGACCACTTTCATATAATTAAATTTCTTAAAATGGTTTCTTGATTCTGATATTACTCTGTGGCAAATCTGGAATAAACCTTTAAAAACAATTCTCATGGTATATTGTATCTTTTATTCACTTAAAAGAGATGACAGATAATATTATTAGTGTATTTTCATAAGTTATAACTAGTTTTTAAGAACAACAGATACAACTTCGCCAACGACAAAGTTTGCTGAATGTTGTTTCAGCTTTCATAGATAACCAGATAGTAGAGCTCAAATATAAACTACACAATCAACTGTGATTATCAGTCATTTGAATTGAACCGTAAAGAAGCTACTAATGTTGTTAGAAATTTGTTTTCATTAGAAAAGCAGAAAAATTAATTATATTCACTCTTATTTACCTAATGGCACTGATCTGTTCTAGTGGTAGAGCACGGGAAATCAGAATGTATTATTTGATCTTAGTGATAAGGACTCAACCCCTTGTTCTAGCCTGAAGTAATATGAAAACTTGTTTAATTTATAACTAAACATATTTTTCATAACATGTTGGTGCAGACCTTGTATGGTTTTTGTACGTAGTTTATAATATGCATGTATCCATTATCGTTCAATAAATTAATTGATTGGTTGATTGGTTGATAGATTTACCGTGGACTAAAGCATTAGATGATGTAAAAAGTCCATTCATCACTATAAAGAATTATCTTCACTATTATATTTGTACTATATTTGTACATTCATCTTTATGGTCATCGATGACTACAGTTTTTATCTAGACTCTCAAAGGCAGTTAGCCCTGTAATCGGTGTTTTAGACAGTACCTTGAAACCTCAACGTTTAAAGAGCCATTCTTTTATAAAATCGATTTATAAATTCTACAAAGACCATGCATTACAGATAAAAGTGATTACTTCAATACGTTATCAGTTCAATGACATAAATCACTGCGGAAGCAAGTTCAATTTCCGGTGTCGGTCAACCGTTTCCGTTTCCACCTTGTACGCCGCTCATTTTATACACCGCTTTAATCTGGTTTATAACAAAATTACTCAACAAAAGTTTATCACGTGAAAGATTCCTTTTACCTTTATCCATCCAAATTCTCAATCAATAGCAGTGAAAATATCGTACGAATTTTGAATCCATAGCAGTGAAAGTATGTTTAACTCCATGGAACGGTTAATGCAATTTATCAATTTTGAGAAACGCCTGGGGAAGATAAAGCTGGTGCAGAAAATTAATTGTTTCTTTCAGCGTCTAACTTGATATCAGCGCCAGAAGTCATACCAAAGTTCAACGAGCGATTTATTATCTCTTTATATTTATTGAGAAATATGGCTTCAAGTAATTTAATCTAAACCTTCTATCTGTAATTTTATACCCTCTTATGTGACGTTTACCAAAAGCATCTGTAAAATATTTTATAAAACGTCTTCTTTTGTAGGAAAACACATCTACGATTACTATAGTTTAATATTAAAACTATATAAATAAATATTGAAAACTTTCTGTGAAAATACGTATCATAGGAAAGATAAAATTACGCATCATAGTAAAAGGTTAAACAATTAAAATCCTCTTTTATTAACGATTTATAAAGTTCTTGTATAAATGTGTTGGATGAGTTAAAAATTGATAAAAATACATTTTATTTGTGTTTAAGGTATATGGTGTTAGAAGGTTTCTAAATCAAAACTATATGTGTGCAATAAATGTCAATAGTATTTACTTGACATAGTATTACTTATCATGAAAAAAATATCTATACATGTTTAATCTTTGTGCGACTTATTGTAGAGAAATGTAAAATAGTCACTGTAGCAAAAATATAAACTAACAAACAATAGTGTTTAAAGGATTGAATTTGTTTTTATGATTGTAATACTAATTACTCGTTTGCTACCTAAAATAAAAATTATAACATTTCATAAAATCAAAGATTGAAATCAACAAGATAAAAAGGGTTAGAAGCTCCTACAACGAGACCCACCAATGTCCGGGAGTGGAAGCAGTGACCAGCTGTTTGTGCTTTGAACCATGCGCTTAATAACTCGGTTGGGTAAAAGTGTGATTTTACTGCAATTATGCAGGTGTGCAATTACTATTTGCTTTTGTTGCCTTATTGAATGGAGTGTTTTGAGTTAAATACAAACATGGTATTTGTTTCTTTGTATGTAATTGTTTGTTTTTTACACTAAATAAAAATTGTTTGTTTATTATTAGTTTACGCTTTAAAAAAATGTTATTGATACAACAAAAATGTTACGTTCACTTCGATATGTAAAGGGGTTCTAACCATAATTACATAAAATAAGTTATGAATTTAAGAGCGTGAAAGAAGCAAAAAACTGTACAATTGAATAGGCTTAATTTTGATTTACTGTTAATATTTTATTTTACAAATGGAAGCATAAATTCCTTGGTGCTTTAGCTTGTTGTAAGAAAAAAACAAATAGTAGACGATTGTAACTTAAATGTCGAAATATCATCTCACATGTGTAGCTTAAAACTAGCGGGGTTAAATATATACTTAACTCAATCCAGACAGGTTCTAAATTGCAACAAACCACTGAGTTAAACAAAATATATAAATAGATATGCAGGTTAAGGATGTGGTGTTGAATAGCACTTTAGATTCAATCTACTAAATTGGCTATGCAAAACATTTATTGACCAATGTCAAAGCATTTGTGGAAATTTTGAGAACCGTTTCTAATTATATACCTTAGCCATTTGGTCATGTATGTTTTGTTTATTTTGCTAAAAAAAATATTAACAACAGTTATTAATATACCTTATGAGTTATTATGAAGAATTACTTTATAATCTCAGGAATTCATTATTAATTTATTTCAAATTATATCAATAAGAAGCCTACAGCGCTTTCTAAAATAAAAATTTCAAGACGTAGTTCCAAACCAAGGTTAAGTGGAGATAGTTATGAACGGGAACATTTTCTTCCCATAAAATTTGTATTGTGTTTTTACGAATGGGGTACGGCTGATCTAGTAAATGGAGTAATATTATGTCCTAGGATCCGGTTTAAAACTCTAAAAACCACATTTGAAAAAGGGATAAAATTTGAAGCCTCTTCATTTACAAAAGAAAACATACGTCATTAAATGAAGAAATCTTTGTCTCTGCATTCAAAGAATCCTTTCTCAAAAACCGCTCCTCAGTCAAAGTATGCACTTATGATGAAGAGGGTCCTTTGTAATCTTTTAAGTGCCGTAAACAGTTAAAATAATTCCAGTTCAAACAATATCCAACGGAAACAACTATTTTTCTCACTTTTTACTATCCAATCTTTCAAATATTTCAAATAAAACAAATCTCTCATGGTCAATCTAGTACCTAGGCGAAACATAATCTTATCAAAACAATCTTAAACATGCTTTTCAATAGTTTGACCATTGATGGGCTATAGCATATCTTTGTCGGTGCTAAATTTATAAAGTCAAACAGAAAACCCACATATTTAGTACTTCACCATTATTTATTCCAGTAATGTTATCCTTAGTTTTTTTTTTTTTTTTTTTTTTTTTTTTTTTTAAATCAGCTTTATGTGAAGATCATTCAGATTTTTATTAGAAAAAGTAACTTACATTAGTGCCTTTGTTATACAAACACATCTGACGGGAGAAAGACACTTGGGACAAACGTAATGGAACGTTGAAAGCAACAATAAAATGTGCAACAACTAAGCGAGGCTGTCTGCTCCTGGATATTTACTTCCAGACTATGCGAGTAAACCAGCATTTTTATGCTTATTTTAAAGTTTTAAGGAATAAAACATAATACTAATACAGTCAATCATATTTTTGACAATGTAATGAACATTGAAACTGAATTTTGTATTCGTTATTTTTTAACTACTGCATGTATTATAATAAATTTCAAACACTTATAATTTACAAGTTATTAAAACAAATGACAAACAATTATCCAATTTTATTCACCTTTACACATTGCAATGTCAAGAATGAAGTTAATTACATATTCTTATGTAATCTGTAAAATTTACAAGTTGGACTCAACTATATTTATAAATCGTATTAATAACAATACAGGACGTATCTTTGTGTCAGCTTCTTTTATAACCTTTAATTGTAATTTGAAGAATAATCCTTTGACCATATTATGCTTTAAAAATTAAAACAATTTAAAAATAGAGGAGTTTGTCATAGTGTTAAAAGTTTATCCTAAATAAGGTTTATGATTGAGTAATCAAATAGTTATTGGATTATATCCCGTGGCATTTGTTCATAATTAACAAACTGACAAGTTGGTGGTTTAGATTAAAATATCATAATGCCTCCAGCTTAATTATAATTAAAAGCTGAATGAAATAATGAGCGACATATTGTGGCTTGTGATAAATAGATGTCATTAGATTAGTGCTTGAGGTAAGTATTAATCACGTTAATTTCACGGGGATGAATTTTGTTTATTTAGCGGATTCAGTATTTACTTTTTTGTTGATAAAAGATATGATAAACTCTACTCTACCTGTAACAAAAGGAACAACAAACAGATGTTAAATAACATTAGCAAAACTTTATCCGTTTTTGTTATTCTATATTCTATGTGAATTATTCACATTTTTTACTTAACACGAGCGTTGTTAGTAACAAAAAATTTAAGATAAATTGACACACAAATGTATTTGTTCTTTTCAAAACTAATGTAATACTTTAATACTTTTCATAGAAATGGCGACCATACAAAGTAGGTATTTTAAGCCAAGTATGAATGGAGATGAGTGTAGGATGAGTGGCGCGGTATTTTAGTCTCGTTAGTGACTAAGGCCGACATATTCCTTAGACACAGCTGTTAATTAATGGCCCATACAGCTAATGGCAACTAAAGATCTTAAGTTCATAGTGAAATCCGAACTACATTTTTGCCTTGGTATTAACGAATTGGTATAATTATTAGGATAGCACTGTGGATAGTCGTAGTACTCAGTATTGCGGACGGTATTCCACACCAGGTAGTATTGCATTGACAGCGCATGCCTATAAATATCCACAAATCGTGACCTCCTAGTAGCTGAATTACAGAATGAAAAGTCAGTCAACTAATTTTTCACGTGTATTAATTTTGAAAAATATTTTAGTCTTGATAATAAAACACAAAAGGTAACATTATAATTTTTAATGTTTGACGGTTTGGTAGTAGGAAATGAATTCTATATGTTACATACCGGTAAAATAACACTTAACTCATGAATCTCATCAAGTTAACTTCACTTTGTTATATAACACTGTGAACGTAAAACAACGAGCTTTGGCTTTGCTGATGTGAGCTGATATCGTGCCCAGGTTGCGAATGCTGCGATGGATGTATTGTTTTGCGTTTCGGGTGACAGTTTGATAAATTATCATTTGTGCATTATCATATAAAGTGAGCTGGTCTACGTTAAAACATCAATGTGAATATTCCTCGTTAAAGATTTGGAGGTTAAGTTAGGTTAGTTTAGGTTGGGTTATGTTAGGTTAGGTTAAGTTAGCTTAGATTAGGTTACGTTAGGTTAGGTTAGATTAGGTTAGGTTAGGTTAGGTTAGGTTAGGGTAGATTAAGTTAGGTTCGGTTAGTTTAGATTAGGTTACGTTAGGTTAGGTTGTTATTCGTTTTCGTTACATTGTACATATTCTAATAAATACATTTAAAATAATAGGAAAACTGAATAATATGACAAAATCACAACACATTTAAGTATGTGTATAGAGTTATAACTTTAACTATGTTGAGTAAGTAGGTGTCACAAGGCTTATATACTAGGTGTACAATGCAGTTGTCTGCTTGCAATAATGAGCGAAGCTAACATGTTAATCCGATACTTTTCAAAAGTTAAGGATACATTTGGTCAACGTAAATGGGATTTATACTTGCAGTATCATAAGTCAATGCTAAATCTAGTTAACGTAAATGATACGACTGCTTTCAGTATCCAAAGTCAGTGCTTCATCTGTTTCTCGTAAATGATATCTCTTGCTGTATCTAAACTTAATGGTACATCTGCTCCACAGAAGTGAGAAATTTATTTGCAGTATCTAAAGGCAATGGTATATGTGGTTTACTTATATAGAATGTCTACTTGCAGTATCGAAAGTCAACGGTACGTCTGTTTCACTTAGATGGAGTGTCTATGTGTAGTATCCAAAATCCAAAATGGTCTATTTGATTCCCATAAATGGGTTACTAAGACTGTGCTAAATTTCATGCGAATCTCTTTAGCCGTTCAGGAGTATGTGAAAAACAAAAGCATGAGTGTAGTATGAGAGCTTCGCTCAATTAATTAAACAGTGTCCCACAATTTATCAAAATTTCGATTCATTCAAGTATGCATAAAAGAGAAAGTTGACACTTATATAAGCTATCAATATCAAGGAAAAAGCTTTTGCTAAGGATTAATAACAAGGATTACAACTTTCTTATCGTTTATTTATGCCCCAGTTTTGGAAACTTTTCATTATTATCCTATTCCATTAAACAAATAGATTGGTTTAGACCTTTAACAGTAACTTTATTTAATTTTCGAAAATGATTGTGTTTGATTTTTTTTTCACAAAAAATAGTTATAGGCTACATCAATGTTAATTTATATGCAAATCATTATAAAGTAATAATGGCACTAATTTTAGCTACAGTATTGTGTTTAATAAGTTTCAAAATTCGTAACACCTATAACAATGAACAAAATATTTACAATGCAAAAACTCTACGTAAAGAGATGATGTTATATATTTAAACCTGGCCATTTAAAACGTTATTAAACGTTCCCATTTTGTATAACCTATATTTAAAAGGAATTTAAAATATTAAATTTATGCTAAGTAAAAAATTAGGACATGCTACACAGTTTAACTGGAAAATAGAAAAGTGAACGTTAAAGCAGATCCATTCTAAAGACATTGCTCTTTACAGGGATGCAAGATATATGCGTTACTCGAGGATTATGTAAAACAGAAAATTGACATCGTCGCTTACTGAGCTGAGACAGTTTACATGCAAATATTCATCCTGGGGTTGCCTGTCGAGGTCAGCTTTGAATTTAATCAAAAAGGGTTCGAAAATTAACATTTATAATTATTCAAATGAACATTATGTTAATATTTTTCGAGCTTTTGTGTTGTTATACCATAAAATAAAACTCATCAGTTCAACATCAAATTCAATTTCAAATATATTTGCAATACAACAGCTTGGCCTCGCCAAGTTTACAAAGTTTGTCGGTGACGTCCAATTAATTAATAAGAGTAACAACCAAATTTTACAGATTTCCCCCCTTAAAAAATGTTATCTAAATTCGGTTCCAATGCGGTTTGTTGCAGGTACTTAAGTTAAAAAATATACAATGACGTTTTTATGTTTAAAATTGATATGAAGAAAGCATCCGGCCCGAAAGATTTTAATATGAATTTAGTATGTTATAGCCCTAATTTAGTATGTTATTTCGAACAAGATGGCATAATTACTGTACAAATTACTGTTCAAAAGTTATTGCAGCTTTTGTGATTTTCTTTATAAAATATCATAGTTACTCTCATCACTTACCCATGATAAAGGTTGTTGAGTTGACAACCTAATGGGAGAAATAGTGCGTCAGATTGCTGTTACAGTTTATCATACTTTAAACAACTTTAAAAAGGCTGACGAGATTTTCTTTATTCACAACTTAGTTTGAGCAAAAAAAAAATGATGATCATGGAATCAATACATAATTTTCTTGCCTCAACGATTTTCTCCCTCTAATTTAATATAAGGTAAAATAAAATAGAACACAAGGTTAGAAAAGCCCACGTTAACTATTTTACTAATTACACCTAAAAACCTTCTCAGTTTTATAACATAAAATGTCTTTAAAACATTTATTAGAATTGCAACTGTGTTAATCTACTACAGGAGTGTAAAGGATGTGCTTATATATAATCATAATCTTCTTGTGAAGTAGCGGTTGGATTCCAACCTACAGAGAAAGGAATTACTCATATTCAGGTAATTTAAAACATCTTAAGGAATTCGCATAACTTCAGATGTTGTATACAAAATAGTTCTTGACTTTTCACCACACTATGAGGTTTTTAGCTGTTTTACATACGTTAATAGAGGTGGCTGAAAGTTACAGTTTGCTGGCCATGCCAGCTGTCATCGTTATTTGGGGACCGAACAGGTTTTTACATCCTTAGGGCCGCAAAATCAGCTGCCCGCTTACTTATTTAAAACATGAATGCATATTAAATACACAATCAGTATCCGTAGCATTGCAATAGAATTGTTTTATTGTCACCGTTGCCTAGCAACAGTTTATATTAATTTTTGCTAATTCCTCAAATTATTTCTTCACATAACCTTAAAGTTGTAGTTGTGTTGACTATCAGTGTACATTATTATAGTGGTGAATAGTGGTAATAGGGTATAGTGTGGTGAAAAATAGCGTTCGTACCACGGACCGAAATGGTTTTCGGCCCTAGGTACGAAACATACTATTGTCGGAATATTTTACTTCTGAACCAGTGTATACTTAGGGAATGTAAAATCTCGTGTTGTATAAGCTTTAGTCAATATAACTATATAACCTTTCTAAATAACAAACTTTCAGTAAAACGCTATTAGACAGCACATACTACATTTTACTGCATTAGTTAATATAGTTCCCCTACACACAATATTAACAACAATAATTTTTTAATTTATAAATAAAAAAACTTAGAGCATAAAACATCCATAAAATTGTGGCTAACCTTACCGGGAAGATAACGTTTTATCAGAATTTATAATGCGGGTATTGAAAATGAATCGCTATATTATATATTTTCCTCTGAACCAAACCCTTAAACAACCTGTGGTTACAACTATAAATTTATAATATATCATAAATTGTATAGTGCTGTCTGTAAATAACTAGCACAATAAATACAAGATGATTATATTGTATGCCACTTAATTTACCCTTTAAATCCATTTGGAGAAACTGGCATTCAACAATTGATTGCAGCTTTTATTATGTAAAACAACAAACACTTCAAATAATCAAATTGAAACAAGTATATAAAATGTTTTTTCTCGGTTCACCCATTATTTACTTACTAAGGTTAGCCATTATGAATGGTTTACTCCAATTGTACGTTCAATGTCTAGATGGAAACGTTTTATATTTAAATGTAAAGTATTAATTACATTTATACAAATAGTTTTACCTTCTCAAATGTGGATAAAGCAAAAGATGTAGATTTAGCGAATTTCCCTATAGGGAAGTAGCTATTACCGTAGGTAGCATGGTAAGACCTAGGCCCGGGACCGATTTACTTTCTCATTTTGATGTCCCCAGAGGCCAAAAACACCATTCGTTCAAATTTTTAATTATGTATATATGTGTCCGTGAACACGATAACTTGAGTAATTTTTGTCCGATTTTGATGAAATTTGGTTTGAAGGTGTAAGGCGGGATAAACTTGAATGAGTTCGCGAACGAGCATGATCAGACCATGGGAACAGGGTTTTACGGGGGGTTTTATGGGGTAAAAATTGTTTTTTCTAATTTTTTACCCTCTAAACACAAGGTTTCCCAATTTCTCTCCGGACCTTTTTAAAGAGCTTAAAAAAGAAATAATTTAGTATATCAAAGTGTTTTTGTACAATTATTGGTCACGGAGAAAATTCAAAAAAATGTTATTTTAAAATTCCCATGTTATTCTTATGGAGAATATTGTAAAATGTTGTAGTTTGCTTGTTTATGGATATATTTTGATCAAACTTGGTAAATTTAATTATTTTATACAAAGTTATTCATATTTTACTAAAAACACACTTTTTTACCCTCCCTGTAGCACCAAGCCTAGGTACTTTTTTTTTTTTTTTTTTATTATATTTGTTGTCAAGAGAGCCGAAGCCCCCTGACTGCTTACCCGGTACCTATCCTTCAGGACATACCCGGGCCCCATGATGTAGGCCGAAGCTTACGCATCAACCTTTATCACATCATGGGCGGATGACTTAAGGTCATCAGGCTCGCCGGCTGTCGAAGCAGACCCTTCGGAAAGAGGGTTGCCCCTCAATCCTAACCAGGGATTCCGGCTGCTTGTTTAAGCGTCACTCCACCTGGGTTCCACTAGGTCGGAACCTAGAGGTCCAGAGTAGAGCGCCCCGACGCATTTAGTGCAAGCAACACTCGGGACCTATCTAATCCCTGACAGGCAGAACCCGCCATCAATAGCCAGGAGGAAGGGGACCATCAGCACGCTGACGGGGGGAACCCCAACCTCCCATTTACACCGCTGCCCGATCGAGGCCTTACCCATTGCTGGGAAACCAGAGATAACCAGAGCGATAGATCCCCAGATACCCCTGGCGGGCTCGGACCCAGCACCCGATCTACTTCGTTTGCCCGTCAGACCCAACATCACTGCCAGGCCATCAGGGTTTCCCAAAAGGAGGCAGGTATAGAAGTGGGACCCACCCGGATGAACCTATCCACCAGAGGTGGCGACACCCTTGACTCAATTGAGGTTCCGGGAAGAACCCCCCACACTCAAGATAACCATACCGTCCGTGCTCAGAGACAGGGATTGGTTTGCATAAGTACCTACAAACCGTTGCCCTCACACTGCGGAAAGTTACGTTGCCCTTGAGTGTCCCCGTGAGCTGCGGGTACTTGCCCGTTTTCACCTCCAGGAAAGGTTACTTCCAAAGTCGAGGATTTGCCCACTGAATGCTGGTCGCACACAACAAGCAGGCCGAAGCCCAAAGAACCACAGACACAGGTAGGTTAGAGATTATGATGTACTTCCATCTCTCCTAGAGCTAAACACCCCTCCATCCTGGATAAAGGAATGTCACTGGGACCCGATGCCCAGTCGACCATGTCTGTGGCCAACTTGAAAATGCCGATACCAACACGGAGCATTTACCTCCCCTCTGGGGGCAAGCCTAGGTACTCATAAAACCTAATGTTAATTAAATACATTCAATTGAAAATCAATTCAGGCAAATGGAAATTCGATTAGTCGGCAGGTTTGCTGCGGCGGGGGTATTTTTAACTATGTTTGGTTAAACTTAATAAACAATCCATGATAAATTGTATAGTGTCGATACCGACGCATTACCAAGCATTTACGGCAGACATTTAATCTATCTGATAATGTCTCGGTGAAAGATCGATTGTGCAATTTCCGGGTCAGACATTTCATTTCCGCTCAAGAACAAACGTTTGATTTCTTAAACTAAATTAAGCGGAGACTTATATAAATGGACGACTAATTACACTATAATCTAAAATTTCATGTTGGAGTTGAATAAATGTTTGGACAATAACCCCGTAAAAAAGTATGCTATTTGCTATGAGTGATATAAGTTGATATAAAAAGGAGAATAGTGGAAAAGTGTCTCTTCGAAGTGGCTACAAATATAAATATAAACACAACATTACAACATAACATGTTTTTAAGTTTAAACAGCGATATCAGTTATATCAATATTCAAAGCTATGAGGTAAAATACTGTATGATTTTAGAAAATCAGCCCATTCAATCATGTCCTTTTTTTGTAAATGTGGATGGGTAACTTCTTCAGTATCCAAATTTTAATGCTTAGAGGCACACTTAAACAGGTAAGGATTAGATTGAAATTTGTATTACTGAATTACTATACAAAACTACATTATAAACACAAAATTACTCTACAAAATAAAACAAAGTGTAGATATCATCTCAGTTTACAGTAAGTATGTAATTAAGATAAGGTGTCTTTACTAAGAATAAATTCCAAGAATGGCGTTTTGGACACAATTAGATATGCAACTTTGGTTTAATCGATGTAAATGAGGATCTTAAACTAGTCATAACGTTTGTGAATATTGTAATTTGTTCAAAAATATCTTTACAATCAATCCAAAACCACAAAAACAGCTTTAAAATTAATAAGACTAACTAATACAATAGTTTACCTGGACCTGGTAAGCAAAGAGAATCGACAATCGTAATGTATCCTACTTCAGGCTTAGAAATCATCTAAAGAGTATAAGAGAGTCCCATTTCATAGGCGATGCCAGTATGCAACCAGGCTTCCTTTGTGGAGGTACCCGTTGTGATACATGAATTAATTTATTGTTTCCGTAAATATTGAGAAATGTTCTTTTAAGCTCTGCCACTTTGAAATTGAAAAGGTTACGTGATAAAATATAATGTACCGATTTGGATAATTTACACTAAATCTTACATATAAGTTTTAGCTTTGGTTGAAAGTTAGCTAAGAAAAATGTATAAACACTGTCACATAGGCACCAAAGAGGTTTTCCATTATCAAGTTGTTGTCTTGGCCCAAGGAACGAATTCACTATTGCTAAAGAGGGTGAATGCAAAGAAAAAAACTAAAGAAAAGATTAAATTACTATGTAGGATTATTGTGCAAGTACCACAAGTCCCAGATGGAAAACATTGTGGAGTTTAATTACAACTATAAATCTTGTTGATGTGCAAAACAATTAACTAGAATGTGCTTTCTGACTTTCATAGCTGAATCAAGACTATTTTGGAGATAATTGTATCATTAGATGTTAAGAAGCTAAATTCGTAAGAAAAATATTATGTAAAAGGAATTTTGTCTGATGGATGTTAGCATTGACTATACACGTCAATGACGTACCTTGGAGTGGTTGTAGATCTATTCTGAAATCATCATGAAGTGCTATGCAATAGGGCTGCAACAATTTTACTACACAACATCCTAACTTTTAAACAATTGTGTACTACTATTAATTCATACATAAGGTATTTGTATCTGAAAAACGTATCCCAGCATAAATTTGTTTATTGTGATATTGTTATTATATAAAATGGTTTTTCTCCCAGGATTTTCAACACATTTTTCAAACACTTCTACTATTGCTAGACAGTGACTAAACAATTAGAGTACTGTCGTAGCGCCTTGTAAACATACAGTCGGACTGTCTCAAAAGTATGCTATACAAATTTTGATGAACATAAATGTATTCCAACCCCTA
Organism: Macrosteles quadrilineatus; assembly: GCF_028750875.1. Taxonomy (NCBI): domain Eukaryota; kingdom Metazoa; phylum Arthropoda; class Insecta; order Hemiptera; family Cicadellidae; genus Macrosteles; species Macrosteles quadrilineatus. The sequence continues at coordinate 73,761,711 of NW_026542601.1, forward strand.
AATTATCACCAGTCTGTGTATTTTAGCCGGTAAAAATATACCTCTCTCTTCTACATTTGTTTGACTCAAGTCTATGTTGATCTTACCCGATGCATCAGAGTGATAGATGTGCACGTATTTCATCGGTTTGGTCGATTGTGTGTTTAGCGATATCGTGTCACTTACAGTGATGTATGATCCAAACTGTAACCAATATAATGAAAGTAATTTGATATGGGATTTGCTAGAACAAAGTATTTCGTAGTTTGATCACTGTCACTTTAATCTCACTGAGTAATTTAGCCTGCATCAGTGTGATATTTATGTAAACATAGTGGTCTTTTTTCAGAAAAGAGTCGCCACTTTTTAAACTGTGGAATAACCCCAGTTTAGGTTAGATTATGTTAGTTTATAGCTTTACTCCACGCGTTTTTTTTATTTACTGAACAGAAATAATCACAAAAATCACATAATCTAAACTGTGGCTTTTTCACAGTTTAAATAGTTTCCCTCTTGTAAAAAAGGCCCAATCAGTGTATTTTTAATGTATTGTTTATTTTGATTGTATATTTTGTGAAAACAAATTGTTGACTGTATTCGCAAGATGGTGCAAACGGCTGGTTTTCACTCTTCAACCAGCAATGTTTGACTGATAAGCAGTAGTCGCTACCACTGAGCTACCATTTTGACCGAACCTTACCATTATAGTAGACGTTATATTACAATGATGTTGCTGTAACGGAAGGCTATTTCCATATATCTTATGAGTCTGATGATGTAAGAAACCATTTTACATTATAAAAATACCATCCACTATGTCATGCCAGAAATTCCATGTGATACATTTCCACCAATCAGGAGCATGAGTGGTTTGTGGGTTTGTAATACCACTATTTGAACTGATCTTAAACATAATTGGTAACTTTTTACTGTTGAATAGTTTGCATTTTTAAGCCTTTGAAAGTTTTTCGCATAGAACATTTGGAAGACAAGTACCAATTCATGGCTGAAGGTTTCAACGTTTAGTTATATATTATCTCAAAACTATCCTAACTTTCCCAAAACAGTTTACTTTTTCATTAAATGAAAGTCATCCGTTCATTGGCAGTTGATTTCCTATTCCTTTACATACACGAGTATTTCAGTTTATTTCTATGGAACTTTGCGTGATATAGTTAACACAATTATATCTTTATTGTGCTTTAAATTGTTTAACAGTAGTTAAATCTAAGTTTTATATTTGTGTGATATGTGTATAAAAGTACTTCAAGTTACAAACATAAAAAAAAATTATTATTACTCTGTCCTATCTACTGCCAAGTAAAGTGTTACTTGGCTAGGGTTCAGAAAACATCTGCTCAATTTTTCATGATATTTAGTGAGTGTACATTTATCTGATGTTATGAGATAAACATATAACACGATGAAAACTTAAAATGTTTATGTTATTCATTATTTGAATATAAATTTAGGAGCTATTCCAAAACTGTAAATCAACTGTTTTACAAAAATGCTGCTTTAACATCAGGACTTTACGATTTGATAATACAAATAAAGTAAAAAAACAAAATATTTTACTGAAGATTTTATGGCTTTGGTCAAATAAATCTACAAATTCAAGATATTCAGTCATTTTATGATCCACCAATAGGAAAGGATCCCCATAGGCCTAGTGGTAGAATCATACAAAGTGTGTGCGGGAGAGATAGCAGGATATTTCGGAGGGAAGGTTTAAATAAGGTTCCAAAGCAACATTCGGTTCTTATTCGATGATATTTCTTACGTTGAACCATAGAGAGAGTTCTTAACATATTTTAGTCAAATATTTGAATGATTCTTAAATGTGTTAAAAGATAATAATACAACTTTTAATTACTGTTAATGACCGTTGATTGCATTACCAAACAATACAGTTTTTTTTTTTAATTTTAGTTTTAAGCTATTAAAAGTAACATGAATTTTAAAAGAAAAATTTTTGTTTTTGTATATTATTTTTATTACTCAAATACTAAAAGAAATAGCCACTAGTGTAATTTGGAAAGTTGTTCATTTTAATAACACGCTTAGATTACTATTGTGGTGCTATTAGAATTGTTTGATTTACAGGGGCTACCAACAATAAAAATAATAAAATTTCTGTAAAAAATTATTTTTTTTTTAATACATATGACACATCATTGTAAAGTGTGTTTACCAGGATTACGAATTTTCAATCAAAACGGAAAAATGTTTAGCTGTTTGAAAATACATGGTATTACGTAAATACAGGGAAAATTCACGAAATTGTCACCATTTTGAAACTAATTAAGATAATTGAGTTATGTTTTCACCAAAATGTTGCTCTAAGCTAGGCCTTAAAAATGTATAAGATATAGGTTGACACAAGGAAATTTCGAGATTCGAAGCCATGACCTCTATTTCTGGAAAACCCTGTGCTTGGATCATGTTCTAAGTATTTTAAATGGTTTCTTCGTAGGTGGTTTAGGGGGTGAACAATTTTATTTCGCGTTTCTAGATGAAAACATGCTCCCGTAAAAGTATGTGTACTGGTGGTCTGCCTCACGATGCACACTAAATAATATATAATTTATTATTGCATGCATATTCGACGATCTATAAGTTCTACGATATTTATAGAGTACAAAAAAGAAGTCGAGTAAAAGGGAATAACTTACATGGAAGTACATATAAAGAATAGAAGAAAGTACAATGTAGTACACCTTGCGAAACTAAAGAACACTATAGAATCGACACGATTGTAAAATGTTACTGTGAAAACTTTAGAACGTATACAAATGTCAAGAGAGGGAAAGTTAGGATTTTTTATTCAGATTCTGTGTCACATTTGCAAGTATAAACCATCCATCAGAGATCTGAATGGTAACAGCCTATCTCGACAGTTATTTAAGTTACAAGTCAAGTTTATCAATCTGTTCAGACCAGGAACACTAAATTGAGCAAATCATTTTTTTTGGGAAATATATTGAAATAGTATTCTATTAATTAATTGGTCTATATGTGCTGAATATAATCGCCTAGTTATTTCAATGCACAAGTTATAGACACTATAGTCCAAACCATAATAAAAAGAATCTAATTGCCTGACAATTTTCACCATATAAAAAATGTCTTGAAACTTGCTTTAGCTATTGATAGCCATTGAATAAATATATTTTAAAAGATAAATAGGTGTAATTTCTTGGTTAAAATAATTCTGAAGTCGAGATATTTTGTTTAAGAGTAGTAGTAGTCCCCAAAAGCATAATAAATAATAATATAGTGTTAATGGTGTTCCAATGATAAATTTAAATTCAAATAATAAATTAAAAAAACAATACCTCCCGTACTTTTGGGACTTTCACAGCAGAATGAAGTTGTACGTTAGTGGTTCTTTTTGTTAGTGCCTACACTAGTATATGTATCAATAATATGCAATTAATTTGGACAAGCAGATTTAATGGAAGAGGTTGGTATACTGGCTTCCTAGTTTGTCTACATCACTCAGTGTGTTTTCTACTTATTGGGTGAATAAAGGACATTGTGTACTTGGCAAAAACATAAGATATGCATAAGAGATTAAGTATGAATGCCTTTCTCTAGGAATCCAAATAACGCCGTCTCCATTTAAATTCATGTTAAAAATCGGTTGTTTGCATTTTGCTTCAATTTTAGAGAAATGCTGTTATAGTTTTCTTCCTTATATTCATCAACTGAGATGTTTTGTCTGGTAAGACTATGTCCCTTGTTTGCCCTATCATAAGGGGTGATGCCAGGAAAAGAAGTAAGTTAGTTTGTTTGCTAACCTCGTCTATTTTATCTGCAAGTCAACTACCATTTCAATTGAAGGTCACAATATCTATTCAGATTAGCAAACTAGCCAACAATTGTGTGTGAAAAACTGTGGTGTGTGGCCGAAACATAACAAAGGTACTAAAAAAGCACCTACATCGTACATCGTCGTGGAGCATCGTACTAAAAAAAAAAACAATTTGGCTTAGGTATGAAATTGTACTAATCTTTTGTGGACACCCTGTACAATGTGGCTATAATTAAGCAAATATAGCTTGCAAAAATGTAACTTTGACGTCACCCATTGTGTATATTGGATATTTAATGGTGAATGAATTCTTGATTCTTGATTCTTGAATGTGCTCCAAAGATAAAATATCTACAGTTTACTACTTGATCTAAGTTTAGTAAATATCCCGTTGAAAACAAAGATATACAAAATGATACATTGTGCGTCACAGCCTGTGGAGAATAGCCAACCTCGCGGCTGAAATATACTCTCATATATTGCAAGTGTTACCAACTCTCGGGGAATAAAAGCGAGCCCTCTTTTGTTCCCAAAACATTGATTTCGGTTGGATTTCATCAATCGACAACAATAATGGTACCATAGCTTGGATTGGGCAATACATTGTACTAAATATTCAATGAAAATTATATAGTATTACGTATACACTTTCGAACGTATTTATTTCATTTTTGTTAGAAGAGTAATGAAACAATGCATTTAAGATTGTGCAAGAATGTCTCTTTACACTGTCAATAATATTATATTATCTGTATGTGTTGTGTGTGGTGATCATTGCATGTACATTAGCCTAGAAATATTCGACGTTCAAATTATTTTTGTACTGTATCTCATTGATGGGTTACTTATTTGACATCAAAGATTATGTCAGGACTTCAGTAAACACCAAAGCCTTGGGGGTAGACAATTAATCTATTGATGGATGCATACATCTTGCTACATCTATACAAACCTAAGGCGATATTGAGATTTATTTAGGATTGATTGGTCGGGATGTTTTAATATACAAAGAATGGGGGACATAGTTAATTAATCTACAACAACGTCATTGTACAAATATGACAGTCCTCTCAACAAGTAATGTATTATATTCAACATGATGACAAAATATTAAAATTCGCAAAATGTTAATGCTTTTAGATTTCACAGAAGAGCATCTGCAAAATGTATGTATCTAAAACAATATATATATATATTTAAAAAAACTAGGAAAATGCAGTTATCTGCGCATCAATTGGATTAACAGTTGTAAAGAGATTCTGGATGTTTACTATCTCTGAGTTGTTTACTTATTCCTTAAACCCACAGTTTCATGAGTTCCTTTATTATTCGATTTATTTCATCCAAATATTTTTAAACAGTGATTTAATATAAGAGTAACAATAATTTAAAATACCTTACTTCCCCAAACATCTTACATAGTCCATTAATAATTCTACAGAATACAATCCTTAGGCCTACATACTTTTAGCTTCTGAAACTCAACCAATATATAATAATATATCCCCAGTAGTCTTCTTTAGCTATGAAAGTCAGCGAACGCAATTTAGTTAATTGCCTTGCACATCAACAAGATTTACACTTGTAATTAAACTCTACAATGTTTTCCATCTGTGACTTGTGGTACTTATACAATAGTTATGCTAATTGCAATCTATAATTCATACATTTAGACGATATTTCAAGGATTCAAAATGACAGATTTAAGAAATCATTCAAATGCTGCCATTTGTTACTCTGTTATCCGTTCGAGTTCAATTTTGCAACATTGTATTCTACTTCTGTCTTGCTGTGAATATCAAGGAGTTGAAAAGCAGTATGGGTACTTTGGTATTATGCTGACCACATCTTATTTGATTACCCTAAAGTTAGGTTAGGTGTATAACCTAAGCTAACCTAACCTAGGTGTGGTTCCTAACCAAATTTAGGTGTGGTCGGTATAATACCAAAGTACGGCAGTGTGCAAGTAAGCAAAAATCAAGGAGGCCCAAAACGTTATAATTACATTATTCAAGGTTTAGTATGTCACAAAACGGAAATTGATGTAGTTGCGAGTAATTTAACATAGTTTAAATCTGTATTTTAATGTTTCAAAATTTCCCAAATTAAAATATTTGAAAAGAGATAAAAACGAATTTAAATTGTGCAACCACAAGTTAAATGTATGTAGGACAACTATCATTGTCCTAGAGTGATTCTTTGTGAGATATAAATGTGTTCATAAGCATTTGCAAATTCCTTGAGCTCTTTACACGACCTGAAATTTAGTAATTCCTTTATCCTGTAGTTTGGAATTTGTCACAGCTTAGCCACATCGTTTACATTCTTTTATACAGTAGGATAACACAGTGAAATTATAATCATCTTAATGTTGCCATATTTGTAATCTCAGATGTGTGTACACTTCTTTTATTGCTTTACGTATCTTACAAGCTCCAAACTTTCTGTTTCTTTTCACTATTTACTCTGTTCCTATTAATGTATATGACGTGTATATTTGTTTCCTATTATATTTTCTAAAATATCAGATAATATTATAAATCACTAGGATTCAAAATTTTTGTACACGTTAATTAAAGATTTACTCAATGTCACCTCAATTTTATTTTTGTTCATTCCTTTGTATGGTGAATGTCTTAATGATATTTTACTGGGGCGCTAAAGTGTGTCACAGGGTGGATCTGGTAAGATTTCAATTTTTTATTTCAGACAAACATTTAGTCTTAAAATGATCCAGAAAACAAATAGTCTATTTAAGTAAACAAAGCCTTTCCTCAATAAATAATACACTATAACTATGAATACCTGAGGGGCAACCGTTAGACTTTTACAGCACGAATTGGTAAAAGTAAAAATGTTAAAAACACTTTATTTTTACAAACAAACATCCGTCCATTACGGAGGAGTAGTGTTTCGTATAAATCACCTACCCGAAATTGATTATCAAGAATTAAGTTTTTAATACTTAAAAAACCTTATATGCGGTACTTGAATTATTTTTTATGGATTTCCTACTAAACAGTAGTACTTGAAAATAATAATAACAATAATTAATTAATTAATCGCAACTAGCTTTTAAGGGGCAAAAAATCATGACTAAAACAAGCAATTTTTGTGTAGAAACAGATTTTTAGCCCTTAAACTACGTCAAAACTCAACCAAGACATCGGAAGGACGTCAAAACAAGTAACAGCTGCGTTTGATGGTAAAGACGTTATTCAAACTCCCTCCAGCATTTCACCTTTCTCAGATTATTATTTGGCATGTTGATACTACATCATACATTAGTTTGAGAATCCCTGGTGTCGTTCTGAAGAGCTCAAGACAATACGGGGTTTAATCCTGTGGTTCTACATTGAATTTGTTAACAACTGAAAACACAATATGTTACATGGTCACTCACTACCTTTTTATAGTCATGAAAATATAAAACATCTTAAAAATATGTTGTCTAGTAAACTTAGAGAAACATTTATCTCCAAAGGCTAGATGTCGGAGAGATTTCGACTGTAAGAGCTCCAAGTCTGTGTTCTAATTACTTCTTAAGGACCGGATTAAGACACAGGATATAGGGTCCTATCCTACTTACAAGAAACTTTTAGAATAGATTTATAACGTTTTAAAAGTCAATAACCTTCAACGACAAGCTCTTTTAAGTGAAAAAAAAAACAAATTTAAGAAGATAAGTTCATAGTTAGCTGGGCTTCTTTAACTGGCCTCGGTGTCTGTGAGGATATTATATTTTATACAGGGTGTCCCAGGACTCTCTACCAAAATTTTAGAGTATTGTTCCTGATTAAGAAAAATATCTAAATACCATATTTAAATTGTCCGGAAGTCCTTATTTACTCACATATCCGCCATTTTGTCTTTTTCACTTATTAATTTTTTACTACAGAATGGTTAAACAAACAAAATGGAAGGTTTACACACACATTTATGACAACCAGACAAAGCTGCCAAAAAGTTATGACAATTTTTCAAATTCATAAAACAAAATTGCGGTCATTTTAAATTTTGTTTCTTAAATGACTCAAAAACCGTTGCTTTTACAAAGATTTTAGAACATTATTTTTTTTAAGGAAATTTCATTACAAATAAATTGAAACCTTCATTTTAAAGATTGCACTAGTATTAAATGAGATATGGTAGTTTTAGTGATACGTGACTACTGGAGGTTAGTTGCAGCGCATGCTGAAAGCGGTCACTTATCACTAAAGTTGCCATTTCTCAGTTAATACTTGTCCAATCTTAAAATATAAGGTGTTTATCGATTTATAATCGAATCGCCTTAAAAGAAATATACTTGTAAAATCGACGGGTTTGACTTATTTAAAAAACCGACTTTTTATCGATTGTTTCAGACATGTCTAATAATACAGTTAAAGCGTTTGAGCTGATTCAAATATTAACTGTATTTTTTCATGTAAATAACTGTTTGGTTTTATTAACTTGAAGAAAAAGAAGTATTTGAAGAATTATGTCAGCTAGTTAAAAAAATCCAATTTCCGGTCATAAAAACAAACAGCTAATATTACATCTACTTGTTATACAAATAACATTTATATACATTGTGTCGAAAACATACAATATGTTTCGTATTTTAGGCCAGTAAACGACGAAGAATAAGTTGAATGACATGAGTTCATATTTACATAGGAATTCCTTACAACAACACATCAAAATGTGTACTTACCTGAACATGTCACCGCAGGCGTTGCAGATGCTTTGTCCCTTTACTGTAATAGTGTGAATGTATTTACTTCATACAGATCATACTAATGCTATTTACATACTAGATAAACAACATATAATAAACAATGGCGGAACTTATTGAATTAATCATCATTTTCTAAGAATGTTATATTTATATCCTTCATTGCATTATAACAACAGTAAATAGTTGATAGAGACATTTACCAGAAGGTTTTTTTAACCTCACGTTCAGATAGATTATAATTAGGACATGCACCAGGCAGGAATTAGGGAAGTTCCTTGTCCAGCAACCCTGCCTTGGTTGAGTCAGCTACCATAATGAACATGATAACGCATATTAGCGAATGTATAGTGGCTTCATATCAATCCAAAAGTAGGCTATCCAGTAACTTTTGAGAAAACTACAAGTCACATTACAATGAACCATGCACCTTTGGGATGTTTGTCGTGACGGCAAACTTTGCCTAGAAATGTTATTTTTATAATTTTCAATTTAAGGTCATAATACCGTTCCAAAGGGTAATTTCCATATTCCAAATATTCAACAAGAAACAGCTGTGTAGCTCGTACGTCATGATTCCAATTTACTTCTCCATTTTAATCAGATATGTTTATTTGTTTGCATTTCATTGTTTAGTTTATTTCTGCTTATATTCACCCACATTATCTTACTTTTTACAATAAGTAGAAGCCTTATCTATTGATTAAACTATCAAATCCATCCTTAGGTTTGCCACCATTTTTTAAGTCAAAATAGACCTAGTAAGCCAATGACAGATTGCACTAATGTAAGAGATTTCTGTCGCTTATGCAGACTTTTTAACCCTGTCAAACTGAGATGGTTACTCTTATAGTCACCTATATAATCTTTTATGTCACTAAAATCTATCTCAGTAACAAAAATAGGTTTAAAATACAATTTTAGACACTACCGTAATCTGTGACCGCCTCACTCAACAAAGTTTTTTGATACAAAAATTGGTAACAGCTGGCTCAAAAAGATTGGATGTCTACTTCACTATACCAGATTAAATCATGGTAGAAGTAAGTACAATGTGTTGAATAATAATCGTCCGAAGAATGGGAGCATTGCTATTTACAAACATGGTGCTTTTATGGGCCCCACAACCGTTCCACTTAATAAATATTTAGTCCTGTATGATAATAATAATGTATAAATGGCAACCATTTACCTAGACCTTTTTACTTATCCGTTTAATTCAGACTAAGTTCTCATTCGTTATAACAAATTATCAATGCTATTATTGACACTGATCATAGCATTCACGAACAATAGCAGTAATTTGCAATACCAAATATAATCAAAAGCAGCTTATAAATATTAAACGTAAATCTTATAAGCCCACTGTTTCGTGGCCAAGGATTTTGATAATAAATTACTGAAGCGGACACAAATCAACGATAGGAAAGTTTTAATCCTTCTAATTAATCGCTTGCTAAACCTTTGTTTACGATATTGGTGGCTTAACGAAAAGTGTTGCTTTAGTTTTTATGAAAATCCGAACGTTTCAAGTGGACGGTGTTCGTGACAGATTATGACCGTCGTTTACATAGGCCTAGGCTCTGAACAATCGATCTTGATTCAATTTATGTTTTAGTTTTTAAAAGTAGGCCTTTATTTATTTATGTGACGCTACAGGTGGCAGCAGGAGTGACAATTTCGGTGACGGCCACATGAGACTAAACTATAATATGTTTAGATTGAAAAGATCATGTTTTGTGTACCCCGACCTTAAAAACTGGATGAAGTGGTCAGTAAATTTCCGCATTGTTATATGTTTCATCACTCATCATTCATTATTCACTACTCACTACTCACTACTCACTACTCACTACTCACTACCAACTACTCACTACTCCCTACTCCATACTCACTACTCACTACTCACTACTCACTACTCACTACTCACTACTCACTACTCACTACTCACTACTCACTACTCACTACTCACTACTCACTACTCACTACTCACTGCTCACTGCTCACTACTCTCTACTCACTACTCTCTACTCACTACTCGCTACTCACTACTCTCTACCTACTACTTACTACTCACTACTCACTACTCACGACTCACGACACACTACTCCCTACTCACTACTCACTACTCACTACTCACGACTCACGACACACTACTCCCTACTCACTACTCGTTACTCGTTATTCATTATTAATTTTCATTACTCATTTAAGTGTACAATATTTAGCATTCATTATTCATTATTCATCCATTATCCATTATCCATTATCCATTATCCATTATCCATTATCCATTATCCATTATCCATTATACATTATCCATTACCCATTACCCATTACCATTACCCATAAATCATAACTCATTACTCATTACACATTACTTATAAGTCATTATTCATACTCATTACACATCACTCATCACTCATTACTCATTACTCATTACTCATTGCTCGTTGCTCATTACGCATTACTCATAATTAATCACTCATAACTCGTCAATCAATACTCATTACTCATTACTTGTTACTCGTTTTTCATAATCCATTGTCCATTATCCATTATATACTATCCAATATCCAATATCCATTGTCAATTATCCATTACCCATTACCTATTCCCATTACCATTGCTCTAATTCTCTAATTCACTAATTATATATTCTCTATTCACTATTCTCTAATTCTCTAATTTGTCTATTCTCTAATTATCTAATTCTCTAACTCTATATTCTCTGTTCTCTAATTCTCTATTTTATAATTCTATATTCTCTATTCTATATTTCTATATTCTCTATTCTCTAATTCTATATTCTCTAATTCGCTATTCTCTAATTTTATATTCTCTAATTCTCTATTTTCAAATTCTCTATTCTCTAATTTTTTATTCTTTAATTCTCTATTCTCTAATTTTCAATTCTCTAATTCTCTATTCTCTAATTTTCTATTCTCTAATTCTCTATTCTCTAATTTTCTATTCTCTATTTTCTAATCATCTAATCTCTATTCTTTAATTCTCTATTCTCTAATTCTCTAATCTCTATTCTCTAATTCTCTTATTCTACATTCTCTATTCTCTAATTCTCAAAATCTCTTATTCTCTATTCTCTAATCTCTCATCTATATTCTCTAATTCGTTATTCTCTAATTCTCTAAATCTGTATTTTCGATTCTCTAATGTTCTATTCTCTAATTTTCTATTCTCTTTTCTTAACTTATCTAATTCTCCATTTCTTTAAATTTCTAATTCTCTATTCTCTAATTCTCTATTTTCTAATTCTTCATTCTCTAATCTCTATTCTCTAATTCTCTGTTCTCTAATTCTCTATTCTCTAAATCTCTATTTTCTAATTCTCTATTCTCTAATTCTCTATTCTCTAAATCTCTATTTTCTAATTCTCTATTCTCTAATTCTCTATTCTCTAATTCTATTTTCTCTAATTATCTAATTCTCTAACTCTATATTCTCTGTTCTCTAATTCTCTATTTTATAATTCTATATTCTCTATTCTATATTTCTATATTCTATATTCTCTAATTCTCTATTTTCTAATTCTCTATTCTCTAATTTTCTATTCTCTGATTCTCTATTCTCTAATTCTTTATTCTCTAATTCTCTATTCTCTAATTTTCTATTCTCTATTTTCTAATCATCTAATCTCTATTCTTTAATTCTCTATTCTCTAATTCTCTAAATCTCTAATTTTCTATTATCTAATATCTCATCAATATTCTCTAATTCTCTAATCTCTATTCTCTAATTCTCTTATTCTACATTCTCTATTCTCTAATTCTCAAAATCTCTTATTCTCTATTCTTTAATCTCTAATGTATAATCTCTAATTCTCTAAATCTGTATTTTCGATTCTCTAATGTTCTATTCTCTAATTTTCTATTCTCTTATTCTTAACTTATCTAATTCTCCATTTCTTTAAATTTCTAATTCTCTATTTTCTAATTCTTCTTTCTCTAATCTCTATTCTCTAATTCTCTGTTCTCTAATTCTCTATTCTCTTAATCTCTATTTTCTAATTCTCTATTCTCTAAATCTCTATTTTCTATTCTCTATTCTCTAAATCTCTATTCTCTAATTCTCTATTCTCTATTCTCTATTTTCAATTCTCTAATTCTCTATTTTCTAATTCTCTATTTTCTAATCCCTTTTCTCTAATTCTCTATTCTCTATTTCTATTTTCTCTAATTATCTAATTCTCTAACTCTATATTCTCTGTTCTCTAATTCTCTATTTTATAATTCTAAATTCTCTATTCTATATTTCTATATTCTATATTCTCTAATTCTATATTCTCTAATTCTCAAATTCTCTAATTTTATATTCTCTAATTCTCTATTTTCTAATTCTCTATTCTCTAATTTTCTATTCTCTGATTCTCTATTCTCTAATTCTTTATTCTCTAATTTTCTATTCTCTATTTTCTAATCATCTAATCTCTATTCTCTAATTCTCTAAATCTCTAATTCTCCATTATCTAATATCTCATCAATATTCTCTAATCTCTATTCTCTGATTCTATATTCTCTATTCTCTAATTCTCAAAATCTCTTATTCTCTATTCTCTAATCTCTCATCTATATTCTCTAATTTGCTATTCTCTAATTCTCTAAATCTGTATTTTCGATTCTCTAATGTTCTATTCTTTAATTTTCTATTCTCTTATTCTTAACTTATCTAATTCTCCGTTTCTCTAAATTTCTAATTCTCTATTCTCTAATTCTCTATTTTCTAATTCTTCATTCTCTAATCTCTATTCTCTAATTCTCTATTCTCTAAATCTCTAATTCTCTATTCTCTAATTCTCTATTTTCTAATTCTCTATTCTCTAATTCTCTATTCTCTATTCTCTATTCTCTATTCTCTATTTTCAATTCTCTAATTCTCTATTTTCTAATTCTCTATTCTCTAATCTCTTTTCTCTAATTCTCTATTCTCTATTTCTATTTTCTCTAATTCTCTAAATCTCGAATTCTCTATTCTCTAATCTCTCATCTATATTATCTAATTCTCTATTCTCTATTCCCTAAATCTCTAAATCTCTATTTTCTATTTTCTAATTCTCTATTTTCTATTCTCTAATTTTCTATTCTCTAATTCTCCATTTTCTATTCTCCAATTCTCTATTTTAAAATTCTCTAATTCTCTAATTCTCTAATTCTTCAAATCTCTAATTCTAGATTCTCTAATCTCTCACCTCTATTCTCTATTTTCGATTTTCAAATGTTCTATTCTCTAATTTTCTATTCTCGTATTCTTAACTTATCTAATTCTCTAATTCTCTAAATTTCTAATTCTCTATTCTCTATTCTCTAATTCTCTATTTTCTAATTCTCTATTCTCTAATCTCTCTTCTCTAATTCTCTATTCTCTAATTCTAATTTATCTAAGTCTCTAATTCTCTAAATCTCTAATTCTCTATTCTCTTATCTCTCATCTATATTTTCTAATTCTCTTATTCTCTATTTTCTACTTTTCTTGTGATATAGTGGTCATTAAATTATTTAAGGCTTACATTATATCAGTTGTTTCTTCATTGGACGAAGTTACAGTACCATTATATCTCACCATAAAAAGTTAATAAACATTTTTTCCCTTGTTCCCTAATTTGTGGATATTAGGACAAAACATGGTTGAATTTGTGAGCGCAATCTAATTTTCTCTAATTTTAACAAGATATAACGTGATACTACAGTTATTTTGTTTTTGATTCTCGTACTTTAAAATGTAAGAATGGACATACTGATTTCCCCTACATAGTATGTTAGTAAAGATCCACGAGCAGACAGCCTCGCTTAGTTGTTGCACATTTTATTGTTGCTTTCAACGTTCCATTACTTTTGTCCCAAGTGTCTTTCTCCCGTCAGATGTGTTTGTATAACAAAGGCTTTTTAACGACAGTTGCTGCATCTTGAAGCTCTTGAACTGACGGAAAGTACTTTTCTTTTTAACAATCTGATCAACTTTACTAGATAGTTAAATAAAAAAATTTGGATTTGCAAAAAAATGTTTGATATGAAAACTTGTATGTTGTATATAAAGCTTTATTCATTGAAGAGTTTAATTATAAGTTGACAACTGGTAATGAATTTTCAATCAAATATAAAATATGAATTAATGTTAACATTCAATTGTGATTTGATAAGCTGCTTAGTGCTTATACATTTGTTTGGTAACCAATAATAATTTTTAGCCAGAAGGTCTTGTATGTATAAAAATTTTACGATTTCATATTCATTGTCAAGGTTTAAGTTATTAAGAAGTGCAACAACGTTATGGAGGTAAAACATATTTCCCAATAAATGTAAAAATCCGAAAATATTGTAATATTATATGTATGTTTATCATAATAAGCAAAAACATCCTCCATAATTGTTTTAGAGGTGAATGAATATGAATTTGATGAAATTGATTTTAAATTTTGTCCATCTATATTGTAACTACAAAACAAATAACCAAATTCACTGTTATTTTGTATTAATATTTTATGTCAATAGATGCATAGACATATCAAGTTGTGAGATTTGTATGACACAATATCTTCATAGTTGAATGAAATGATACTTTGTTGGAAAGTAAATGAAAAATCTTTATATGTTTTTGTGATACTCTTTTAATAAAAAAGTAGATTTTAATCAAAATGTTATCACTATTAATTTTTTATTAAAGGAATTATAAAAACAATTCCAGAGATAATTCCCTTCACCTAGATACTCATTTTTTACTTTTGAATTAACCTAGAGGTTACGAAGCAACTAATTTAATTGCCTTACAGTTTGTCATTCATGTTTGGGGGAATTTGAACGATGTCTCTAGGATTGAAAACCACACCCTGTTCAAACAGTTTTGACTATCAATGTCAAACTTTTCATCGCACGCCGTAGTGATGGTTTAGTTGATTACACAAAATGCCTATCACTTATGTGTTATAGCCGCGCACAAGCTTGCACAGTAAAAAGGTACATTCACTATCGCTTAGGATTATTGAACCTTTCTATAAACGCTTCATAAATATTTTCAATTATTGATCAGTGTTTTAGAAGAAAATATACGTATTAATATCCTTACCGTCCCTTTATTTTTTAATTTTAGTAATAAAAAAATTTTGCTTTTAATTTCTCATCTTTATATATTATGTTTAATTGATGAAAATATTAATTTTTAACTTAAACTCATGTTTAGCAATAATTATGACACCTGTTATACCTGGCTACAGTTTATAAATAGACCTGTTCATTACAACTCTTGTGGTACAATTCATCACATTCATGTATGACACATTGTATATTACATTTCTGAGTGTCACACTTGCCAACATTATTCATGGACGACACAGCTATTTCATTAGGAAGCTTGTAAACGGGTTAAAGGGACATCATTACTAATTTAACCATATGTCAACTAGGTTACCTACAAGGGTTTTTTTAAGAATCCCTTCAAGAAAGATAAATTTTGTTTATCTTTACGACCCCTTGACTACTTCAAGTCAAATATTAACTAGCATAATATCGTATATGAAATTGTAAATAGGTTACTTAAGGAATATCTCATGAAAACATAAGATATAACCATAAGGTTTAAACATGGCGATAAAAATAACTGTACAATTTGGAAGGAGTATTAATTTCATTGGTGTAATTACATTAATAAGCAAGAAAAGGTAATTTAATCGTTTACGTAGTTCTTATTTTCAAAAGCGATTACGGAAGATGTGGGTGATGTAGGTCAACTGTTTCAACGGTAGTTTTGAAGAACCAAATGTTCTCATCCACGTCCCCTTCCCGATGATAAGCACCAGTGATAGCAGCTAATTTTAAATAAAATTGAATCAACAATAACTTTTATTAAATATAATACATGCTTTTCGCAGTGACAGTTTTACTACTAGAAAAATGAGTTTTTTGTTTAGTTTCGTTTATCAACAACCATTGTAATAACGTCTCTTACATGTAATCATACAAAGGTTGAAAATACAATTTCACAATTTTAACCTATTAAACGTAATAGGCCTACCCCTGTAATGTTTCATTTTGTTAACACTTCTCGCACAAGTATACTTTTACATGAGCAACTAATAAAAGTTTTTTCACACAATTTCTGCCATGGTATTTATAAAACAAACAAAAAATTGAATTTTTATGAAATTATAAAGAAATATATATCAATTTAAGTTGCATTACATATTGTATATATTTTGTTATTGAAGCTGAAAAATAATTTTGAGAAAATGTTGTTACTTGAATGGAATCTTTATTTTCATCCCTCTCATAATAGCAGCACGATGGCAATTTCAAATAAATTATGATTAAGTTTAATATTATGATGTTTATAAATTTTCTATAACTTCTGGTGCTGATATTATAAACCTTAACTGAAGCAATTTATTTTCTACAAGTTTATCTTCCTCAGGCATTCCTAAAAATTAACTTACCTAAAACAACGTCAACTGTTTCCTCTCTAAGAGATCAAACAGTTCGTTATCAAATAAACTCTATAAATTTGATTAGCAAAACTAGTTTAAGTTAAGCCCATTTTACAAATAAATTACCTATCACAGCAGCATTATAATAGCAGATATTTTTTTCAAATAAAACCTGTCAAACCTTTGATAGATAAACCTTCTGTCTATTAAATTGTTATGATGACTTAAAGTAGACAGTTCAATGTAGTTTAAATATTATATTTTGATTGCTATTCGAACTATTCGTACTATTCGAAAATCAAAAAGTAAAAGATGATCTTAGCAGGTGTGTCATGTTTGTTTGCGCCATTTCTTTTTTTACTCGATTAAAGTGGCTTGTAAATTTTGCGGCGAACAAGGCGGAAGCGGAAACTGTTGACCGACACCGGAAATTGAACTTGCTTCTGCAGAGATTTGTGTTATTGAACCGATAACGTATTGAAGTGATCACTTTTATCTCTAATGTATGGTCTTTGTACGTAATTTATAAATCAATTGTAGAAAAGATTTGTCCTTTCAAGGTCGAAAATAGATGCCTTGGATCATTTTATTTTTTCTGAATCCTTCATCTACATTGGTTTCATAAAAATAAATGTTTTAAATAAATAAATCCTCATCAATTAAGGTCATGGACAGTATAGTAAAAGGTGTTATCTTTAATAATGCATGTGGCGACCATATTTGCTTGGTAAATTATCGAGTATTACAACCTAAAAGTAATTCAATATGCCATACAAATGCTGAATTGTGTAAAATTCTGAATGTCGAAAAAGGAGATTACATGTTTAACATTTTCAAACGGTTTCTTTAAAATCTCTAAACTGAAATGGTTCAGCTATAAAAAAAAAAAACACTATTTTGGATATTTTTTATAGTGTATTTTGGATTTTCAGTTGAAACTTTAATGCTGCCGTCGAAACGTTCTATATATCAGTAGAATCAACGAAAGCTGAAACAACATTCAGAAAACTTTATCGTCGGCAAAGTTGTATCTGTGGATCCTAAAAACTACTGTATTTTTAGACAAATATCTTAATCATATAATCTAATTATACATATTGTAATAGTATTATCAATATATCATACCCCAGTCCAAGATAGTTTTTCGATACTCTCTTTTATGGATTAACGTCCGCACTATTGAGTACTACGTCCATCCGCTATCCGTGCTGTCATAAAAATTATACCAATTCGTTAATTACAAGGCATAAAATTTGGTTCGGATCCCACTATAAACTGTAGGTCTCTTAGTTGCCATTGGCTGTGTAGGCTATTAATTAATAGCTGTTGGCTTTCGTCATTAACAAGACTACAAGATCGTGCTACTCATCCTACACTCATCTTTCACTCATATTTGAGTTAAAATACGCACTTACTCGCGTCCCCATCTTCAATAATTAAAAATTAAGTGAATTGATATTTATATATATATATATTACATACAAAATATGTGCATAGATTATTCTTAAAAATTATTGATTTTACGCATTGTTTTCGTTTTAATAGAAGTACGTGAACCATAAAGAAGTTATGAATAATAAACGTCGAGTGTGTGGCCAGTTTTGTTACCCTCAGTTTGAATCCACTTGAGGTCGTTTAAATGTAAATGTGGCGAAACCCTGCTGAGAGTTATCGTTTTAAAAGCTCTTCGTTTGCTAAAAATGTATTTGAATATTCAACTTTTGTAGTGCATCCTTTAGATAAAGTTTGATGAATTTGAAATAACTAAATCACCAATGAAGTGGACCCAGACTCATGTATATACCATTAATATAGGGTATACATTTCCATCTATTCCTCTAATCCATTGTTTATTGTAATCAATAAAAGATTGTCTACGTTTAAACTTATAAATAGGCTAATTTTGATAAATTAGTTTGCTAATAAATATAAACGTAGAAAACAATTGTATATATTATTAAAAATCTAGAATTTGTCCAGTGGTCAAAGCTCGACTCAAAATATGTAATGTACAGACTTCTCTATTTTCAACTCATGCTGTAAATCAAACATGTTATTGGAAGTTCTTCCATTTGTTTTGACTTTTTCTGTTCATATTTTGTTGTTATTTTGTCACCAGCATGGCAACAGATAAGGCTCGTGTAATTTTTTTTTAATTTTAAATTCATTGTTGTGCTTATTTTTTTTTTGCCTATTTTAAATTATAAAGGGATTCTGCACATCAACAGAAAAATATTTTCTAACAGGATGCGCAGATTTTTGCTGCCGTGCACACGAGCTGAGAAAAAAGGTTTTAAAGAAACATGCTTGCCTATTAATATGGATATTAAGTTTCACAGTAGTTGCATTTTTTTCATTACAATAGTACCTGTTTTCCAAAGTAAAATTATTTCTTTAAAACATATGGTTTTACAAATAAAAGGTGATTCTTCAATGGTATGAAAGGTTGCATTAGTAATCGCATTGTGATCCTATTGGTGTAGATGTACATGTGTATGTGTATGTAGTGGTGAACATAAAATTTTTGTATACATATTTTTAATTATTTAAATAACTTAATTTACGCAAGTTATCATAAGAATCACACATCAATTTGCCAAAAACCTAAAACAAACCCATTAAAAAGCTACCAAATATACAAACTAAAAATATAAATTGAACACACCCAAAAGAAAAAAGAAGACCTCATCACAACATTGATACTAACAAAACTGGAGACACAGCGACAAACTGACAACACTTCAGAGATCGAAGCATCCACACTACCGTAAACCGGGAAACTCCAAACTACCCTCAACCGTAGAACGCAAATGCCAACCCCCCTCTCCCTGTCCAAGAAATGAAGCGGATGAAGAAAGACCGGATCCGTAGTCAACCTGACTGCGATGCTAGTGTCCAAGCGTGTGTTAATATTTTTGTAAATATTGATTTTTACCCAAATAAGATGTTAATACTTTTTAAGAACTAAGAACACGCCTGAAGATGCTACACAAGCTTGCAAAACACACATGGTCACCCAAACATCGTACTTAGTCAAGAACACATGCTCTTGAAACTTAGGTAACAAAAAATACAAAGTTTGCTAAGAATAAAGCTAACGTTATCTGGCGTTATAACTGTTTATTAAACTGAAAACAAGTTCCAGAGTTGTATTTCCAGTAAACTGGATATACGAGGGAAGTTTCTGCGTTGTTGTGGTTCACTATTTCTGTGGTTTGGAATTGGAAAAACTCTTAAACCACATGTTTTTAGAATATATTTAATTTTGAGAATTGAATTAGTTATATAACCATGCAAATTCCTGAAAGTTATTTTATAAAATTTATAAATGAAATTATTGTATCATAAAATAGTAGTTTATGCAACGATGGCGTAGAGATAGTCTAAATTGCTTAATACACGAGTCAGGTACACTACTTTACCTAAGACTGGTTTTAGTAATTAACAATCACTACTCATAACGTCTGAGAGAGGTTAGAATATAACCTCTCACTGCAACTGATTGTGATGCAACGAAACTTTTTCCCAAACACTCACTCATTGTAAACAGCTGATAAATTGGCATTCAAAATTTAACAATTTCACTTCTTTTCAGTCAATCCGCGAACCTCATTGGTCCAAACTTGTACTGTAAAATAACAAAACAATGCTGGTGAGTAAGTAAACATTTTTAGAACTGAATTGTAAAGGTTAGGTTGTAGGTATAATTATTTGTAATTTTATCAAATCATAATTTCCCATGTACATTTTCCATAATAGTTTTGTTTTATTAGATAGATAGCACAACATGTGCTTATAATACAAAATATATGCTTATGGGAAATGGGAATAAAACATTATATGATATAAATCCGATATTACCCATATAACTACAGCTATAAATAAAAGTAATCTTGACATATGGGAAAGTGTATAAGGGATATTCAGTTTCTAGAGCAAATTTATAGTTTTTCCTAATACCCATTTACACCGCATCGACTAGTAGTTTCTTCAGAATCTAAGATACAATTTTACCTTAAATTATATGATTTTTTATTACTTCAAAACCATAACTTGTTGTGTGATGCTAATATGGCTTGGAATAATTTTTAAAGCAAAACAACGCCAACGCAATAATTAAGACTGTCTAGGCTAACATCACTTTGGATTTGTTTCGCTAATATAGAACATGGACAGTCAACGGGACAGCCTAATCAAAACTGTTACCGTATAAAGTCACTGGAAAAGTATTTGAAAAAGAAGAAGTGGTGGAATACCCACTGCAATATTTGATTGTCCACCATCAAAGGCTAACGAATTATTGCAACAACGATAACTGGTTCAAAATGTGATTTCGTTGAGTACTGGGTGGTGTGGCATGTCAACCGTATATGCAAAATCATTCGAATACGTTCAGCAATAATATTCATCATAAGTGTAAAAAAATAATTACTCAGGACACACTGGTTGAAAATTTCATTGTTCCTCTTACCCAGTAACGTGACAGTACATATTTTAAAAATACAGTATAACCAAAATATAAATCGCGTTAACACTGTCTTACCACAAAGAGTTGAATGTGTGGGGGGTTGAATGTCGGGGGGTTGTAGTTTAGTCAACCTAAACTGCTTCAACCTAAAGCCAACTACAGGACCGTGTGAATTAGTTGCTTGTAGTACAAGTCAATGACCCTTCTACCAATACAACTCTGCAATTTACAACTAAAGGGACGTATTTGGAACACGTGAATCCCAAATTGCTTTGATCAATTTACCTTTTTAACCTTTATGGTACCCAAACATTATAACAGTAAAAACATTATTTTAATCGCTCTAAATTTTAAACAAAATAAGAAATGTAAATGTGTACAGCAAGCTTAATTTGATGTTTCGATCAAAATGAATGAACTGCACAGCTTAGTTTGAATAATGACGTAATAGTTAGTTATTTTGTGAGAGTTGTCATAATTTTTTTAACGATATCCGTGGAAACATAATGATGTTTATCTCGTAAAAGAGTATGTAATAAAGTTTCACGAGCCACTTTAATAAATTCGTCAACTAGCCCAAATACCAAATTTATCTAGTACAAATTATATTATAATAAAATATGTAATAAAATATTTTAGTGGCCAATAAAACACAACATAAGTTAGTCAATGCTTTGTTGTGACAGACCAAGCTCCTCTCAAGAGATAATAATGTTATCAGTCACAGGCTTACACTTAGGATGAGAATGTATCACTGAGCAAATAAATTACTCATTTCTTTTCTTTTCGGTTCTCATAGTAACTATCAATTCACATTCCAAACATTTACTTTTATCGCACTTCCATCACAATACGATTTCATTAGCGTTGCATAAGTAACAATTGTTTATTTAAGCTAATCGAATTCCAAACTATGTATGTCCATGGATAATTTATGCAAGCATTATTGATGATTTGGTTATGGCTTGATTTAATTTTTGATGGCTAAAATCTACTTTATCAATCTGAATTTAAGTTTCTCCTGTGATAGTATTACATACGGAAAGTATTTATTATGAGCTCACATAAATAATCTTATCCAAACAAACCTTCAGACTACATACTCACAGTATTTTATTAAGATATGATTGAATTGGACTCATCGTAATGGGAACTTAAAACTTGTATTGACTTATGGAGGGTTATTAATGCTGAAAAAATAAATAGTTTCTTTATATAAGAGTAATTGCGGACATTTCCCATCATTATTAGGTAATTAATAACATAATGTTTACACATTTTCGGGGTCTGGAATTTAACACTGTCCGCAGGTGGGCTAGCACTTGTCACATAAAAATAGCCCAAACCCCGCCTTTAGGAACATATGAGAACAAGTAGCATATATGTAAATGCTGTGTTTTGCACAAGGGTTCACTAAAAACGACTCTTACTAATACAAAGACCAAATTAATTATCTTTTAAGGAGCCCTTGGGTAGGATTGGGAGAGACCTCTGAAAGAGAACTAATGGACTATAAAGAGCAACAATAAATGTGGTTGTACAAAGTGGTGCTACTGTACACTCTTTGTGTAATCCTGCAAAGTTACATTCCTAGGAAATCAAGGATTCTTTTTTCCTTGATGGGTACATCTAAAATAATATAGATTAATAACGCTTTACTTAAGTTTTATGCAAAGTAATTACAATTATCAACAAGGTAAAACAATTCACAAAAATAACAGTTAAAATAAATTAAAATCGTTGGTTACTTATAAATATTGCAGCACATATATTGGTTTAGGGAGTGAGCCAATTTACTGAGTCTGTTACCGACTTTAAGCTTTAAGTTAGCTAGAGATACGAGCTTCAATTCTTTGGAAGACTGTACAGGTCATAACATTATATATATATATATTGATTGTAGCCACTGAGTTTGTATTCAGTACAAAGATGGTGAATCATTTAATAACGTACAGTATAAATAATAGCAATCAGAGATTATTGATCAAATAAAAAAAATTAGAATCCTTAGTTAAATATACAACTTTTGAAATAATAACTCAGGTTACATTCTTTTAAAAGATATACACTACTTTAAGCTTAAGTTTGACAATTGAATTCAATGTAAATAATATCTAACTAAAAGGCTCAATCATATCTCATTTTTCACATTTAAACCTTATACATTCTGCTAGAAAAAAGTGTTAATTGAGTATGTAAATTTAAAAAATATAGTTATGATAATCTGTACTAGGTTGGTATTTTTTGCTAGTATTATTTACATGTATTGAATAAATAGGCGGACATTATTGTACCAGAAGTGCCAATATTGCACATCTGGTGCTTCTGATGTTATGAGAAACCCCCTTTACATGCTACCCTCGCCTACCGTGTCACCCAGAAAGGTTTGTATGTTAAATCTCCAATGATAGGAAGCTTTATAGTATCACACAAGTTATAATAATACATTTACAAAACTATTTATCGCAGGTAAAGTATACTTTGCACCTTCATTGTGTAGATTTGTGCGCCTTTGAATGACATTTAATGCAATACATGAGAATATACAGATAAAGGATGCATAGTATTAAGATTTTAAAATAAAATAGACGACAATGAAAGGTTTAAATTGCTCCAAAATAATAAATCAAGGATTGGTTACCATATTACGTCCAAACGACCGCGAAAGCTTAACCTCGATTGGAGGATGCTAATAGGTGAACGCTCCAAACAATATCAGTTTAATTAAATGGAAAAATCGTTCACTCTTTATCAAGTTTACACATTACATTTATATTACATTTTGAACAAAAAATAGTTTACATTAGTTTACATTAGTTACATCCATACTACAATACTTTAACGAAATGATTTTGTATAAATCGTCAGTTCTATAATTCAGTAAATTATCTCTATTTCCATAATGAAATACATGTATTTTAATTGGAACTGATTTTTGATTTGGGTCTGGAGGGGTCTATAAGCTTAAAATATAGCAGTGTTAGTGTTCACCATCGCGAAATACAGTAATTTATTTTATGTTTATTAACTCTATGAAGTGTTTTTGGGAATGATAGCAAATTAAGTTTGGATGTCACATTCATCTCCCAGTTGATGACATTTCTTAGAAAACCTCATTATTGAGAGTATGTTTAATCTGTTTCTTTCAAATAAAGTCAAAATGGTTCAGATTAACATGCTTAAGTTATTAGGGAGGGTTTTGCAATGTGTATGAATTTCTCTTATAAATGACTTATTCCGTTGGTAATAAGCACATATGCAAAACAGTTTTGTTTGGTATTTCAAGATATTTATTTACGCCCCTAATTGTATGTGTCCAGAAATGATTTTAAATACAAATGTTAAGTAGTTTACTAACTTACAATTAACATAACAAAATAATAATTCTACCTCATTAACATGGAGGAATAAATCTCATTAATTCGAAGCTCTTTGATACCAAAACATGGCTTTAACTATTTGAATAAGAAACAATGGGATATGTAGTAAAGGAGGAACAGACTAATTTTAAAACTCAAACGAGGCATTAAAGAACTAAAAATTTTTGTTAAAGCTTTAATAGATACCTCTGATAATATTAAAAACCTACAGATAACATAATCAATCAATATGTTGTTTACAGCCTGTGGAGACAACAGTCCAAACTTATGGCTGGAATATACTGTCATATATTGCTCTGTTCTATATTAGATACAAAGGGAGTATGAATATTCTGGTCAGTTAGACAGATTGTAAATAACACATAATAAGTGCTATGAAGGAAAGTAATTCTCTAAATTTCTCCCCCTATAAAAAGTATATAGAAAAGGATTGTTTTTGTCGAAATGTTCAGGTCCCCCTAAAACTAAAAAAAAGTAATTGCTGTTTGTGAGTGTTTAATACTTCTTTGTTGGTATCTTGCTGTATGAAACTTTACTACAGTGAAATGGTACAACTATAAATGCAGATTTCAAATATAAATATTTAATTACAATATAATTTTTAAACTTAAACATAAATTTTGCACCATTGATATTTTTATAATTCATAGAATGTTTCTATGTGTATAAGTAACTATTATGTCGTACAGAAAGTTCCATGAGTTTCTCAAGAGCTTTAAATCATCTCGAGGTGAGTAATTCCTTTATGCTGTAAGTTGGAATTTTACCACTCCTTTGCAAGAAGATTATAAGGATTTATGGCCACATCGCTTACATTCCTTTACACAGAAGTATAAACTTTATTTCATTTATCTAACAAATATTACAAATATTTTTTATACACAAGACTCATATTTTTATTATTACAAAAACATCCTTTTTCAATTACTTGTAGTAACTTGTAGAGTTAAGTTAGTAACTTGTAGAGTTGTAATTCTTACATCAAACACACACTCCCATTCACTTTGTTGTGACTGACATTGAAATCCATTGACTTGTTGAAACTGAAAGCTTGCTAATTACTTAACTAATTTGAAAAGTGGCAATGGTAAGGTTCTGCTAAACTTATTAAATACATATAATTGTAAACTATAAAATCACTTTATTTCCTAATCGAACATTCTTGCCAGCGATTTCTTCCCCCACACACACAATGAATAAATGAATAAATATATGGAAATTACCAGTTGTTTCAAAAATTCACTTTACACATACCAATTTAGCTTTTAAAAATAATTTCCCTTCTGCATAATTATCCTGGAGGTTTTGTTGGACAGAGCCAGTTGGTTAGTTGGTAGTTGGCTGCAATGTATTGTGTGATTTCACTGTAGCGTGAGAGGCAGTAGTTAATGTTCCACCTTTGTATTCAGTTATATTTCATCGCTATTATATTGTTCTTAACTAAATATCTCAATTTGAGAGAGTAACTGATACAACTATTTTATCGCTTTGTTTACCAATCTCTTATACAACTATCTTTATTGTGTTGCCTTAAACACATGATAATATTTTGATAGTTTGGTATGATAAATTTACAATTTCGAATGAACGTAATAATGTAATGAATGTAGCTTGATAGGTTCCACTTAACGCAAATCTTTAACACTGATTTATCTTACACTTTTTCTTTCATTCCAGTGTCTTTGATAGAGAAAAACAATTCCAAAGACCATGGAAAGTATTGCTGTAAGAAAACGGTTGGTGTTGTGTAAGGATTTTTCCCAAGACGGTAGTTGAATGTCCGATGGTCAAGTTTTACACACACAGCACACGTTGATGACGACTACTTGGATTCATACTAAATTGATGTTCAATGCGTTTTAAAAACAAGTTTATAACAACCACCGTAAAATAAAAACAATTAAATAACCATAGGTTTTAAAATTAAGTAATTCAATACAACTGTTCTAATTGTAAGCAGGAATTCTAAATTCCTTTATCATAAAAAACTTTTCAATTGTCTAAGTTAACGGATAAGTATTTTATTTCCAACGACTAGATGCAAAAATACTGAATTTTTCGTTAGGGGTCTTTTTTTAGTAACAAGTTACAACTTATATTGGGCTTTAGTATTAATTTATATCTGTAAAAGTTTAATTTGTATCAAAAATATTGAAAACATAAATTACGGGTTTCCCATGAACAAAGAAAATATATATCTATACGGAAAAAAACGCAAGAAAATTATATTAGATCAAATACGTAGTGGTCTCTGATATGTTAAAAACACTTGGAAAGTCCAGCTGCTTTGTTATAGACGGAATATCACGTGGTGGACTTTTGTAATAGACCTTTATTGAAGGAAATAATTACTAGCTTCATCCTGGTTTACTTATAACAGTGTCTGTGATCTAGTTATTATTTGATGGATATAAAATTGAATTTTTTATTCTATACAAACAATTGATTCTTAGCAAAAAAGAAGAAGAAATAGCAGAAACATAAATACAAAGTATATATTTCACATATATGTTATAAAACGATTTAGAAACCCCTATAAGTCAATTAAAGGGTTATAATATCATAAGCTTGAACAATAACTAATTTACGACAACAATATCTTGCAGCTACACCTTCCAACTACACAGAATCTTAATCGTTAATGTGTCAATTGAGACCTTTTAAAACACATTGAGGTTTGTTCGTTCTTTTTACTAAGCTTAAATAAACATAATATTTTAGAATGAGATAATAATACTTTTCGTTACAATAATGTTAAATTACTTGTTTTCGTTATATGTTTATCACCTGTGAAAATGAATGATTACATTTTTTACTACACAAACAAATTGTTACTATGCAAAAGTAATGTTAACTAAATTTTTTTGATATGGCCTACGTAAAAAACTAACATTTTCTATTGTTTCATCAACTGTTACCATTTGCAACAACCAAAACTGAACGATCAATGTAAATTTATCTTTGAATTGAATGCTTATTAAAAAACTTGATTAAAATGCTTTGTGTTTTGTAAAAAAATCCTATCTGTAATGAAGAAATGTCCTATGTAGATAACAATGCATGAGCACATATAGAATGCCATATTACAGTCGGTACATTTATTATATCGTTACACCACTAGTGTCTAAATCGCTTAACCCCAATACTAAAAATAAAATAAACACGAAAAGAATAAAAAAGTAATTAGAGTGACATCTGTCACAGCCCGGCACAATGGTGTGGATTATACTGTCATCTCCATTGTAAACAAAGTTGTGTTTTATTTTGCAACAAAAATGTCAGACAGGTTGATGAGTAATTAAAAACCTAAACCCAAATAAATGTAAACATTTATTGTTGGTTTTATATTTCAGAACAATAAAATAAATAATGATGGCTTGATAACTTTCAGATAAAAATAAGGTATTGTTATCAAATTTATGATATTGAATAATATATCCAACTGTTGTTGTAGGATTCCTTTTAAATGGTAATAAAAAGGTTTACCCCCGAAAATTCGTAAGCTAAAAACTAACAATACTTGCTTACTAAAAAATAAAAATGTATAAGAAATATAAGAGACAACAGACAGAATGATTGACTTTGTACCAGAGGCGAATGAAGATACAACCAAGACATCGGGAGGACATCAAAACTAGAAACAGCTGCATTCGATGGTAGAGACGTTAGCCACCCCTTTCTCAACCTCGAATTTCTTTTTAAATCAATGGTACATCATGAATAAAACGTGTATTTAAAAAGTATCAATATTTGGAAACGTGTCTCATTAAAATTGTATAAATAAAATAATGTGATAGTCCGTGACTTGTTACATTCAAACAGAGTAAAGTTACATTAAAAGCTACTCCTTCCAATGTACTAACCACCTTACTACCAATTTGTTTTTGTAAATTTCAAAACAAACATATCTTAGGCGGCAAACGACAGGTTTTAAAAATACTTTCAAGCATTAGCATATAAAAATGATTAAAGTTATATTCTGTTATAGTTTTCGACCACTGGACGACCATAAGTTTTATTTAAATGTTGTTAAGAATGAACTATATATTCCTAGCACTGCACACAGATGTAATTGAGCCTAACCTGGGTAGGACAACTGGAATAAAATTTTATGCAGAATAAATAAAGCTGACTTTATCCCGTTCCACATGTTTTAGTTATTTCAGAAAACTCATTGCAACATAATGTGGCTTGATAAAGAGCTATAAAACTGGTTTTGTTCTTTCATTTACTAGGTGTGACTTTTTGTAATAAATTAGCTAAGTTTGGGTGTAAATCAACAATGAGAAAGTTTTAATCCTCGTAGTTAATCGCTCGCAAAACCTTTGTCCCTGATATTGGCAGCTTAATAAAAGAGTTTGCTCTTTCTGAAACTCAAATGAAGTGGATACAAAAAATATAGAGATATTTTCTGCAATTCTGGAAGGATTTAACCACATGTTGTAGAATGTAAAAGCACACAGCCAGAAGGAGAGAGTGGTGACGTAGCAATATTCACTACTAAATATATAAGGACTAAACAAATATTTAGAAAATTAATCATAGAGGTAAAATAGTTTGGACTTTTTTCTGTTAATTCACAACCACTAGTGGAATGTAATTCCGTTAGGTTAGGTGAGGTTTTCTAACTCTATACTAACCTAACCTAACCAAAGTTTAATTCACTACCATTTATATTGTTAATAAATTATTTCTCCAAAAACTTGTGGTGTTGAATTAACAGAAAAGGTCCATTATTATCTATGAATACAAGTCAGTAAATATAAGACAATGAAGACAACAGATAATAGTTTAATTCTTGGATTGGAAGATATTGAATTTCAATTTAATTTGTTATGTAACTTTGAACATAAAAAAATCTGACAATATGTAACATGACATGGGAAGTCCATCAGCGATTTCGCGAGTCTCTCAATTCTAGTGATGTAAACTGTATAACCTCAATCACCTGTAGCTGATTGGAACCCTCTGGTCATCTCTGGGATTAAATGTAAAAATGTGGATCAAACTGATACTCATCACAACTGTGGATTCCATCAAGTTAGATATAAGGACTTTAAAGCTACTTCTTCATGAGGATTACGCTTAGATAACGACAATAATTTAGTAGGAGCGTGGTTCAACAGATATGTAATTTCATTGCCGTTCATATAATTTACACAGAAACTGACCTAAAATCATTATTCATATTTGTTTTTTAAACATCGGCAAAACCCTTTTTTAGATATGTATGTGTCTGGTATTAAAACAAAATAAATAGGTTTTTCATGGGTTGAATTGCCAAAGTATTTATTTTTGATAATGAATCTTCCAGTCATTCCAATTTCTAAGATATCTCACGGATTATTGAACACTCAAATTACCTCACTTTCTCTTGGGAATAACCCCCGTTTCCAATGCATGTTTATTAATGATTTATATTCAAGTATCATGAATGTAGCAACAATATTTTGTTATTCATTTTGTTAACGTATAATTACACATTACACACATAATTATCGAATTGTGTGTGTTATAATTAATTTACTACCGAGAAAATAAATTATTAGATTAATGATCTTTAGTTGACATTGACATTGAATTGTCTCATAACAAATTAAAAACGTAAAGTTGGATTCGTGTGAAAGTGTATTAACAATTACAATTTAAAAAAATTATTGGATATCAATGAACTTTGCATTTGCTTGTATTAATGTATTTATCATTCTATCACAACCATCGTCTATTTAGCTTGTAAATATTAGCAAGAACCTTGTATGTGTTTTCTAATAACAATTGTACCGATGGAAATTAGTTTTAGGTTGAAATAACAAAAACAAAATCAAATTATAAAATCTTTGGCTAGACTAAGATTAAGAAAGAGTGTCCAGCAGTTTAAAAGATTTAGTTTGTAGGGTTGGTAGTGGTCATTGATAACCAATTTCAAGTTTTGTCAGTTAAGTTCACTGGAAAAATGGTGTACTAATATGTGGTTGCTGTAGAAATTGTAAGTAGATTTTAATATTGTTTAAAAATAAGATTTTAGGAGATTTATTGTATATAGCCTTTGTAGAAATCATTTTTGGGAAAAGATGTAAAGTAAAGAATAGTTTTCAAATCAATTTTAATGCATTTTACAAGAAAAGAAAACAAGTAAAGTTTATACAGACCTGTCGAGTTTTGTTCTAGGAGAAGCACATTTTCACAAGGAGTTGTAAGGATCGTAAATACACTTTTAATTATTAGAATTTGTAGAGAATAGTTTTTATCGGTTTTGTGTGATGTTTTCAGACAGATATCAACCACTTCTTGTTCATCTTCTTATGGTTGGTCCAGTAGCTTTTGTACCACTTCTAGTTGCATTGCATGGTATCTGCTAGTGCCAGTTCTGACCATTAAACCAGTGTCTCTGATTAAAGTAAGATCTTTCCAGTATTTTATTATTTAGCATAATATTTGGAAGTAACAAGAGCATATTTGATTTTATTTGGAAAGTGTATTTTGAGAAATTTGACATCCATAAAATAAATATATCTTTGGCCTACTTTGTCTTTTAATATATCTCACTTCTACTACTAGCTTAAATTAGATTCATCCTAAATTGAAGTATACTACCTAATTGGGTACATGGTAGGGGTATACAATGCTAACAATCTATCACTAAAAGGATTATATTAACATAAGTTCCAATTTAAAAGAGCAATGCTAAACCCACAAGACTCGTGCAAATGTTTTTTTTTTTCAGATTTGTTTCTCCGATTATAAGTAAATTGATTGTGTTGTAACTGTTTGTGTTTATTAGTATTGAACACGATCTGCAGTTAAAATTATTACTTTAATTTCCGTGTAACTTGTTTTTCTCATGGTAAATCTTAATTAAATTCTTATATTATTAGTGACAATTTTACAATGATACATTGTTCCTTTTATAATTGCAACGACTGGTTATTTTAATTTAACGACCGATTTGCGATAACATAATAATCTTTATTGTTATTACATAATAACATAATAACAAACTGTACATAGATACATACGACTGGAATTTTAATAAAAAATACAAGTATTTCTTAGACCTGGAGTAAGTTTCTCATTTGTATTCAAGACTTGTGTCATGAGTATTCAGTATTCAATCACAGTTCCGTCGAGATTTCTCAGCTGTTTCGTGTTTATCATTGTTTTACAGCTTTGGAGAAACCTACAATTACAAAAAATTAATTCACAGTATGCCAAGCAACCTTATGAAGTGCAAAGTTATTTAAAATTAAAATTGTTATGAATGTATTTACTAAACAAAAACGTATTCGCCGGTTTCAAAATAATCTTCAACTCTTTGATTACCATAAAATTAAACAACATAGTAGGTAGTAGCTCTCAAAAATAAAATAATTGGTTAGATGTATAATTAATTAATATTTACAGAAATGGTATTTTTAATTTATAAATAATGTTTTGATATTATGCGAATATTCGACAATTTCATACCTATACGCCAACCCTGTGCGAAGGAGGGGTATTCTGCTAGTAAACCTATAAATTTACATGTTCTAAAAATTACAGTTAGTGTGACAAAATAAAATCAATTGTCAAAGATAAAATGTTTAACTATTAAGGCGTATGTTTATTAAATTACTATACACTTTCACTCCAAATTACTTACCTTGACAATATCGTTGTATACATTCAGTGAGCGCTCAGTGGTATACAACTAATTATAACTTATAAGTTGATCTAAAAAGATTATAGCTTTAACTGTTTTTTCTTCTACAAAGTTAAACTTATTTTCTGTTGTGAAATGACTGCCACAACCAGGGAATAAACTATGATATACCCATCTGTACACAAACATAAACACTACTAATATTTGATTATGTTTTGCCCTTAAACGTGTCGATAATGTTACGAGCGCTGAACAACAGTAAAGCAATCATTTTCTGTGGAAAACTCATTGCCCTTAGGTATTTGTGATCGAAATATTAACTACCTCCACTTGAAATGATGGTGAGAATTGTCCTTTGGTAATATTAAAGTTATTGAAATGTTTTAGTATTAAATGTTTATCGGTATATACTATATTACGTTATAAGAATAGAATTCTGTAAAAATTAAGTATAAACTTAAAAGTAAGAAGCAATATAACCATATTCTTACACAAAATAGTGCACATAAACATTTAAATTTATAACACAATTGCGCTTACGATAACGAATAGTTTTATGATTGCGATTAATGTAACAACAGTACTCAGTTTACAGTGGATCTCTACTGAATTTCAATGACAAATCGGAAGTACATATTATTGCAAGGACAGTCGCAATGTCAAATTTTAACCAGGCCGAGGTTTTATAAGTAGAGTTTCAATAGTATAGTATAGTTACAATAGGAAGTATAATTTAATCAACTATACTGAAATTTAATATTTTTACATTCGAAAAAAAAATTTCAAGTGAAACCCTTTTTCAAAAGTTTCAAATTCACTGAAGAGAGTAAGCTAATAAAATAATATATGTTAACATCATTTCTCTTTAGTCTACGATTCTGAATAGTTCGTATTTACCAGGGTTGTACAGCTGGGTTCAGAGTCGTTATTTTCCGGTGACGCTTCTACGACCGATTTAATTAAGCAACTGTCAATCTGTATATACAATCAGCGCTCCTCTGTCATTGTACATTTCTGCAGCAGTGAACTCTCTCATGACTCGAGGTGATCATAATGAGATTAGAGGCAACCACATCAACAACACTGATAACAACATTTCCTTCAAACTATAATAAATCCTCTTACGGATGATTTTATGTGGTCAAAATAATGTTAATTATTAATAAATATTTACTAAATTTGTTCAAATAAACTATCAAAGTAATATAACACCGTCCTATATTAAAATTTGTTTACAGGGTGTTTTTTTACACAATCAAAATTAAAAGTAAGGTGAGGCACAATTTAGTGACTAAACAAGTTTATATGTTGGTATCGTTTTTTTCTTTACCTCATTACCGATTGAATGACTTGCATTGATGTGTAGTTATCTATGAGATTTAGTGTCATTGGTAATTTATGATAAATAAGACTGAACATGGTGTTTTCCCACGAAGGATTAGACGAATACGTTTAAAGGCTTTTTTTAAGAGAAGCTTATTTCATACTTCCAGATTAGATGAATAAGCAATATTATCAAAGATAAACGGAAAGATAAAACAAATAAATACGCATAAAACTCTAATTTTTACTTTAACTTCTTATTTGTTGTTTACTTTTTTAAACGGCATAAGCCAATATCTCAGGAAAGCAAATACAGTACTGTAAAGTGATAACACTTTCTTTTGAAGGGTTAAATTGGATGATTGTGGAAGGAAACAGTTAATTTTCCACAGAGCACTTCCTTCCTAAAGCTGTTATTATAAAAAAGTAGAAATATTAGAGTTCTGAATCAAGAATCATCAACAAAACGTTGTTGGATAAAATCATATTCGTGGAACATCTTTTTTAATCTATCCTCTCAAATTATTACTCGGTAAATTTTAATCTACTTTATTTAAACTAGTTGAGTAAATATTAAATAAAGCAGTTGCACAAACTACATTCACCAATAAAACCTGTTAAATCTATCCAACGTTCCAAAATTAAACATTTTAACTAAACCATTCATGCATGTTATTTATTTGACGATAAAACATTTTCGTGTTTAGCTAATGGATTGCAAACTTAGATAATAAAAACAATTAATGGCCACAAGCTCTTTTTTGTTTTGCCTAGAATCATTTTAAATTATTTTACATTTAACTTAAAATTTATTTGCATAACTTAGTAATGTAGATACTAACAGTGTTTCTTAAAAACAATCCGTGAGAAAAACCAACTGAAAGAAAATACTTGTAAAAAAGTAGGCTTATATTTAAGTTTGAATGACGAGCTTGTTGTTTCCTGGAACAGTTTGAATAGCTTGGTCTTAGAGGAAACACGACGTTGACGATATTTTATAGTACAATTGTCTGTTTGAAGGGAATCGTTTTCACACCTCTCCAAACAATGCGAGTGAAACTTGGTGACAATTCAAGTTTCACATAATACAAGACAGTTTTATTTCTGTGTCCAATAAAAGCTCGAAGGTTTTTGTAAGTTCCAAGAAAAACACCATATTCTATTAAATACACTTTGTTAAAAAAATTAATAAGCTGTGGCTTTTGAAAACATTTTATTTAATATACAAATTGTGATCACAGCAAAGAAACTTTTTCATTGACATCGAACATTTATTTAATTTTATTTGTATCTATATATAAAGCCAAAAGTACCCATGAACTTTTGGGAAAACTACAAGTCTCACTCCCATACACCATTCACTTAAAATGTTCGTCATGACGAGAAACCTTGCGCAAAACTTCATTTTTTTCATAAATTGCCCTTTAAGGTCATAATTGCTTTCCAAAGGGAACTTTCCATATACTGAATGTTAAAAATACCTCAGCTGTTCTTATTTGTATATTATTCTTTCAATTTATTACCATTTGAAATCTGGTGTGATTATTTGTTTGTAATGCTGTATTCAGTTTTGTTTATTTCAGCTTAACCAAACCAATCAATAGTTTTTTATAATACTTATGAAGTCAAACGGGTTGAAACCCGTGGGTAATAGCTAGTTTAAATTAATTCAAGGGCATATGTCTACTTTAATTGTTGAACAATTAGGTAGAAACATTTTAATGGTAAGACTTTCAATAAGTTAAATCAAATCATATCACAAAATATACAAAAAAACCTTTGCACCGTGTTTTTTTTATTATTTTTTAACCATCAAATACACATTCAAAGTTTTACTTTAAACATATACTGATCAATAAAACCATTAATAAGATTATTCAACCCTAAAGTATTCTTTATGATGCAAAGTAGAATGGAGGATACAGGGATGTTCGGGACTTGGTACAACCGACGACACACAGAGTATATTTCAGCTGGGTCGTTGGGTATTCTCTACCAGCTGTTACATTTATCACTTTTCATGTTTCTTTGTAAAGCCAAAGTTTTATTGTTTCTCCCGGTTATTTTAAGCACATAATATTTCTTTTGGTATAAAATACTGAGAAATTACGTTCCTTTCTGTACAGTAATAATATTGGTATGACAATGATCTTCTAGTTTGCATTTTGTTGTATTAAAATATGTTAGAGTTTCAAAGAATGAAATACTGATTTTTATAAAAATATTCATTCACAATATTTTTACGTCACTTTCTGAATGTATAATACTGCAATATGATAGGAATTATATGAAATATGTGTGGCTCAATTTGTGTAAGGAATTATTTTAAGTTTACAATAAGTTTGATTGATATTCTTCAGTAGATTAAACCAAATATTCGATAGTGAATAATTGAATAAAATGGTATTAACAATGTATAACAAAACTACGTTTTTACATGTTTAGCTAATTGGACCATTTTATTACTTCTTATAATTTTAAATAGTTAAACAGCACCAGTAAATACTGACTCTTCAATTTGACTCTTCAATTACTACAACTCTTCGAACAACAATAATTTGAAAGATCTCGAGAATATTTGTAACTAAAGCAGTACACCTGATTAAATAAAGGTTGCAAATTTATCTGCTTAAGCATTATAAATCGATTGCTTAAACATGCACATACTAACAATACGTAGAGATGACTTGGCAAGGTTTAATTAACAAGTGGGAGACAACTAACATATCATAGATAATTACCGAGGGAATCAACATGATTTACTTAGGTAATAATACTCGACGACATTCTCAAAATTAGATTAGAAGACTTCTAACTTATTGGATTTAATTAAAAATCACAATATACCATACCTATACCACATTAGATAAGCCTCGACGACATTCTCAAAATTAGATTAGAAGACTTCTAACTTATTGGATTTGATTAAAAATCACAATATACCATACCTATACCACATTAGATAAGCGTATTAACAGGGTAATACATAGCTATTTATTTATACAATAATGGTTGCCTGTATAAAAACTGACAAAAACCTGTAGTTTTTTTTTATAAAAAAACACAATCTTCGTGATTCCCTTAAATGATTTACCACATCAAATAATTTAATAAACCTTAAAGGTATAGTTTGAGTATGATGTTATATATTTTTTTTATCTACATTCTCATGGAAGAGATGTAACCTCAAATTAATTGTAAATCCCTTCAATCAATGATAGATGTTAAACAATATTCCCATAAAACATGCTTTGAAAAACTATTAATTGTTTGAAGATTTACTTTAGTTTATTATTATATTATCATAAATAATGAAACTTGTTCCAAGTTACGAAAGTAGTGTTAAAGAGTGCATAAAAATCTTAGAAACTATATTTAATTAGTTGGGGAAATTAAAACATTTTCTTTTTATGACACTTTCAAATGATTTTTTCCGCTTCATATACGTAGATCAATTGCAACCTACCAGAATACATTTTTTCTAGTGTTTCTACATAAGATACTAGCTACGGTAGTATCTTTAGTTTGGGTTGGTGTCATTTTTGAATCAGTGTCCACTTTCTTATCATTATTGTTTGCTTTTACTATAAGATAAAATGTCTGTATACATTTTTGGATTTGTAACATTGGTCATGATGGTCATGTAATCTTATTTATATTTGTTAGAAAATAGGCAAAACTGATAGACAAAGACATTTGCAGCTGAGGTTGCCTTAAAGAGATGATAGGATCCTCCGCTTTACTTATTGCACATTTTATCGTTGCTTTCCAAAAGCTATTAGTTCGTCTTGAAAGTCCCCTTCTTATTCAAAAAAAATAATAATAATAAAAAAAGAGACAATACATTATTACTTCGAAACATTTCATCTTCAATTTAATATGATATTTGACCAGTATCTTTTCACTTTAAATAATAAATTTAACTAATAGTTAATGTATTATGTTTTTTGAACAATATTTAAATTCTATTTATAATCATCTTCAGTTCAGATTTTAAGTGTCTCCAAGAAATGTTAAAGAGTGTTCTCTAAATATTTGACAGACTCTGTAGAATTGTTCAGGTAAAGTCATGAATTAGGAGACCCACCAATTGCCTTGAGAACAATTTTTTTAACAAAAGAAATGTATATTAATCATTAATCGATGACGCTTTTGATTTTGTTACAACCATTGAATAATGCAATATTGTAAAGTGAGAGCCATTTTTCTAGCCTGACTCTTTACGAAGTTTAAGATCTATCAATTTGCAGGGAAATTTAAAAGTGTAACTAGCTATACAAAGTATAGCAAAATATTACATGTTCAGTATAACTTCGATGAAGGACCTATTTTTCCTCACTATTTTAAAGGACTTTAAACAGAAAATTATAACTTTCCTTAACATCAAAAAACACCATCAATCAAAGGTGAAGAATCACAAATTGTAACACACTTGACATATTGCAGTGATTGGATGATCCCATGGTAGAGATAAACCAATAAATCAAAGCAACAATACACTCAGTGGGAACAATATGTTTGTCACTCTCTCATACTGTAACTAATCGGTGATTGATCGATGTTGGGTGATTTCGAATGAGTGAATTTCACATTCTAACTGAGGATAACGATTAGTTACATTTTAATCGAAATCCGTACAATACATGTAAGAGAATATTTTAATCGAAATCCGTACAATACATGTAAGAGAATATTATTACGCTTTTAAAGAAACATTATAAAAATACCTCTTTCAAGACTATTCTATATATTTACACTCATACAAAGCAATACCATAGGACAAGTAGGCTATTTTAAAAATAATTTACAGCTACTGTAATTCATTTTTTCTAGTCAAAACTTTCTTCTAGTTTTAACATACACACATGAATACTAAAATTGTATATTTTTTTACACAAAACCATGCTTATCATCTACTTAATGATAAACACTGACCATTTTCATGTGTCTTGCAATTCATAAGCTCAAGGGTTTACGCGATTGATTTAAATATAGTAAAGAATCCTACAAAAATATAAAATTGTTCATTTATGTACCTTTACTTTGAATATAGCACTGATTAATTAAATATTGATTATCTCAACTACGCAATTATCTGTAGGAATCCATACTTTATGATCAAAATTCGTTAAAGTTTTTTCCCCCAAGTGATTTCTGATTGGTTACGAATTTGTCATATGACATTGCATTGTAAGGTTTTGAGTAGGAAACGTCACATAACGCAGTCCACGTTTTTACGTAAGCGTTTGAGACAAAACCCGTACAAACTGTAGTTATTACAAGCATTGAAGCTTATTGACAAGCCAAAACGCATAGATTTTTACCATAATAGCTTTGATTCTGTTGACAGGCTTCGTGATACCTTTGACTATTACTGTATCCAATAGTCAATGGTGATACTCAGCCAAGAAACTGAGACAAAACATAACCTTGTCAAAACAAACTTACAAACACGCCCTTTCTATTGGTTTAACAATCAGCTGTTTGAAATCACTGTAACAGACGTACCAACCGCTTAGTTTTGCACCATTCTTTTTTAATAACAGTGTATTATTATCATACAAGTATTATTTTGATTTTCGTTATTAGATCTAAAAATAATTAACTGCCTGACTATAAATTAATTTTATTTTATAACTTAAATAAACCTAGGCATTATTAAGCCTACATACATTGAATATATGAAGCTTTAATACATGTACACCTATGCAAAGTTATATTCCTTGGCTAAGTAGCAGTTAGCGACCCGTTCCCGTTTCCGAGAGTTCTTTCCTTTTCCGCCGTTCTCGCCACTCAATTTAAAGTTATTCAACTTAGTTCTCTCTCTCTATATCTCACCTTACGTATTACAACATGAAGCTGCATATTTGCAATTTTCATAAAAGATTTGTTTACAATTTAGATGAATATGTGTATACTATGTGAAATAAACTATATGATTAGTTGAAACAATCAATAATAGCTGCATGAAGCTGCATTTATAATAAAAATTGCAAAAATATCACGACATAAAAAATACGTGCCTTAGATTGTTGTTAATTTGTGAGAAATTCACCCATATTGTACATTCATGAATATAGAGATTCGCTGTCATATTTAACCTTCAAGCTTTAAAAAATGTCTGAGTTAATTTCTGAGTGATTTTGTTTGTGAAATGCATCGAAATAATTCACCAAGTAGTCAAACAGCAAACAAAAAACCACATACATGTTTCAAAGCCTCTACCACCTTATCGGCTGACAGTAACAAAGTCTTTTGTTGTACACCCCAGTGATGTCTTTTGTGGCTTTACAAAATTTATTGTTGTTGGGCTGTTGCTGTACGATTCGTGTTAACTTTAAAAATACCCCCGCCGCAGCAAACCTGCCGACTAAGCGAATTTCCATTCGTCTGATTTAAAAATTTTAATTAAATCTATTTTAAAAACATTAGGATTAATGAGTACCTAGGTTTGCTGCTACAAGGAAACTAACTAATTGTGTATTTTTAGTAAAATATTAATAGCTTAGTACAAAATAAATAAATTTGCCAAGTTTGATCAAAATATATCCATAAACAAGCAAACTACAACATTTGACAATATTCTCCATAAGAATAACATGGGAATTTTAAATTTACAATTTTTTAAATTTTCTCCGTTACTAATAATCGAACAAAAATACTTTTATATACTAAATTATTTTTTTTTTAAGCTCTTTAAAAAGGTCTAAAGAGAAATCGGGAAATTTTGTGTTTTGAGGGTCAAAAGTGAGAAAAACCTATTTTTACCCCATAAAACCCCCCGTAAAGCCCCGTTCCCATGGTCCGATCACGCTGCTTCGCGAACTCATTCAAGTTTATCCCGCTTTACACCTTTAAACCAAATTTTATCAAAATCGGACAAAAATTACTCAAGTTATCGCGTTCACGGACGTATATATAATATATATATATAAGTCTATATATATATATATATATATATATATACATATATAAAAATTTGAACGAATGGTGTTTTTGGCCTCTGGGGACATCAAAATGAAAAAGTAAATCGGTCCCGGGTCTAGGTCTTACCGTGCCACCTACGGTAATAGCTACTTCCCTATAGGGAAATTCGCTAAAATGTAAAACAAATGTTTGGCATTATGCATGCCAATGTGATATGGTAAAAAAATGTATATTAAAATCAATGTATATTAAAACTTTCAATTGTTACACTCAACATATTTTACGATTCAAACCATGATAAACTAAATTATCAAACATTAAATCCTTGATTGTTCATCATATCTCGGTCGTAAAATGGTTATAGCGTGAACATTTGCTATCAACCCAGTTATGATTGAATCATCTATAACGAGTTGGTAATGTTTGAGTTAAGTGCTGAATGTGAATTAAATAACCGTTACATTTCGAATGATGATCTTCATACACCAGTATAATCTTTTGATCAATGATTGTCATCTATCACAAAAACCTTCATAATTCAAATTAAAATACAGTGTATAATTAGGAACCTGACAAAACTCTAAGCATTTTTAGGTTATGTCTTCAATTTGAAGTTAATTTTTACTTTGGATGTCGAAAATTGAAACCGTTGACAAAACAATAACAAATCTTTGTTTGTTTCCAAAAAAATAGTAAACATTACTTTCGCATAGTAAACATTCTTTTGCAGTGGTAAACAATGTGATGATGCATTTTCGCAGGTGATAAACATGTAACAAAAACGGGTCATTTCACAGTAGTGTAGCGAAAAATAGTAATACACAATGTATCCTTGAGGAAAAAGTCAATATTGTAGTTCACTTTGGATATATTTAGAGTAAATAAACCATTATAACACTGGATATTTATTCAATCATAGTGATTTTATTCTTCAAACAAAAACTGTTTCCCTACGACATTTACTACCTCTTGGAGAAAGTACATTCTATCACATACTTTACATATTATTAAATGAAAAATGACCTTTAAATCAAATTTGTACAATAGGTACACATTTACATTGCAGGCGTTCCTTTTTCATATAGTTTGTTGTTAATGTATACCAAAGCTCGATTTAACAAAGGATTTTCAACAAAGAAAGATGACGCAAAGTAAACATCTCAACAGGGTAAGTTTGGTAATATCACGGCATTAGAGGCAAAATCCTTCATTGATAAGGGTTGACCAAACGAACTGGCTCTATTACATTGCAGGTGAATGTACATTGAAATTTATTTGAAATACATTAAAACTTAAACAAGTTTTAGTGTTCTTTTAGAATAGAGGCTTGGCTTGCCATTCTCCAACAGGTTCTATCCAAGGTTAGCACCTGAATTAATTATCTAGTCTTTAAGACTGGTGTAATTGATCTTCCCATAGTATTTATTTTGTAAACGAAATACAGCTTTACTAAAAAATTGTTAAATAGGTTGCTGACTTTGCTACGTAGGAGCAGCACCCTCTATCGGTGATTGATAAGGGTTTTGCTTCAAGTATCTATAAGTTTGTATCATTATTTAGTGAAATACAGTAATACTTTTCAACTTTCATCTTAGAATGCGTTGTGTGACAGTGCTTTAGATAACAATTGGCTTAATTATGGTCTTTAATGCTTGCAGTAACGGTTGTAAGCTATTTCGTTTGGCAAAACCATCAC
Source organism: Macrosteles quadrilineatus (assembly GCF_028750875.1). Classification (NCBI taxonomy): domain Eukaryota; kingdom Metazoa; phylum Arthropoda; class Insecta; order Hemiptera; family Cicadellidae; genus Macrosteles; species Macrosteles quadrilineatus. The sequence continues at coordinate 73,804,088 of NW_026542601.1, forward strand.
ACTGTGCATTAATAAACCCGCAAGAGCTGAGAAATGTTGGTAGAGCTGTGATTGAATACTGAACATGCTTGATTCCACGCTTGAATACGAATGAGGAAGGTTCTCCAGATCTAAGAAATGCCAGGAGTTGGTACATTGCCAATATTGAACTAGAAGCATATATTATTATAACAAGGCTGTATAGTTATTATAACCATGGCAAACTAGTGGAGTTCCCGTACTTCATATGGGGTTGACATATTAGTACCAAATGCTTAGGCCTATTGCAGTTATACTCGAGCTTTGCGTTTCCAATAGGGGAGGACACAGTTGAATAAAATTCGGTTCTTTAAATTTATGGTATGATATATTATAAAGTATAACTCATCTACCATAGCCATGTACCACTGCACCTAAACAATAGAAAAAAATATCAAACATTCATAAGGTTAACATGGGGAACTACAGAGCCACTAGGGCGGAGCCCAAAAGGGTTTTTGATATAAGAATATGCCTATATGTTAATTGAAAATGTGAACTAAATTCATCATGCGAAATTTCAGCCCAATCCTTCCAGTATCTAATGCGTGATTGATCTTCAAACAAACAAACAAACAAACTTTCACATTTATTATTAACATATTATTTTAATTAGTTTTGAGTGAATGAGCAATTCCTTAAGTAAACTTAAGAACTCTTCCTACCAAAAAAATAGTTTGTGTTTTAAAATTGTAAATATTTATTTATTCGTTTATGTAAATATGTTAACTAAAAACACACTTAGTTATTTTATTTTTGCATCTACAGTTTGGTTACATATTTTGATTTATACTATATTTAAAAAAATTATATTTTATTCTTTTGTCTGCAAAAAAATTGCATTTCTAATAAAAAAAATTAGATTAGCATCATAAACCATTAACAAAGTTACTGCTATTTCACATTCAAGTAAATAGAATAAGGAAATATTCATTGGTAATGCATTGCCTCTCCAATGCCAAATATGTAGATGTAGTTAGTGTACATTGTAAATTCATAGCCTAGATTACAACATTAGCCAAGAAATATTCATGGAAGATTTACATTATTTTCTAACCCTTAAATAAACCTAAATGGTAAAATGCAATTTTTGTCATAATTTATTACTGGTATAAAATTATTTTTCCACAATAATTATCCGTCGAAATTGCTAAGCAACAACATTTTATCATAGGTCATACAAACGAAGTTACTGTTATAGATTTTACTTTTGTAGGTATAAAAACTGTAGCAGTTTTTTTATCCGTGATTTACTGCGGGTGATACCTGACAAACAGAATAATGTCAGCAATATTAATTATATCTGGTACATAAATATACTGGCTTCATGCATTCTGGACTTGCCGGTTCCCACCACAAGCATCATATAATTGTAACGCTTGGTCTCAACCAAAAGACCAAGGTTAGGACGTTAAGTGTAAATATTTCTCTACTAGGTCTGCATCTACTGTGTTAAAACTTTGAGAGGAATTTCATTTTGTACAGTAAGATACTTGATTTTCTAGCGTTTTATATCACTCTCACTCGACAGCAACTTTTACAATGAAAATACCTTTGTTTATTTTTTTTAAACATAACTAAAAGATAAAATCTAAATCACAATCTGGATGTCCGAAACATTCGTTCCACTGAGGTAACGTAACCTAAGTTTAGCTCCACAGTTATAACACGTCGTAGCCTTAACTGAAGTTGCCAAGTTTAAACTTTCCGAACGACCACAATCAATTTATCAAACAATTACAAAGCTTCTAACTCAAACAGGATTGAACTATTCTATGAGCTGTGAATCGTTTCATTAAATGTGCTCAAACGAACATTGTACAAATAATATGCAAACTCGTTCTGTAATAAAATATAATTATATTACTGGAGATTAAAAACTACACAAGGAAAGAGGTGTGTGATAGTAAATTATGTATGTGTTCGATACCAGCAAGTATTATATCAACGGTTAGTAAAAATCACTCATTATTAATATGAAGCTAGAATTTTACTCTAGAATCAAATAATTAAAAAAAACAACTAATAATGGAGACTTTAAAAGTATTCACTTAGTCTCATAGGTATAAATCGGTTGATATTCTGATTAAAAGAATAGGTTAATGTGATGATTTATCTAAAGCTAATTTTAATGCAGACTTAAATAACCGTAACCAAACAAGACAATACGACATTGTAGATCCAGTACAAACTAGGACACTATGCGGTCAATATTTGGTTTAGCATTGGATTATTGTCCTGAGAGTTAACCACAGATTTATTCTAAAATTATAAATAAACTAGAGAGATTTAATGTGACGGTACTATCTTATCATGCTGTGGTTGCGTGTACTAGATCTAACCTCCCTAAGTTTGGCAAACAAGAGTTGTTGACTGTAATTATTTTAGAGTTATATGGTATACTCATAATCTTTCACAAAACTTTGTTTACATCTTTTACAAAATAGTTTATAATCCGGATCCAATACGTTGAGTCTCAAGCTATTAAAAGACCAGTATTGAACCAAAATGCAATCATTCGTATTTAATCACGTTTAATATATCAAAAATCAACTAATACATAAAACATTTATTTTTTTATCGTTTTAATTATCAACGGATTTGTGTTATAACCATGGGTTTAATTTATTTAATCACTTGTTAAGTGTACAATTTATCACACATATAAACATTTAACCGACAATCGCCAGTTAAGGAAATACAGGGTGAGTCTCCTAAGCTGTCCTAAACAGATTACAGACGAACGGCTTGACATACAGAGATGAAACAAAACTTTTCCCCACTAATTCATACCCAAGGAACAACGTAAAAATATTTTTACCATTTTTAAAATACAGGGTGTTCAAGAAACTGGGGGTCATGGGTTCGAATCTCAGAGTTTTCAAATATAAACATATGTCATGTTAGGCATCATTTTAAAGCTCTAGACTAGACAAACAATTTAGTTAAAACAGAACTCATTTATCTTTGTCCGTTTCAAAATGGCGGCCATTTTTATAGAAAATATTGATACTTACAGAATACCCTGTATCTTGACAACCACTAAACTTATTTTCGTTCTGTTTGAAAATTCTTAATGCCCGTAGGTTCAGCTTTAATTTGATATACAACAAGTCAACATTTTAAAAACTAAATATTTTTTCTATGATTTTATTTTTTTTAAGTTGGTAGCCTTGTAAATGAAAATTTTTAAATAACAACATATGTAAAATTGTATATCATTTTTAAGGTCTTGTAAAAACAAACAACTTTTAAATTTAAACCTACCGTCTATCTTTGGTCGTTTTTTAGTAATTAACCAAAAACTCCAATTGCCCATATAACACTCATGTTAAACGCGCAGTATCATGGGAATAGTGTATCTGCATCCACTAATCTTCAGTACTGTCCTGCTTTTCAAATATTTCCAACTGTCCGTCCTCAGAAGTTTGGTTCTGTTAATGGTTGTGCTTAAAGTGGAACTTTGTTGGCAGCAAAACTACCAGCAACTGTCTCTTCTTGCTCTTTGAGCCTGCCACTTGGTAAGTGCCTAAGACTGTGATACCAAAACTAAGTTAGATTGCTAGAGCCATATAAAGTCAATTATCTTTACTAACCTAGAAACTGACAAAATAACATTGGTGATTTGTTTTAGATTAGCAGTGATGATTTTAACACTCCTAATTATTTTGAAAACTCAATTTTAACTGTTTAGTCGAAATGGTTACAGTTTTGGTGGCAATCTTCTGTAAAGTACCTAATTTACACGTTATGCTTTGTATTTTATTTATTGAACCAAATTTTACCACATTCTGATGTTTTAGCCGTTTTACGAACGTTTATTGGAGTCCGAAAGCTACGTATTGCTGTCTATGCCAGCTGTCATCGTCATTTGGGGACCGATCAGTTTTTTATGTCCCTAGGGCCGAAAATCAGCTGTTCCCTTATTTACTTAAAACATCAATGTGTATTAAATACACAAGCAGTTTCGATATTATATTATGCATTTCGATAGACTTGTTTAATAGTCACCACATCGCAACTATTTATTATTATATTTACTGATTCCTCTAAATATTTCTTCACATAACCTTAAAGTTGCAGTTGTGTTGACTGTTAGTATGCATATTGTATATATTTTCTCACATTCGTATATCGTGGTGAAAAATAGCGTCCCTACCACGGGCCGAAAGGGTTTTGCAGCTCTCAATCGTTTAAAAAGATAATCTCTAGCTGGCAAATCCTTATTTTTGGCCCCAGGTGCAAAATATACGATTACATGTGTTTATTTGTATATGCCTTGTGAGTTAATGGTGTACTATAAGTTACATTGATGTAAACATGTTAAAGCTTGGTCTCATGACTAGCACGTAGGTAGGTTCCGCCTTGTGGTAATTTGCATGGTAATTAGGTACCAAGTTCTACCAAGCCTATGTTATGGAATCACGTGTTCCCTTGATCAAAGAGGCTTGCAACAGATCTAAGCTTAAGTTATATAATAATATAATGAATGTTTTTTTTTTAGTTTTAAAAATTTATCCCATATAGGGAATAAGCTATTGTCGTAGTTCTCATAGTCAGACATAGACCCGGGATAGACTCATGGGAACCGATTTGTCTATTTTCTTCTATTAAGTTCCCAGAGGCAAAACATACCATCGGTTCAAAATCATATGTAGGTAGCTTTCCCAGTGACAAAAATTCAGGATAATTTTAAGTGTAGTAAAAATATTAATACAGAACTATTCACAGCGTTACCAGACTGACGATATTGCATACTATTCACAGCCACAATTTAAATTAAGTAAAAAAAAGTTAGTGCAATAAATGGTATTGGAAAGTCTGTCCCCCTGAGGGTTTCAGTTGCTAAGTTTCTGGCAAATTCTCAGGAAAGGGTTGTCGCTCAATATCGCTGTATTACATTTTTAAAGAGGTAAACTTTTGACAGTGAGATTAGTCTTGTACAAATGTACAAGTAACTTTCATCTTTACTTCTCAAGCCCATTTAAGTGCTAGAGGCAACATTTAATTCATAGTGTGTTTAGCTAATATCAATATTTATAACCTACTTGGTACCGCATAAATTATTCAAATAAACACTGTTATAAATCAAAGTTTTTGGATAGTACGTTAAAGTTAGTTTGGTAGATATAGTAAAATTTGGTCGTATGTTTAAAAAAAAAACTTGTTTGGTTCAATTGGTGTATTCATGGTGAATACTATTCATTGTGCAGTTCAATTTGTTTACGAAAATAGCTGGTAATGTATAAAAAAGACCACAACATATAAGTTCCAAATGAAAAGTGTGCTAGTCTAAGGAAATAGTTGCGGATAAATGAATAAATAATAATAATAGTTAGAGGCAAGACAGGTTAGCTAACGATAAGATAACAGGTTTGGCACACCTATTACTATTATTTGTAATTTACAGATAATCAAATCAAACATCATTTATTCCATGATAAACAAAAATTACAAAACAGTATTCTTAATAATAATGGAATTTCCCCACATAGGCGAAGCCTGTGCGTGGGGAACGAGTTATTATCAGACTATCCATATTATAATCTAACATCGTTTTAATAATAATTGTTACTCTAACTACTAATTACACATTTACCAAAAAGGAAAAAAAACATTTTTACCAGGAAGCCACAGCAGATAACGAAAGTATTATGGAAATATCTGAAAAGTGTAAAGATAGAGACAAATCTATTAAAAAAAGAAGAAAGTAATAATAATAAATAAATGATAAAAAACTAGAAAAAAGGGTATTTAAGGGTACTGTATTTAATAATACTGTGAAAAGCACTGGGACTTGGAAACCATTCATACAACTTCTACCCACACTCACGCACAAACAACACACACTCACACACACACAAAACGCATGCAACGACTCACTACTACAGGCCCTGTACAGGCGGCGTTTCTATAAAATTATAGAAACGTTTTATTTAATTAAATGTCATTATACTGCCCCTACTATTATAAGTTAGCCCCTACTATTAGGTACCTACCTTACGTCAAGTTCAACAAATGTTTTATTCGTGAGACACGTATAGAACTATTAGTTATCTGTATATCTGGCTGTGTCTTTTCTTATTATCACTATAATATTCATACTATTATACTTACTTGACTAGCACTGTCGCATAGAATTAAGAGCAGTGAAGAAGCAGAAAATCCTACAAAAAAGACTGCAAAGCTAATGAGGTCGAGTTGTAATTACCCAAGGGAGATGATTAGGGTTAAAAGGTTGGCTTGAAATTAATGGCTTTATATGTTTCATTAAATATCAATGAAAATTTGGAACGATATCTTCCTTTTACATTTTCTTCGTAATTTATAAATGCTATCTCAAACATTATATTTTAATTAGATAAGTGACATATTAAAATTACCGTTTCAACTAAAACACTCTGACACGGCCATTGCAAAATACGAATTGTTTTAAATACTTGTTATATTAAACATTGGGTATTAATATGTTGTAATTGTGTAAAGTTTCTTAGTATAACTCAATATATATAAACTCAGTTTAACTCAATATGATTTGTATATTCAACATCTTGTTCATTAGCCCCATAACGATGTATATGGACAGTCATTGTGCAAATGCAAATTCATGTTCAATTACCTAATGGAGCAAGTAATCATCGATATGCTCTAATGAAAAATGGGAATAACAATGCTTCACGGGAAGCAATTAATATACATTAAGAATCTGGATA